>NC_044391.1:75032625-75632625 GCF_006542625.1 Nomascus leucogenys
TGTTTTAAACTTTCAACTGATTTAGGAGTCATTATTTTAAAATCTCTAATTTGCGGGGACTTGACTCTTCCTTATTTTGATAATTCTATTTGTAAATTTTTACTTGCTTTTTAAGTTGTAGGTTTTTGTATTAGTTTTTCTAAATTTATTTTTATTCACTCAAGTATTGTAAAATATGATTGGGCCGGGTGCAGTGGCTCATGCCTGTAATCCCAGCACTTTGGGAGGCCGAGGCAGGCAGATCACCTGAAGTCAGGAATTTGAGACCAGCCTGGCCAACACGGTAAAACCCCATCTCTACTGAAAATACAAAAACTAGCCAGGCGTGGTGGCGTGTGCCTGTAATCCCAGCTGCTTGGGAGGCTGAGGCAGGAGAATCGGTTGAATCCAGGAGGCAGAGGTTGCAGTGAGCTGAGATCATGCCATTGCACTCCAGCCTGGGCAACAAGAGCAAAACTCTGTCTCAGAATATAGATATATATATATTTATTATACCAGTTGATTAGTATTTGCAAATACAAATGTAATTCTTTGCTTATAAAATTTTGTACAGCTATGCTTTGGTGAGACATATGTTTAATACCAAATAGAGCAAAAGAACTATTAAATAAGATATATCTTTCTGAATGTTCTAATGAGTTATATAGTAATAATTTCTATTCCCTATAATATACTCAAAATTGCTTATAGCACATTACGTACGGTACTATGATTGTGACTTTTTTTTTTTTTGAGACAGGGTCTTGCTCTGTCATTCAGGCTGCAGTGCAGTGTTACAATCTCAGATCACTGCAACCTCCACCTTCCAGGTTCAAGTGATTCTCATGCTTCAGCCTCCAGAGTAGCGGGGAATACAGGCGAATGCCACCACCCCTGGATAATTTTTATATTTTTAGTAGAGACAGGGTTCTACCATGTTGGTCAGGCTGGTCTTGAACTCCTGACCTCAAGTGATCTTCCCACCTTGGCCTCCCAAAGCACTGGGATTACAGGTGTGAGCTACTGCACCTGGCCTGATTGTGACTTTAAAACCTCTTATTTTGAAAAAGAAAAGTTATCTGAACAAGGTCTTTTTTTTCCCTCTATTTTCATTTTTTTTTCAGCTATATAACCTCTTATTGTGAGCTTGCTAAATACTGTCCTATATGAATACATATATAAGTATGTATTTAAACTACACATGCGGTTTCTGGCTCTTGGATAATAATAAATACAGGAGAGGCAACAGGTTTCAGTGTATGAGTCTCCAACCCTGCCCCTTATTCCCTGATTTTTGAGGCTAAGGTGGCCTTGCTGCTTCAGTGGCTGCTGGATTGGCCTCCGCTGTGCTGAGTGGGTGATGGGTGGGCAGAGAAAAGAAATCAAAGACACCCAGAGCAGCACCTCAATTCACCTTAAATATATAAGAAGGCCTTTTTTGAGACACAAATGAAACATAATTGCTTCTCGTACTTGATGTTTTGTCATTAACATTTTCCTCTGTCAATAACATCTATTTTAAAATGGAATACTTTTGGAAAGTGAGAAGAATTCTGAAGAATACAAAAAAGGATATTGTGCTCCCAAGCAATTCAAGGGAGGGTAATGTACTAAATTAGACTACAGGGCCAGGGAAGTTTCACTAAGGAGGGATCTGAACTGAGAAGCTGTGATGGTCAATTTTGTGTCAACTTGACTGGGCCATGGGATGCCCAGACATTTGATCAAATGTTATTCTTGGAGAGTCTACGAAGGTTATCCTGGATGACATTAACATTTGAATTGGTAGACTGAGTATAGAAGATTGCCCTCCTTAATATGAACGTGCCTCATCCAATCAACTGAAGAAGTGTCTCTTGCCTGACTGGGTGAGCTGAAACATCAATCTTCTCCTATCTTTAAACTCAGACTGAATAACTGCCTCTTCTTGGGTCTCAAGCCTACCACTTCTCAGATTGGAACTAGTACTGTTGGCTCTCCTGGTTTTCATACCTTTGGACTCAACCTAGAACCCATACCATTTGGCCCTGCTTGACTTCCAGTTTGCCTACTGCAGATCTTCTAACTTTCTAGCTTCCTAAATCACATGAGCTTTTTTTTTTAAAGATGGAGTCTTGCTCTGTCGCCCAGGCTGGAGTATAGTGGCGTGATCTCGGCTCACTGCAACCTCCACCTCCCAGGTTCAAGCAGTTCTCCTGCCTCAGTATCCCGAGTAGCTGGGACTACAGGTGCCCACCACCATGCCCCAGCTAAATTTTGTATTTTTAGTAGAGTTGGGGTTTCACCATGTTGGCCAGGCTGGTCTGGAACTCCTGACCTCAGGTGATCCACTCCCTTTGGCCTCCCAAACTGCTGAGATTACAGGCGTGAGCCATCGCATCCAGTCACCAATTTCTTATAATAAGTATTTTTACATGTATAAAATAAAGATATATGTGTGATCTATATCTATATATTTAATATCTAATATGTACATTCTCTATAAGAAGCAGCAAAATGGAATTATAATTCATTTCCCCTTTCTTATTTTTGTGTTCTCATTTATATGTGGTATGCTGATCAAAACTACTGCTTCAAGTTGATTTACAGTGAAAACATAACAACTTGATAAACATACAATCTGTTTTTAAAAATTGTGAATGATCATTTTAAAAAGGTAGATTTTATTTTTCTTATGTACTACTTAAAATGCAAGGAATTGCCTTCACCAACAGAGCCTACAAAGGTACTAATTGATTTGTAGGACTGGTTAAGTGCAGGAGAGAGGCATTTTCTTGGGTAGATGCTTATGAATTTCTTTTTGTATAGTATGTTTCATAAGAAAAAGTATCTTGAAGGCACTGAGGATGTCATATTTGACACACATTCAATAAAATCTATGCAGAGTAAGAATCTGATATAATGGGCTCACTTTATGTTTTTATCAGAATTTATTTATTGAATAAATATTTATTAAACATCAACTACATGCCAGCTCTGTTCTTTATGCTGGAGATAGAAAAAAGAACAACACAGACAATGTGCCTGCCTTCTAGAAGTGGGTATTCTGCTACAGGGACAGATAATCAACAGATAGGCAATGCAAACAAATTAGCATATGATATATAAATTATGTATATATATATAATGATTATGATTAGTGTCCACAGTGAAACAATAGGGTGCTGCTGTGATAGAGAATAATGGAAGAAACATGACTAGGAAGGGCCTATCTGAGGAAGCAATGTTTATAATCATGATGATCTTTTCTAATAGCACAATGTCTATAGTTTTCATCTTTTTCCTCCCATTGATATTACTGATCTGGAGAATGATTTATTTTAATATGCCAAGGACTTTTTGTTTGGATTCGGGGGGACAGATGCAAGATTGTTATATGGGTATACTGTGTGATGCTAAGGTTTGGGTTATGGATGGTTTTGAGAGTGATTTAATAATACTTTTCATATGGATTCTATTTCAATATATGTTTCTCAATTTGTTAACTTTAAGTCACAAATATATTTCATAATCCAAGCCCTTTTAGTTCAGACTTTCATATTATAGAACTTTTACAACTTAATTTATTGGTGAAGCCAATATTTACTCTGTACGTCTTAATGTGATTAATTTTAATTTGTATCAATTATTGACATAAATTAGTGATTTGCTTTGTTTCCCCTGCTAGATTGTTGGCTCTATGAGGCAGGAAACAGATCTAGCACCAGTGTCCAGAATAGGAGTTTACACATAAAAAGGAGTTAAATATTTTTTGAAAGAATTGCCTAAAAGAAATTTCTATGATGAATATTAATAGAATGATCTAATCATTATTACACTTATTTTTTTTCCAGATATGGCCTGACTTTGCAGATGTTAAATTCTTTCTACTCTTGACTTACAATCTTAACTCCTTCTTTATAAATGTGAAGGCTGGGAACTTTAGGGAAAAAATCAGCAACAAGAAAAATTTCTCTGATCATTCCCATGCCAAAGAGTTGGTGATGAAGAAAAGCTATTTCTGAGGATTGAGTATGCATCATCTGTGCTTGGCTTTCTCCGCTCCCTTTAATATTCTATTGAAAGTCCCTCTTTTATTAAACAGGAAAGAAGATTCAAGGAGGAACTGAAATAGAGAGAGGCTCCTTTGCAAACCAGTATCAGACAGATCCCAGTCACTTGTAACATCTGCCCTACCATTGGAATAACATAATGAGAGGCCTGGGCAACCCAGAGAGAAGTGTAAATGACAGCAGTTACTAATAAAAACACTGTTGAATTTTGAAAAACTTTTGCATGCTTTAATTTCTCCACATTTTAAGTAATTATGCTAATTATGAGAGTGCTGTGTGTTATTAGCTGTTTGGTCACAAATAAAAACAAAAGTCATTTCATATATATATCTGACTTTACTGCTTTCCTATAGAGAATTGCTTTCTACAGTGAATTACTTTTCACGTTAAGAAAAAGTAACATAAAAATTCATGCTCTTGGGGATGATGACATAGGCCCTCGCATACACCACTAGTGGAAGTGTAAATTTATTAATTTATTCAACAAACATTATGTACTAGGCATAGTTCTGGGCATTGGGGATATGGAGGTAAGCCAAACAAAATCTCTGCAGTCATGAAGCCTACACTTTAACTGGGGAGATGCAAGTGTAAATCAGGTGGTATTTTATACTATGGAGAAAAATGAAGCAGGTTAAGGGAAAAGGGGAGTTTGGGGAACAAATTTTCTTATTTTAGTGTTTGAGGGAAAACTTGGCATTTGAGCAGAGGTGTGAAGAAATCAGAGGAACTAACCATGCAGGTATTTGTAGAAGGATCACTCAAGATAGAAGGAGTAGGCCTGGAGTACACAGAGGATGCTATAGCTTAAGTAGAGTGAGTGAAGGAGAGAAAGAGATCAGAGTTGATGTCAAGGTGTAGGTCTGAGTGAGATGAGACATCCATGCTTTCTGTTTTAAAGGGGTTTTTAAGTAAGAATAATATAACTTGTTTTAAAAGACTCCTGACTCCTCTATGCCATTTTGGGGCAAAATTGATAAAAGAGAGATGTACTAGGAAGCCATTACAGTTAATCAGGCAAGAGACAATGGTGGCTGGGACTAGTCCCCACGAGTAGCAGTGGAGGTGAGGAAGTGGTCAAATATCTAGATGCATTCAGAAGTATAATTTTGGGGTGTACAAGAAAGGCTTGGCCAAAGAAGATTCTAACATTTTTAGTTAACTAGACGAGTGGAGTTGCCATTTTATCAGATACTGATGAAGAGAGTTTAAAGGAAGAAACCAGGAATTTGGTTTTATATATGATCAAGTCAAGATATCTATTAGAAATCCAACTGGAATTGTCAATACAGAAGTCTGGAGCTCAAGGGGTGGGATCCAGGCGAAAAAAAAAATGATCTTAGGATTGTCAAAAAAGAGATGGAATTCCCATCCGTTAAGACTGTATGACTATGAATGATTATGGCTAAGAAGACATAGTACATGGAGAATAGACAGGGAGACAGAGTGAGAGCAGAACTATTGGATTCAATTTTCAATAAGGGATATAATAGGGCCTAGTGATTTACAATGTGAACTCTGTGGTCAGAATGTCTGAGTTCAAACTGCGGTTTCAGCAAGGATTATCTGACTTCAGAGCATAGATAAAAATGGAAGTTTTATAGTTTCCTATAAATTATTGTGAAGATTAAAAGAGAACCTGCTCACAAAGTACTTGGCATATAAGTACTCAGTAAATGTTAGTCATCGTTATGAGCATCATCAGCTTCATCATTAATGAGTAACAATTTCTAAGGAAAGATGGATGGTAATACTCGTACTAATGATCTTCAGAGTTGATAAAAAAAAGTGGTAGACAGAGTTTTTATACCCATCAATACAGTAGCAGGTTTCCTTCTGTCCCTTCATGTTTTCTTTTACATAGACCTCAGTTGCTCACAAATACCAGCCACATGGTTTGCATTTCTCCCTATGTTAAATTCTTGATCTCTCTTTTACTTTAAAGCTGCTGTTTATTGCAATATCATAAAAAGATCTAGGGTTTTAAGAAGTTTGTGCTACATATATAATTCCAAAGTTACACATATACCCTAGCCACTCACTAGTAAAGGACCTGTGAACTGATTAAAAGAAGTAAATCATGAGAAGGTATCTTTAGATTAAGTTGAATAAGATACCAGGGAGCCAAAGGTGTGCATTCAAGTGCATGAGAAACCAGAATGGCATGGAGAAAACAGAAGAGCTCAGGTAGACTCCCTCCTAGACAGGGGGGCTGAAGGGAGCCAGAGGGTAAGTGAAATGTTCTACAGAAGATGACGAGCAAGAAGACAGCACTGATGATGTTAAAGTCCTACCCAGGAAGAGCTGTTTGTTTCTAGAATAGGAATAAGTAATGTAGTTACATCAATTTGGGATGTCAACAAAGGATACAATGGCATTATGATTAAACACCAGTTATTTTCCTATATGCTGGATTCATTCAAAATCGATATTGCTAATTATCATACATTCCAAGTCTTAGTAAAATCAGGCAATAAGCCTAAAAGAATTCAATGCCCTGTGCTTCTATTTTGGCAAAATTGCCTTAATAGTAAACAGAAATAAAGTTTTAAAGATTAGAAAAATAGTCAAAAGAATCTATTTTTCTTTTTCTCCATTTAAATTTTGTAGAATTTTGTGTCTAGGAACATGTATATATACATTCATATATATATGATATACACATGAATATATTAATATATGGATATACACTCACATATATTTGTATATGCGTGTTTTAAACTGCAGGCCAATTTGAAAAGGATGAGTGTGACTTCATTATTTTCAGTTAATCATCAACAATTTATTTAAATCTTATAAGTTCTTATCTAGTAAGAAATCATAATTTTAGGTTGTTTCTACACAGACACCCATGCACTGGAACTGTTTAAGGCAAGTGTGTTAACCTGGAGTCTATGGACTCATAAAGGATCCATGGATGAGCTTCACTAGGCTTACAGCCTCCCTGAAATTATATGAACATTTGTATATTTGTGTCCATGTAAGTTTCTAGCATCTAGAGACACTGAAGGATTCTTAACTGATTCCTAGTCTCCCAAAAGTTTTAGCCTGTTTTTTTATTTTTATTATACTTTAAGTTCTAGGGTACATGTGCACAACGTGCAGGTTTGTTACATAGGTATACATGTGCCATGTTGGTTTGCTGCACTCATCAACTCGTCATTTACATTAGGTATATCTCCTAATGCTATCGCTCCCAAAGCAATGTATCAACTATTTAAAATAAAAAATAACATAAAATAAAAATAAATAAACCTATTTAAAACAGAATCCACCAGAACATTGATGGATTATAAATGGGAAGATTTGAAAATCTGTCAGCAAGATACTACTTCTATCCAGACATCTCTGATCCTCTGTAATTATTTTTCTCAGAAGTTATTTATCCTAGATAGTCCCCGGAATTATTTAACTTCTATACTCAGACAATAAGATGGGGTGTTTTCTAACAACTTACTTCCTCTGTGAAAGAACACACTAGTCTGGGTTCTGACATACCCCTGGGCTCACAGCAACATTTCTGGCTTTTTTTCTATTCTCATCCCAAGGGTTTCAGCTGATCAGGCTGGAGGGTGGAACAGAGAGGATTTTAGAGCTCATCGTTATTTGTAAGGAAAATCTGCTTTGCTTGATTTTTGTGTATTTGGAAGAATGTTATTGAGAACAAAAGGAGAAGGTAGTTGAGGGATGGAGAGAAAGAGGATAAAGTGGGAAGACTCAAAAGATACTTTGCTATATAGAAACACATTTGTTTCTTTGGGAACTGGCAATTTGCAAATGCTGTCACTAATCTGTTTAACATATGAAGGTTTCCAGTTTAGTGTACATGTTTCGTATAATCAATTAACAATTATTATTACATATATACTAGATGCTTAGTGCAATTCTAGTCACTGAAGAGGACAGAAGGGAAATAAAAATCACACTCTCACCCCTTAAAATATGTATAATTTGAAGCAGAAATTAAGCTAATACTAATACTAACAAATACTAATCAAAAAGAGGAAATTATTAAGTGGTATACATATATAAAATCAACTAAGATTATATTTACTAAGAATGAGTTTAGACTTCTCTCATCCATTTAAAGTATTTCATTTAAATTATGAAACATTTTAAACATACCAACTATTGTAGAATATAATGTACCAGTGAGAACCCCATCATGAAGGTTAAATATATATATACGTTTGGACCTTTTTTTCTTTAGATTTAAAAAGCAAATGAAGTGAAATGTTCCAGTTAATACCCATTCCTTCCACTCTTTCCCTTCCGAGAGGGAACACAATCACAACACTGACGGGTATTCCTACGTATGGCTGTGTAGTTTTTCCATGTATGTTTTATAGTCCTAAAGAATACACTTTGGAAATTTCAAGTATTTGCATCAATAGCACAACATAGAACTTTCTGTTGCTTTTTAAAAATTTTTATTGTTTTGTTATTTACATGACACACTTGAATATACTTTATTCATTTTAAAGGTTATGGAGCTTTGTTAATCTATTTTTATGCTTAAAGAACAGTTAGGTTTCTTTAAAAATCTCTTATGTTTTTCCCAGCCTAAGTTATGTCTTCTCACTCTTTTCATACTGTCTTTCATCAAACAGAAGTTATAAGCTATGATAACTGTTATAACAGTTTTTTCCATTATGGATCATACTTCTTGTTTCTTATTTAAGAAGTACTCTGCATAGAAGTTGGAAAAGAGGAGGGCATTCTAGACATAGAATCCAGACAAACAGAAATTGGCATGGTAGAAGACAATAAATAGACTGGCTTGACTGCAAGAAAAGGGACCTGAAGGAGTTGTCTCGTCCACCTTTTTTCAGCTCAGACAGAAACTGGTAATATTCTAGGTACCTTGAGATAAATGGCAGAGTCTGCTCAAGAATGTAAGAGATGGCTTCTTAGTCTACATGTTCCAGGCCTAGCCAGGCCCTCCTAAGATGAAGGGATTAGTATCTTGGTACATCAGTAACCATCTGAGGGATTGCATCTTGCCAAGGCACCCAAGTTAGGAAGCTCTGAAACTTTGCCACTAGGGGGAATAAGCACTAAACTGTCCTTGACAGATCTTTGGCAAACTAAGATAATCTCAGAGATACATTTTTCACAGCCTCACCATTGCAAGGTTCAATAAACCTTTTTCCAAGAACATTTTCTCTGATCTATCTTTTCTTATATCTTATATCTATCTTGTTTCTGAGGCCATCACTATCTGAAGTAAAGGCAGGCACAATTTTTCCACCTAGATCACTGTTTTCTGGCTAAAGTCCCTGCTAATTGGTAGCCTTTTTCAATTGTTTCTTCCAGAAATGTTTCTAATTATCAAGTAATTACAGTAACTTTAAGCTAAAGTATGAAAAGAACACAGATTGAATTTACACATCAATTCAATAATTATTTTATAACTTCTTTATTTGCAATGTTTCCTCATTATTCTTGTTCTGCTCTAAGATGTATTGATCTGGAACAAGCAATAAACAACACATTTTCATAAAGCTAATTATAAAATTTTTTTTAAATGACAGTTGATATTGATATTATTTAAAAGTTGCCTTAGTAAATATTTTGGAAACTTACCAATATATTTATTCTGTCATACTTTACCCTCAGAAAAACAAGAGGGAAAAAGGAGTATTATCACATTGCTTCCATACACATCTACAAAATACATTACACCTACAGACAAATACATTTAAAAAGATTTGAAAGAATGAAGTCAGTTAGGAAGCCATGTCAGTAGTTCACTGACATGGCGATCAGAGTTTGTCAATTCGAAATCAACATTCATCATTCTCACATGTTCTTGTAGGTAACAAGTCAATCAAAATGGAATGGAGGGAAAACACCTTCATCAAAGTTTAGCAACAATGACAGGTGCGTGCTTCTCAAATAAAAACACACATGCCAACGGAAAAACAAGCCAGCTACTAGGTTTGTGTAAATGGTACTACTTTTTGTAAATACTAAATCCCTGGCATATATAATTTTAGATTTTGATTAATATCTAATTTACATAATTTTATCTAGATGATTCTATTCTTTTACACAGGTATATCTGCCAATTAGTACCATCCCTTTCGCATACACACAATTTAGCCAAAACGACATTCTGTAGGGATCTATGTAAGTCCTCCAGATGATTCCCTTTCAGGCTAAAATTCGAGAACCATTGCATTATTCTGGATTAAGTCTCTGAAAGACTTAATAGCTTAAATATTTATATATATTATGAATGCATACAAAGGATATGATTGCATACTATATAATATGAACATTATTACATAGGCAAACTTCATAGCAGAAATAAAAAGAGAAGTCTAAGAGGATTCTGCATTGGCCGACAAAATCTATGCCAATTTTTACAGAATTAATTTTTATAAAGTATTAACCTAAGGTATCACAAGGTTCCCTATGATGTCATAACCTAATACATGTAGAATGGAAGAAGTATTGCCTAATGCCTCAATCTCACTACATCTATCTGCTTAATTAGAGATCTGTTGAGCCTAAGTTAAAATTTAATTTAGTATATATATAAAATAGCAATAACAAATATTATTAGCAAGTTTAAAGAAAAGTGTTCGCCGGGCACGGCGGCTCACGCCGGTAATCTCAGCACTTTGGGAGGCCAAGGCGGGTGGATCACGAGGTCAGGAGATCGAGACCATCCTGGCTAACACGTTGAAACCCCGTCTCTACTAAAAATACAAAAAAATTAGCTGGGCGTGGTGGCGGGCACCTGTAGTCCCAGCTACTCCGGAGGCTGAGGCAGGAGAATGGCGTGAACCTGGGAAGCGGAGCTTGCAGTGAGCCGAGATTGTGCCACTGCACTCCAGCCCAGGCAACAGAGCAAGACTGTCTCAAAAAAAAAAAAAAAAAAGAAAAATAAAAATAAAAAGTATTATGTTTCAGAAACAACAACTGAAAAAATAGTTATGACTTACGTCAAAATCTAATACTGGGTATGAAGATGTAAGTCAAGCCAGAAAACATCAAATATACTTGATTTATAACTAAAGTGAGTGGATTACTTACATATTGCTAACAATCAAATCTTTCAAAAACAAAAACAAAATATGTTCAATTTCATAATTCCCAAGATGTAGAAAGAAAAGCTGAAATGTAATTACACTGCTCTATTTTTATTGGTAGATAATAAGTGTATATATATTTTAGGGTACACATGATAATACATTCATATAATTTGAAAAGAAAAAAATCAGTATTATTAGGATATCTATCACTTTAAATATTTGTCTTTTCTTTTTGCCAGAAATATGCAAATTTTTCTCTTCTAGCTATTTTGAAATATACAAGAAATTATTGTACGTTATAGTCACCTTAATGATCTATCAAACGCCAGGTCTTATTTCTTTTATCAAACTGTGTACTTGTACCATTAATCACCTCTCTTCAGTCCCCTCTCCCTCCCACTCTTCCTGGCCTCTAGTAACCACCAATCTGCTCCCTATCTTCACGAGATCCACTTTTTAGGCTTCCACATATGAGTCAGAAGATACAATATTTGTCTCTCTGTGCCTGCCTTATTTTATGATCTCCAGTTCTGTCCATATTGCTGCAAATGACAGGATTTCTTTCTTTTCTATGGTTGAATAGCATTCCACTGTGTATATATACCACGTTTTCTTGATTCATTCATCCATTGATGGGCATTTAGGTTTACTACATATTTTGGATATTGTGAATAGTTTTGCAATCAACACGGGACCTAACTTGGTACCTACAAGAAGTGTTGCAGATATCTCTTTCACATATTGATTTCTTTTCTCTGGGCTATATATAAGTACTTGAATTGCTAGATCATATGGTAGTTCTATTTGTAGTTTTTGAGGAAGCTCCACACAATTTTCCATAATGGCTATACTAATTTACATTCCCACCAACAGTGTATAAAGGTTCCCCTTTCTCCACATCCTTGCCAGCATTTGTTATTTACAGTCTTTTTGATAAAAGCCACTTTACTTGGGGTGGGATGATATCTCACCATGGTTTTTGCATTTCTTTCATGATTCATGATGTTGAGCATTTTTTCATATACTTGTTGCTTGATTCCTTTTTCAGTCTTCTTTTGAGAAATGTCTATTCAGATCTTTTGCCCATTTTAAGTGGATTATTTGCTTTTTTTGCTATTGAGTTGCCTGAGTTACTTATATATTCTGGTTATTAACCTCTTGACATGGATACTTTGCAAATAACTTTTCGTATTCTGTAGGTTGACTTTCCACTTTGTTGACTGTTTCCTTTACAATGCAGAATCTTCTAAGCTTAATGTAATCCCATTTGTCTATTTTTGGTTTTGTTTCCTATTGTTTTGAGGCTTTACACAAAATTCTTTGCCTAGGCCAATGCCCTGGAGCATTTACCTGTGTTTTCTTCTAGTAGTTCCATAGTTTCAGGTCTTAGATTTAATTTTTAATCCATTTTTATTTTATGTTTGACATACAGTGAGAGATAAGGGTTTAGTTTCATTCTTCTGCATATGGATATTCAGTTTTCCCAGAATCATTTATTGAAGAAACTGTCCTTTCCCCATTGTTGGCACCTTTGTTGAAAATGAGCACCTTTATACCTGTAGTAAAAATGAATTGGCTGTAAATGTGTAGATTTATATCTGGTTTCTCTATTCTATTCCACTTGTCTTTATGTCTGGTTTTATGCCAGTACCATGCGGATTTGGTTACTATAGCTTCGTAGTGTATTTTGAAGTCACGTAGTATGATAACTTCAGCTTTGCTTTTTTTTCTCAGGTTTGCTTTGACTGTTCAAGGTCTTTTGTGATTCCCTATAATTTTTAGAATTGTTTTTTCTATTTCTGTAAAGAATGTCATTGGTGTTTTAATAGGGATTGTATTGAATTTACAAATTTCTTTGGGTAGTATTGTCATTTTAACAATAGTAATTCTTTCAACCCATGATCATAAAATATCTTTCCATTTTTTGTGTCCTCTTCAATTTATGTTATTAGTGTTTGATTGCATATATCTTTAACATATTAGGTTACATTGATTCCTAGGTATTATACATATTTTTTAGCTATTGTAAATGGGATTGCTTTCTTGATTCCTTTTTCAGATTGTTCACTGTTGGTACATATAAGTTCTGCTGATTTTTATAGGTTGATATTGTATCCTACAGCTTTGCTGAATTTGTTTATTGGTTCTAACAGTTTTTTGGTAGAGTCTTTAGGTTTTTCTAAGTATAAGATCATGTCTTTTGCAAACAAGGTGAATTAGCCTATTTTCTTGCTGCTGATAAAGACATACTCAAGACTGGGCAATTAAAAGAAAAAAAAAGAGGTTTAATGGACTTACAGTTCCATGTGGCTAGAGAGGCCTCACAATCATGGTGGAAAGTGAAAGGCACTTCTTACATGGCGGTGGCAAGAGAGAGAATGAGAGCTAAGCAATATGGGTTTCCCCTTATCAAGCCATTAGGCCTCATGAGACTTATTCACTAACACAGGAATGGTATGGGGGAAACCTCCCCCATGATTCAACTATCTCCCACTGGGTCCCTCCCGCAACAGTGGGAATTATGGGTGTATAATTCAAGATGAGATTTGGGTGGGGACACAGCTAAACAATATCATTATGTCCCTGACCCCTCCCCAAACTCATGTCCTCATATTTCAAAACCAATCATGCCTTCCCAACAGTCCCCCAAAGTCTTAACTCATTTCAGCATTAACTCAAAAGTCCATAGTCCAACATCTCATCTGAGACAAGGCAAGTCCCTTCTGCCTATAGGTCTGTAACATCAAAAGCAAGTTAGTTACTTCCTACATATAATGGAGGTACAGGCATTGGGTAAATACAACCATTACAAATGAGAGAAATTGGCAAAAACAAAGGGGCCAGAGGACCCATGCAATTCCAAAATTCAGCAGGGCTGTCAAATCTTAAAGCTCCAAAATGACCTCCTTGAATCCATGTCTCACATTCTAGTCACGCTGATTGCAAGAGGTGGGTTCCCATGGCCTTGGGCAGCTCCACCCCTGTAGCTCTGCAGGGTACAGCCTCCCTCCTGACTGCTTTCATGGGCTGGTATTGAGTGTCTGCAGCTTTCCCAGGCACATGGTGCAAGCTGTTAGTGAATCTACCACTCTGGGGTCTGGAGGACGGTGGCCCTCTTCTCAGCTCCACTAGGTAGTTCCCCAGTAGGGACTCTGAGTGGGTGATCCGACCCCATATTTCCCTTCTGCACTGCCCTAGCAGAGGTTCTTCATGAGAGCTCCACCCCTGCAGCAAACTTCTGCCTGGACATCCATGCATTTCCATACATCTTCTGAAATCTAAGTGGTGGTTCCCAAACCTCAATTCTTGACTTCTGTGCACCCTCAGGCTCAATACCACGTGGAAGCTGCCAAGGCTTGGGGCTTCCACCCTTGGAAGCTATGGCTGAAGCTGTACCTTAGCCCCTTTTAGTCATGACTAGAGTGGATGGGATGCAGGGCACCAAGTCCCTAGACTACACACAGCACAGGGATCCTGGGCCTTGCCCATGAAACCATTTTTTCTTCCTGGACCTCTGGGCCTGCAATGAGAGGGGCTGCCATGAAAACTTCTGACATACCCTGGAGACATTTTCCCCATTGTCTTGGGGATTAACATTCAACTCCTCATTATTTATAGAAATTTCTTCAGCTGGCTTAAATTTCTCTTCAGAAAATGGGATTTTCTTTTATATCACATTGTCAGGCTGCAAATTTTCCAAACTTTTATGCTCTGCTTCCCTTTTAAAATAGAATGCCTTTAACCCAAGTCACCTCTTAAATGCTTTGCTGCTTAGAAATTTCTTCTGACAGATACCCTAAATCATCTCTCTCAAGTTCAAAATTCCACAAATCTCTAGGGCAGGGGCAAAATGCCACCCATCTCTTTGCAAAAACATAAGAAGAGTCACCTTTGCTTCAGTTCCCAACAAGTTCCTTGTCTCCATCTGAGAGCACCTCAGCCTGGATTTCATTGTCCATATCATTATCAGCATTTTGGTCAAAGCCATTCAACAAGTCTCTAGGAAGTTCCAAACATTCCCACATTTTCCTGAGCCCTCAAAACGTTCCAACCTCTGCCTGTTACCCAGTTCCAAACTAGGTTCCACATTTTCAGGTATCTTTTCAGCAGCACTCCACTCTCCTGATACCAATTTACTGAATCAGTCTATTTTCACAGATTTACAAAAATAAATAAATAAATAAATAAATAAGAGGTTTAATGGACTTACAGTTCCACATAGCTAGGGGGGCCTCACAATCATGGCGGAAGGTGAAAGGCACTTCTTACATGGTGGCAGCAAGACAGAGAATGAGGGCCAAGTGAAACAGGTTTCCTCTTATCAAACCATCAGATCTTGTGAGACTTATTCACTACCACAAGAACAGTATAGAGGAAACTGCCATCATGATTCAATTATCTCTCACCAGTCCCTCCTACAACACGTGGGAATTATGGGAGTACAATTCAAGATGAGATTTGGGTGGGGACACAGAGCCAAACCATATCACAAGGGTAATTTGACTTCTTCTGTTTCAACTTGGATGCTATTTATTTCTTTCTCTTGCCAAATTCCTCTGTCTAGGACTTTCAGTATTATAGTGAACAAAGTGGTGAAAGTGAGCATCCTTATTTTTTTCTGGATCTTGAGGGAAAGGCTTTCAATTTTCCCCATTTAGTATAATGTTAGTTGTGGGTTTTCTGTCTGGATGATGTGTTCACTACTGAGAGTGTGATGTTGAAGTCCCCTACTATTCTTGAATAGTAGTCTATCTCTTCCTTTAGATTTACTAATGTTTCCATTATATACTTGGGAACCTTGGTGTTCAATACATAAATATTTATACTTGTTATAGCTTCTTGCTGAATTGACCCCATTTTTACAATATAGTGACATTATTTGTCTCTTTTTAGTCTTTGATTTGTAGTTTATATTGTCTGATTAAAAACATAGCTACTCCTACCCATTTATTGTTTCCATTTGCATGAAATATATTTTTTTACCCCTTCACTTTTAGTCTGTGTGTGTCTTTATACTTGGGTTTCCTATAAGCAGCATATAGTTGGGTCTTGTTTCTTTATCCATTCATCAACTCTATGCCTTTTAATTGGAGAATTAAATCTATTTACATTCAGTGTTATTTTTAATAAGTAAGGGCTTAGTGTGCCCATTTTGTTGTTTGTTTTGTTTTATAATTCTTCTCTTTCTTCCAGGTTTTCTTTATAGTTAAGTAATTTTCTCTGCTAGTATGTTTTTATTCATTGTTTTTATTTTTAGTTAATTATTTATAATTTTTTATTGTGATTACTATGAAGCTTACAAAAATCTTACAGATATAACAAGTTATTTTAAAGAGATGACAACTTATATCAGAAAGCAATTAATAGAAACATAAAAAAATAGAAAAGAAATCTACACCTTTTAACCCCATCCTCCCACATTTGGCTTTAGGTTGTCTCAATTTACATATTTTATACTACCCGTCTCTTGATGGATTGCTGTAATTACTATAATTTTTAATAGATTTACCTTTAGGTTTCATACTAGAGTTATGAGTAGATTGCACACAATAATTAAAGTCTTAGAGTATATATGATTGTTTGTGTACTTAATTTTATAAATGGGTTTTACACATACAAATGTTTTCTTTTTGCACATTAGTGTTTTTTTACTTTCATATTGAAAAACTCCTTATAGTATTTCTTGTAAGATGGGTGAAGTGATGGTGAATTCTCTCAGCTTTGTTTGGGAAAGACTTTATCTCTCCTTTATATTGGAAGAATAGCTTACTGGATACAATATTTTTTGGATAGTAGTTTTTTTTTTCTTCTTCATCTTCTTTTGGTACTTTGAAAATGTCATCCTATTCCCTCCTGGACTGTACAGTTTTCATTTAAAAGTCTGTTGCCAAATGAATTGGAATTCTTTTACATGTTATTTGCTTCTTTTCTCTTGCTGCTTTTAGAATACTGTCTTTGTCCTTTGAGAATTTGATTATTATATGTCTTAGGGTAGTCTTATTTGGGTCAAATCTGTTTGGTGTTCTCTGACCTTCCTGTACCAGGATATTTAATTCTTTGAAAGTTTTATGTTATTATTTCTTCAAATAAAATTTCTAACTTTTGCTCTTTCTCTACTCTCTTTTGAATGCCAATAATTCTTAGATTTTTGTTTTACAAGGTAATTTTCTATATCTTATAGATTATCTTTGTTTCTTTTCATTCTTTTTCTTTTTTCGCCTCTGTGTATTTTCAAATAGCTTGTCTTTGAGCTCACTAATTCTTTCTTCCATTTGTTGGAAGATGCTGTTGAGAGCGTCTAAGGACGTTTTCAGTTTGGCAAATGTATTTCTCAATTTCAAGTTTTCTATTTGAATTTTTAATTTGTTAAATTTCTCTGAAACTTTTCTGAATTGATTTTTTGTGTTATCTTGGGGTTTTCTTAAAACTGCTATTTTGAATTTTTGGTCAAAGAATTCACACATTTCAGTCTTATTAGGATCAGTCACTGGTTTCTTGCTTTGTCCATTTGAGCAGGTCATGGTTTTCCATTTGCTGTCATTTCTCATGGACGTATGTCCATGAAGGATTGAAGGATTTGTTATTTATTTCAGTATTTTCTATTTGGCTTGTTTCGTTTTTTATCGACTATGTTAGCTCAGACATTCTTTGTAATTTACCTGTTGGTTTTATTTTTTCTTTTTACCTGCTAGATTGGTGCCTCCTTTCTGGCACTAGATGGTGCCTTAACCCAGGTTTGCCTCAGTTCTCGTAAACAATCAGAGCTGCTTAGCCAGAATGGAGGAGATCACAAATATCCCACAATAGTGTGGGAAAGCTGGCTGGGAGTTTATAATTAGGGGACCTGTGGAAAACATATCTTACAGTATTCTTGGATAGTAGCTTTCTGTTGAACAGCCACTCTGACTTGTTATCTCCTTTTGCCAAGTTACAGAGCAAAGTTTCCAGGGCTAGAGAAGATGGTAGTGTCCTCCTCCCCCAACACCACCGTTTGTCTCTGGTTGTTTGGTTGTTCTCAGAAATCTTTCTTGCTTTAGCTGCTCCCAAATTCGAGGCAGAGACAGGTCTCTATCCAGAGAACCAAAGATGATAGAGAAGCTGGTTGTCAACCCTGATCTCACATTTTCTAGTATAGAAACTAAGTTAGGGGGAAATTTTCCACGTGCTTGGTGCCAGGCAGATTCAGGGGAGGAGTATCACACATACAGAGATTTGATTTCTCTGTAATCTCAGCGCAGTATATTTGTTTTTGGTTTTATGTTGGGGAGTGATGCCAGCTTGCTTCTATGCTGCCATTTGGGACCTAGATGTCCAGCTTTTGTATTTTTTTAAAGTATAATTGAGTATTTTTCTTTACTTAAGACAAAACATGAAAAATCATAAGCCTATTAGATTATTTATTTCAAATATTTATTCCATGAATATATAATAGGAAAATCAAAATGTTAAAAATCATCCAAAATATTTTTTAAGCCTTTTCTAGTATACAAATATAATTTTAAAAGATTTCCAATTGTACAGATCCCTTAGAGTTATGCCTTTGTTCCTTGGAATGCTATGAATTTGGGGTATTTTTGTGTCTTTATTGTGACTATTATAAATACAGATCAGGAAATGCTACTTTTACTTAATGTAATTAAACTATGCTTGGTTGCTTATTATTATATTCATAGAGTACCTCATTTTATTCTCTGAGTTGTACCTTTATTTTCTTGCTTATTAATTGCTGTGAATGTTCCTGTGCTTATTGTTTAAGTTTATGCCTTTGAGTTCAATTTCTATTGAGTTTGCATTCATTATGTTATTGTACACAGAGAAAAAAATTAAAAACAAGTCATAAAAAGAAATGCTAATGTGAAATCAGGCTTAAATGTGTATGCAACTCATTTAATTTTAGCTGTATATAGTTAGAGTCAGTTGAATCATTGAATTCTGTTTTTATTTTTCAAGTTTCCAATTACTACCTAAATTTTTGAGATATTGTGGCAGAAAATGGTGTAAATGGAAGTAGAGTGGTGAAAGGACTGACACTTCTAAAATGCAGGGGAGACATCCCTACTTCTACCTCCATTACCATCATGACAGAGTAGAGGCTGAAAAAGTAGGTATGGAGTATGAAAGAGTAGTTATGTTGTGGAGTAGTTAGAGGTAAGAGATGAATTCTAAACCTCCAGATTGCTTGTGGCTGAAATCCCAAGACGATATCACCACCCAGTAATAACCAACTACAGGAAGATGGGACATAACCAGCAACTTAGAATTAGGGCTACTTCTCCATCTGACTTCAGTCTGCCAACGTGGGCATTAAGGGAGGATGGGGTTTCTCTGTTGGAAAACAACAAATATTTTCATATTTCTGTATAGTCAGGACTTTCTGATGAAACATTACTGACTGGCAACCTGAGTTAAAGGATGAGTGAACAGAAAATAGGCTTTGGACATTAAAGATATTGAAATACCCAGGAGAGATTTCTAATGATTTGTCTCTCTTAGACCCATTTATTCACATTGAAAAGAGTTTTAACAACTTGGGGACCTTCCCCTTCCCTTTCCAGAGAGGATTTGATTACATTGGAGAGCAAAAGTTTCTCTCTCTTCTCAGTGGGAGAAGACAGGCATCTCTGCAGCAGATTCTACACAAACTCCAAGAATCATAATTTTCAGGTCTTCTCCTAAAGAGTCCCTCCCTCTTTACATATAGGGTGATATAGGCCCTCACTCTATTGCCCCAAAGGGGAAATAGAGCACTGGAAACCGGCACTAAGATTGTTATTGAGAACTGCAGAACTCTCACCACAAAATGACTCCATCCAAACCTCTGCACTAAGAGATGATCAAATTCTAGCATGGCTTCTAGTAGCACAGAGGTGTGTTCCCAGGATAACCACAGCTCGTTATAATGCCTAGCTGAGAAAGCTAAATACTGCCAGGAGAATTTACTGCTTGTTCTAGTCAACTGCTGACAATAGGCCCCAGACATTCCTTTTTAAAAAATGTTTACAATTGTGAATATGTATCACTTACAACTCAGAAGATTCTCAGAGTCATTCCTTTAAAATGGGAATGGGCAACATGAGAAAAGCGTACAGTAATCTATGTGGAGGGTTATTGTATAACCTATGAATTATGCACAGTTCATAAATTTTTCAGTGAATCAATTTTTCAGTTATCACCAGGAAAGATAGGGCCTCTGTCTTTCTGTCTCTGTGGGAAGATAGAATTCTAACTTTCATTAGAATGTTAGCAAACACAGCTTGCCTAATCATATTTATACTGATCAACCCTTTGTAAATTTTTTACTTCTTTGACTCTACCTAGCTCTCCCCTTCCTAATTCTCCCTTAAAAAACCCCCAATAATCTCTTCACAAATCCAAATGGAGCTCAGCTCTTTCATCTACTGTGAGTAGTTACTAAATCAGTGTTTATTACTTTAACAAGTACTTGGCTGTGTTTACTTTTTACATGATATAAGTAAATAATCAGTCTGGGTCTCATCCAGAAAACTTTTGCTTACAGTATGAATAAAATACATAGACATAAAAAGATATTAATCTTCCTCTATCCAAAGGAAGTCATGTTCTTTTATAGCTCTCTTCTAATAGATATAGAAAATTCTATTTCCAATAATTGAAGAATAAATGCTTATTTTTAATTAACTATGAAAAGTGAACATGTACTAGGCCATAAAACAATTATCAAACATCATAAAGAATTACAGAAAATTACAGACAATATTCTCCAACCTCACTGGAATTCAGTAAGAATCTATGACAAGAAAAGCAAATACAGATATTTCAATATTTTTAAAGAAATACTTCCACATAACCCATGCATCAAAGAAGAAATTATATTTTTTAATGTGGAATAATGTGGTAAATAGTGTCAGAATATATAAAATACAGTTAAAAAGTTACATTTAGACTGAAATATATAACCTTAAAGGCTGATATTAGAAAAGAAGAAAGACTAGAATTAATGAGCTAAGGTTCCAACTTTCAAAGTCGAGAAAGAGAACAAAATAGTAACAAAGAAAATATAGAAGAGAGAAACATCAGAGCAAAAAACCACAACTTAAAAAAGAGCAACAAACTGAAAAGTTGAAATTTGGAAAATAAAACAATTTATAATTGTTATCAGCTGGCAATACTGATTAAAGAAGAGGAGACACAGTTGCTGATACCACTGTGGAATACAAAGGAATACAAAGAGAAATACATCTATAGATGTAGAAGATCCAAACTGAGTGCTTTTTACAAAGATCATTAAATTACTGAGTCATTTATCAGTAATTTAAAATCTTCCTAAAAAGAAAAATCTCTGAACTAGACAGTTTTACCAGTAATTTCTATCAAATATTCAAAGAGCAAATAATAATAATGTTATGTAAAGCCTTCTAAGGAGTAGAAAGACACTAACCTCCTGCATTCTTTTACAAGGTGAGCATATTCTTGATACAAAAATGACATATGGGCAATATGAGAAAAGAGTACAGTAATCTATATTGTGGGTTATTGTATAACCTCTGAATTACACACAACAAATAAATTTTTCAGTGAATCAAAACTATCATATTAATCTTATAGATTAAGAAGTTCTTATATATTTGGTGTTTTATATATTTGTGATATTTACAAAATCTGTTCTATCAGAGTATCAGGTCAACATTATAAGTCTAATGCAATTATATTATTGAGTAATCAATTTAGATATTTTAATTTGAAATGAGTATTTATATATAACAATGAAGCATATAAAAGAATTAAAATGATTATATTTGTTAGATTTACAAGAATTGTTTACTCAGCATTTTTTATTGTTAAGTTTTAAATTAAGATTACTTAAAAATAAATACACTATATAAAATTTATATATGTACTTAAAATGCTTCTATGAATTTGATTAAGTTTATAGGAGGAGTCACACATTAATCAAAAGCTTTAGATTAACATTACTAGATACATAAATAGAATCATATGTATAAGATATAGCCACAAAATTAAGGATTAGCTGAGTTTTTAAATAAATTGAAAATCAATACAAAGGTATGAGTAATCTTATTCAAGCACAAAAGCTATTTTCAAGGGCTCCAAAAGTTTACCTTAACTATAGATAGGAACAGGGATGATATTCATCCAGTATGCCTTTTGATGGCCATGCTGGTTCCTCACATGCAAAATTAACCCTTATTGTTCTGATATCAATGGATAGGTTGTTGTGTATGCCCCGATGCTTATTAACTGTTTTGAGCATCAATGAAATAGGAAGAGTTCATATTATTGAGAAACCAATTTCTCATTATTTCAGTAAAAATTCTGACATTGTTTCATGATAATCTGACAAGCTAATTTAAAAACTTATATGGAAGAATAAAGGTAATAAATATTCAAAATATTCCTATAAAAGAAGGAGGTAAAGAATTTGCATTACCAGATAGTTAAACTTATTAACTGTACAACTTCAGACAATGTGATATTGGCACAAGGACTCTTCTATTCCATTGGTCTCTTTTTCAAAAAAGAGAAATAGTTTCACAGTTTCATGCATATAAAAAACTTAAGATATGAGAGAACATCAGTAGGAAAATATAAGACCTTTCAATAAATTACATTATACCACCTACCTATTAAAGTAGAAAAATTTAAAAAATAAATTTCTATCTCATAAACGTATGCAAAAAAATAATTCCAGGTGGATTAAAGAACTAATGTAAAAGGCAAACCTTTATAACTTAAAGAGTATATACTTTAATGACCTCTACATAGGAGAGGAGTACTTACAAAAAACACTAACCAATAACCATAAAATAAAATATTGCTAAATTTGATGTCATTAAATTAATGCTTGTCAATCAAAAAACCTGATGGAAAAAGTGAAAATATGAATTAAAAACTGAGAGAATATATTTTAAACACACATAATTGTGTTTAAAAGATTAGTATACCTATTATATAAGGAAATCATACAAATCAAAAAGAAAAAAAACATAGAAAAATGAGCTTAAGTCATGAATGACTGGAGGAAGCAAAGCAATGTGGCCAAATAGAGGCCTCCACTGAGGAACTTCTAGAAGTCTCCTGCAGGAATACCAAATTTGACAACTATCTACACAAAAAAGCACTTTTTTTTTTTTTTTTTTTTTTGAGATGGACTCTCACTCTGTCACCCAGGCTGGAGTGCAGTGAAGTGATCTCAGCTCACTGCAACCTCCGCCTCCCGAGTTCAAGCTATTTTCCTGCCCCAGCCACCCAAGTAGCTGGGACTACAGGCACATGCCACTGCACCCAGCTAATTTTTATATTTTTAGTAGATAAGGGGTTTCACCATCTTGGCCAGGCTGGTCTCCATCTCCTGATCTTGTGATCCACCCGCCTCAGCCTCCAAAAGTGCTGGGATTACAGGTGTGAGCCACCACGCCTGGCCGAAAAAGTTCTTTCATAAGAGCCAAGTATCAGGTGAGTAATCATGATACCTGGTTTTAACTTCATATTACTTAAAGACGTACTGAAGAGGGTAGAAAAGACAGTCTTGAATTGCTGATGCCAATCCTCCCCAACGCCCTGGCAGTGGCCAAGTGGCACAGAGAGAGAATATGTGCACTTAGGGGAGGCAGAGCACAGTGTTTGTGGGACTTTGTATTGGAACTCAATGCTGCCAACATTGGACAGAACTCAGCTGATGCCCATGGAGGGACCATTAAGACTAGCCCTAGCCAGTGGGGAATTGCCCATCTCAGCAGTCAAATTTGAGTTTCTGCAAGCCTCACAACTGAGGATTAAAATGCTCTGGGATTCTAAATAAACTTGATAGGCAGTCTAGGCCACAATGACTGCAACTCCTAGGAAAGACCAGTATTTTGCTGGGCTCACAGCCAGTGGACTTGGTGGGCAGGTGACATAGTGAGACACCAGCTGGGGCAGCTAAGGGAGTACTTGCCTTACCCCTCTGCAGCCCTAGGCAGTACAGTTTGCAGCTCCAAAAGAGACCCTTTATTTCTGTTTGAGGAGAGGAGAAGAGACAGTAAAGGGGACCTTGTCTTGCAACTTGGATATCAGCTCAACCACAGTAGGACAGGGCACTAGACAGAGTTGTCAGGGCCAGTTCCAGGCCTTATCTCCCACACAGAATTTCTAGTCACATCATGAGCCAAATGGGAACCTCGTGCCCTGAAGGAAGGAAGGACTCAGTACTGGCAAGATTCATTACCTCCTGACTAAAGAGCTCTTTGCCCTGAATTATCAGCAGTGGTAGCTAGGTAGTATTCACCTTGGGTGAGACTTAGAGCTGTGCTGACTTCAGGTGTGACCCAGAATAATCAGAGTTATGGTGTCTATCGGGAGAGAATCATTCTGTTTGAGAAGAGGGGAGGGAAGAAGAAACGGGGCCTTGTCTTGCAGCTTAGGTATCAGCCTGGTCACCAAGTGGGCTCTTGGAGTCTGTGATTCCAGACTTTGGTTTTTAGATGGCATTTCTGGACCTACCCTGGGCTAGAGGAGAGCCCACTGTCCTGAAGGGTGAGTCCCATGCATTTCAGCATTCACCATAACATGACCGAAGAGCTCTTGGGCCTTAAGTGAACATTGGTTGTATGCTGGCAGTGGGTTGATAAACAGACTAAGAAAGAAATTGAAAAATTTCTTGAAACAAATGATAATGAAAACACAACATATCAAAACCTATGGGATACAGTGTAAGCAGTACTAAGAGGGAAGTCTATAGCTGTAAGTGTCTACATCAAAAAAGGAGAAAAACGTCAAATACACAACCTAATGATACATCTTACAGAACTAGAAATGCAAGAGCAAACCAAAACCAAACTTAGTAGAAGAAAATAAATGATAAAGATCAGAGCAAAAATACATACAACTGAAATGAAGAAAAAATATAAAACATTAATGAAATAAAAGTTGGCTTTTTGAAGAGATAAACAAAATTGAACAACACTTAGCTAGACTAAGAAATAAGGTGAAGATCCAAATAAATAAAATCAGACATGAAAAAGGAGACATTACAACTGATACCACAACAATTCAAAAGATGATTAGAGGCTACTATGAGCAACCATAAGCTAATAAATTAGAAAACCTAGAAGAAATGGATAAATTTCTTGACACATACAATCTACCAAGACAGAACCAAGAAGAAATCCAAAACCTGAGCAGACCAATAACAAGCAACAAAATCAAAGCCACGATAAAAAGTCTGTCAGCAAAGAAAAGCCCAAGACTTGTTGGCTTCATTGCTAAATTTTACCAACATTTAAAGAACTAATACCAATTTTACTCAAACTTCCAAACAATAGAAGAGGAAGGAATACTTACTTCCAAACTGATTCTACAAGGTGAAGAATTACCAAAACTAGACAAAGACAAATCAAAACATAAAAAGAAAGAAAAATGAAAAGAAAACCACAGGACAATATCCCTGATAAACATTTATGCAATAATCCTGCACAAAACACAAGCAAATTGAATTCAGCAACACATCATACAGATCATTCATCATGACCAAGTGGGATTTATCCCAGGGATGCAAATATGGTTCAATGTATGCATGTCAATCAATGTGATATATTACATCAACAGAATGAAGAACAAAAACCATATGATCATTTCAATTGATGCTGTAGAGGCATTTGATAAAAATTCAACATTTCTTCCTGATAAAAACCCTTAAAAAACAGGGTATAGAAAAAACATACCTCAACATACTAAAAGCCATACATGACAGACTCATAGCTAATAACAAACTGAATGGGGAAAAACTGAAAGCCTTTCTTTTAAAATCTGGAACATAACAAGGATGCCTACTTTTACCACACTGTTATTCAACATAGTACTGAAAGTCCTACCTAGAACAATCAGACAAGAGAAAGAAATAAAGGGCATCCAAATTGGAAAGGAAGAAGTCAAATTATCCTTGTTTGCAGATGAGGTGATCTTATATTTGGAAAAACCTAGATTCCACCAAAGAACCATTGGAGCCAATAAACAAATTTAGTAAAGCTGTAGGATACAAAATTGGCATACAAAAATTATCAGGATTTTTATATGCCAATAGGAAACAATCTGAAAAAGAAATCAAGAAAATAATTCTACACACAGTAGCTATGAATAAAATTAAATATCTAGGAATTAACCAAAAAAGTGAAAGAGCTTTACAATGAAAACTATAAAATATTGTTGAAAGAAATTGAAGAGGGCATAAAAAAAGGAAAAGATATGGCCAGGCACGGTGGCTCATGCCTGAAATCCCAGCACTTTGGGAGGCCAAGACAGACAGATCATGAGGTCAAGAGACCGAGACCATCCTGACCAACATGGTGAAACCCTGTCTCTACTAAAAACACAAAAATTAGCTGGGCATGATTGCACATGCCTGTAGTCCCAGCTGCTTGGGAGGCTGAGGCAGCAGAATCGCTTGAACCCTGGAGGCAGAGGTTGCAGTGAGCTGAGATCGTGCCACTGCACTCCAGCCTGGTGACAGAGTGAGATTCCATCTAAAAAAAAAAAAAAAAATTCCATGCTTGTGGATTGGAAGAATCAACATTGTTAAAATGTCCATACTACACAGAGTGATCTACAGTTTCAATGCAATCTCTATCAAAATACCAAAGATATTCTTCACAGAAAAAGAAAAAAAAATCCTAAAATTTATAAGGAACTATAAAAGAACCAGATTAGCCAAAGCTGTCTTGAGAAAAAAAGAACAAAACTTGAGGAATCACATTACCTGACTTCAAACTATACTACAGAGCTATAGTAACCAACACAGCATGGTACTGGCATAAAAACAGACACATAGAGCAAGAAACAGAATAGTGAACCCAAAGAAAAAGCCACACACCTACAGTGAAATCATTTTCAACAAAGCTGCCAAAAACATACAATGGGGAAAGGAAAGTCTCTTCAATATACTGTGCTGGGTACACTGGATATCCATATGCAGGAGACTGAAACTAGAGTATCCTTCACTACGTACAAAAATCAAATCAAAATGTATTAAATACTTAAATTTAAGAGTTGCTATTATTAAACTACTAGTAGAAAACATTGGGAAAATTCCCCAGGACATTGGACGGGGCAAAAATTTCTTGAGCAATACCCAACAGGCACAGGCAACCAAAGCAAAACCGGACAAACAGCATCACATCAAGTTAAAAATTATCTGCACAACAAAGGAAACGAAGTGAAGAGACAACCCACAGAATGGGAAAAAGTATTTACAAACTACTCATCTCACAAGGAATTAATAATAAGACTATATAAGGGGCTCAAACAACTCTGTACAAAAATATCTAATAATGTGATTTACAAATGGGCAAAAGATCTGAACAGACATTTCTCAGAAGACATAAAAATGGCAAACAGGTATATAAAAATGCTCAATATCACTGATCATCAGAGAAATGCAAATCAAACTACAACTAAATATCATCTCACTCAGTTAAAGTGGCTTTCATCTAGAAGACAGGCAATAACAAATGCTGGTGAAGATATGGAGAAAAGGGAATCCTCATACACTCTTGGTGGAAACGTAAATTAGTACAACCACTATGGAGAACAGTTTGGGGATTCCTCAAAAAACTATAAATAGAGCTACCATAGTATCTAACAATCCCACTGCCACGTATATACCCCAAAGAAAGGAAATCAGTATATCAAAGAGACATCTGCACTGCCATGTTTATTGCAGAACTACTTACAATAGCCAAGATTTGGATGCAACATAAGTGTCCATCAACAGATGAGCAGATAATAAAAATGTGGTACATATACACAATGGAGTAGCATGTTGCCATTAAAAAAAAAATGAGATCCTGTCATCTGCAGCAACAGGGATAGAACTTGAAGTAATTTTGTTAAGTGAAATAAGCCAGGCACAGAAAGACAAACTTCACATGTTCTCACTCATTTGTGAGAGCTAAAAATTAAAACAATTGAACTCATAGAGAGTAGAATGATCGTTACCAGTTGCTGGGGAGGGTAATGAGAAGGTTATAGGGGATGTAAGAAATGGTAATGGGTAAAAAAAATAGTTACAATGAATAAATAAGGTCTAGTATTTGATAGCACAACAGGATAACTATAGCCAATAACAATTTAATTGTACATGTAAAAATAACTAAATATTATATTCATAATATTGTTTATAATACAAAGGATAAATCCTTGAGGTTATGGATACCCCATTTACCCTGATATGCTTGTTACAGTTAGGCCTATATAAAATATCCCATATACCACATAAATATATACTCCTACTATGTACTCACAATTTTTTTAAAAGACGTGAATGACCTTTCACAGAAAACAGAAAAAACAAAAAGAATCTCAATTTTATTATTATTCATGGAAATAAACATTAAGTCCAAAATGAAGAATCATTTCTATCCTCAAGTCTGTAGAAATTAAAATTTCAATCATATTAACTGTTAGCAATTTGGGGGAGTAATACAAATTAATACAGTGCCAAGAGAAGCATAAGTTGCTATTATCACTCTGAAAAACTATTGGCTATTATGTAAAAAAGCTGGAGATAGGCATTCACTCTTCCCAGCAATTACACTCCTAGGTATGAGTCCTAAAGATGCTCTTGTGCACATTCCTTAGGAGGCTTTACAATAATGTGTATTCGAGCATTGTTTTAATAGCAAAAACAAAACAAAATTGGATGAAAAGATTTATCTACAGAAAAGTGAGTAAATTGTGGTATATTCCTGTAAGGGAATACTATGGAGCAGGAAAAATCAATAAAGCAGAGTTACATGTGTCAACATGGATGAATTTCACAAATAGTAAGTAATAAAAGCAAATAGTAAAATACAAAGAGCTTCATTCCATTTATATAAAATTAAAAATATGAAAATAATGGTTTGGGGATTCATATATTTGTATAATATACATATAGTTAAAAACAATAAAATGTTGAATTCAGGCCCAGAACTTTGGGAGGCTGAGGAGAGTGGATCACCTGAGGTCAGGAGGAGACCAGCCTGGCCAACATGGTGGAACCCCACCTCCACTAAAAATACAAAAAATTAGTCTGGCGTGGTGGTGGGCTCCTGAAATGCCAGCTACTCAGGAGGCTGAGGCAGGAGAATTGCTTGAACCTGGGAGGCAGATGTTGCAGTGACTGAGATCGCACAATTGCACTCCAGCCTGGGCAACAAGAGCGAAACTCTGTCTGAAAACAAACAAACAAAACCAATAAAATTAAAATATTGAATTCAAAATTCAGGATAATGGTTTATTCTGGGGGATAAAGAGGAAGATACAATCAAGAGAGCATATAAAAGAGAATGCAATATTGACAATGTTCTATATTTTAAGCTGAGTGATATATTTTATATGTGTGTGTATACATACATGTATACTAATACACATTAGCATATGCAATTTTGCATGTATAAAATACTAAATTCTAAAATATAATCCAAAAAGCACTGTCCTTATAAACTTATATAAGCTAATTTAATCATCAAAATAGCTCTCTAAGATATAATCACTCTCATTCTCAACACCTTATTCTTGGTCTAATGTAATCATAGAAACATTTCCATGAGGTGAGAATTATTCTGGAAATAAGGAAAATAAGGTACAGGAGATTAAAATCTTGTCCAAGTTCACACAGGTAGTAAGTGCAGGAGCTTATCCATTAAAGTAAACGACCTCTATATGTAAAATAGATAACCTCTCAATATCAATTAGTTTATCGTAAGGGAGTAATTATATAGATATACAAAAAGTCATAAAAAGATATTTATTGTCTTACTGTTAACGAAATAAAAAAGTGGAAATGACTCATATGGAAACTTCTGGCTAGGCAAAGGGTAACATTTTCCAATCACAGAACATTATACAACTATTTATAATTATGTTGGAGCTATGTAATTATCACGATGAAAAAATATCCCTGATAAGTTTAAAAATCTGTCTGGTATATATTGTATGATGTTATTTTGAACAAAACTAAAAGCACAGTGTATCTTCAACTGTACTGGTAATTGAAGCAATTACAAAGAACTTCTACCATCTGCTACATCTATCCACATTAAGGGATCTGCACCCGTAACTATCTTATACATTTCTTTCCTGCCTGTTATCTTAGGTGATGCATCAGTGCTTCTGTGCAAAGCCAATGCTATGCAAGTGTGCTGGGTTCATCCACCTAACCTACTTAAGGATATTGGCCAGACAGAAATTTACCTCTGTGTTAACAGTTCAGGATTTTGGAGCGTGAAGAATATGACTTCTCAATTTTATGCCCCCAGGAATTTGTAGTGTTTAATCAAAAGAATTACTCAACAAATATGGGTTAAATGAATAAATGATTGGAAACTTAATAATGCCTTAAGCGTTATTGTTTTACCAAAATTGTGTTCAAGACCATTGTTACACCTGGAAGAAGGAGAAAAAGGGTCTCTTCCATCTCTTCCCTCCTCTAACCTAGCGTCTTGGGACTCAAGCTCATGGTTTTAGTGCTACAGTTGAGCAGCACTGTTGTCTAAACAGACTTTCATGGAGTGGCTGGGAATCTAACTATCATTTATAAAACAGTTCTTTTGAAAAAATAGGTTATAAGCTAAAAACAACTGATTTACAAACTCTTTGTTTGAATTATCTTATCAATAAAGTGCTTGTAGAATGATGCTTGAGAAACATAAGAGTTATAAAAAAGAGAAAAAGGTAACTGCAACCATGTTGAGATGTCCTTGATGTCAGTCAGTACATGTCAAAGTATAAGACAGGTTAGACAATTTTTAAAGTCAAACACGTAGTTTTATGTGACATTTAGTAGCATGGTATATTAAATTGGTAAAAAGAATGTATAGAGAAGATTCTAGCCCCCAAAGAGAAAAAGAAGTATGTTTTTAACATAGAACATGATTTGAAAATAGGTTGGAAAAGTTGATGTGAACTCATAAATTGTAAAACATTTACTTTCTCTAGCTCTGTTGTTAACATGAAGTATTCCTGGTGCCACCTAGTCTAATATTAGCCCCCACTTGGTAGTTGCCTGCAGTGCTCAAATGTTTGCTTCTGCTATTCTTCACTACAAACAATCAGAGCTTCTGGAGAAAAGCTGATTCAATGGTTCTATACAATAAAATCAAGATAGTTCCATGAAATTGTGCTACCATAAAGCAATAAATGGGTCAGCTTTAAGGGACTCTCAATGGCCAAGTTGTGATCATCTGAGCATTAATTTTGTGTAATCATGGCAAATACTAGCAGATATACTAAGGAAAAGACAGAAATGAGTTGTTAAATATATGAAAGAAATGCTTAGGCTGCGAATTCCTTTAAGGCAAAATCTCACAAAAGATTGATGAAATGTATTGCAGTGTGGTTTGGTGATATAGAGTCTCCTCAACTCAAATTATATAACAAAATCTATGAAAGATATTATGGTTAAAATAATAGATAAGGGTAGTGAATGATACACCAGAGAGCAAAAACTAGACAGGGAGAATTTGAAGATGCTTATTTCTAAAAAAAAAAAAAAAAAAAAAAGAATTGATTTTGCTCAATAAATCTCTTAAACATGTTAGATTCACTCAGGGGAATATAACTTACTGAATTTCATTTTGCTTTATTAGCTTTACAAGGATTGTTTCCATGCTGAAAAAGATGTAGGTACATAAATGTACAGATCTGCCCTGTTAGTTGTTAAAAAGTCTGGAGAAAATCAGATAAATCTGAATTGTAGTTTGAAATAGCTAAAGAAATTAAATTAGTCTTGTTTATGAATGCTGTTAAATATCTAGGGGAAATGAATCTGTCAAATTTAGTAATTAATTAGGCATTTATCAAAGTGAAAGTAATTTTTTAAAATTTCAACAAAAATTACTAGACTCATAAGCAAAATAAGAGGTTTCGTGATTTGAGCTTTAAGGTGTAAGAGAAAATAGGTACCTCTTCCCAATATACAACTAAATAAGGTGAATTTTAATCAAAGCGTAGGTTATTGTAAGCATTCACTTCTTTATGCTAAGTACTCCCAGGTGTTAAAAATATCATAACCTATTTATAATTTGAAGGCTGCCTTACAATGTAATATAGTGGTTGGTTATGTGTACATGACTTTACAAGACATGGAGATCTAGAATTAAATCTCAGCTCTGCTACTTAATAGCTGTGTGACTGGTAAAAACTCTGATCTTCAGCTTTAATATTAACATGGTTAATTAACATGGTAATAGTACCTAAATCCTTTTGATGATTATGGTAAGTGACTTGTTTTTTAGGTCCTGGTAAGTAATAATAATGCAATCGTAGTTATTTATTGTTAACACAGGAAAAGTTAGCTAATAATACATGGTAGAAAATAATGTGTCCAGTGATAGCTGATTTAATAAGAAAAGACGTTAGGAAGGTAGGTGGGTAGGATTTACACAGCAAGAAAGGACGAAGCAAGGAATTTCGGCTTGAAGCTCAGAGGCAAGAAAACACAAGGAAAATCTGAAGGTCTATAACTAAATTTTAAGGTCTAACTAACTAAAATTTAAAGTCTATAAACTAAATTTTTTACCAAAAGTTTAGTTGAAGAGATGATAACGAGCAAATGGATTATGTTTAGATTGTAGAAAACCTGAAATCACTAAGGAATTTGAGTTTAAACTAGATGCTAGCCAATAATAGCAACAGCTGTTAGGCATAAAAGATTCATACTAAATAACGAACATTGGAACTAAGTATAGATGGAATGATCGTCAAAATGATTTTTGTTAATAGGCTAAAATATAGGAATGCAAAATTGCTTTCTGATGGAATTTTCTAAAATAAAGTTTTATTCCATGGGAATGCATTTATTTTATTTATTTATTTTTATTTTTCTTCTGAGACGAAGTCTTGCTCTGTCCCCCGGGCTGGAGTGCAGTGGCAGGATCTCAGCTCACTGCAAGCTCTGCTTCCCGGGTTCACGCCACTCTCCTGCCTCAGCCTCCAGAGTAGCTGGGAATACAGGCGCCCACCACCATGCCCGGCTAATTTTTCTGTATTTTTAATACAGATGTGTTTCACTGTATTAGCCAGGATGGTCTCAATCTCCTCACCTCGTGATCTGCCCGCCTTGGCCTCCCAAAGTGCAGGGATTACAGGCGTGAGCCACGGTGCCCGGCAGGAAATGCATTTAAAAACACGTAACAATGTTACTCTCATGAATTAACTTTTTAAAGATTACAGATTTATTTTGTTCATGTATTTTAGAGACTCAAATGATTTACTACAGAACTACTAAGCTAACACAAAAGTTTCAGTTTCATACAATGAAGTGGTGATGCAGTCTTGAAGGAAAAAGTGACATTACTCTCCGTTATCAACTGAGAAAATGGCACTGAAATGCATAGACATTTTCTTTTTCTTTAGGAACTTTAATTCCTTCATATGATGATATAATCATATATTGCCTCAAGTTGAGATATTTAAAATTAATTTTGCTCTATGTAAAGCAGAAAGAATCTGGCATCCTTATTACTTTAGAAATAAAAGTATTTAAGGAATAAAACAAAACGATAATTGAGAATAAAAACTACATATATGTTATTTTGAAAGATTAATCACACAAAAATGATTCGGGGAAATAATGCTTAGTTTAGAATGAACGTTTGTTTACAGAATTTTTTCTGTCTATAATTCTTTTATACGAAATCACAAAAAATTGGTAAATCTAAAGGAAAATTGTTTTTACTGATATGTTTTTGGATAATTGAGAAAAAATTACCCCAGTGGTTCTCAAAATGTGGTTCTTATAACCAACAGCAGCAGCACTTGGGAAATTTAGAAATGCAAATCTTCAGGCTCCACCCCAGACCTATGAATTAGTAACTCTGGATATGGGTCCCAGCAGCCCGTGTTTAATGCTCTCTCCAGATAATACTGATGTACACTAAACTTGACAACCACTGATTTAGACTTTTACCCTGGGATTAGAGATTTTTTAATGAACTTTAATTACTGCCACGTGTGGTTAATAAGAGAATGTAAATTTCCTGTTTCAAACATTTGTCCATTTAGCTCGATCAGCTTTTTATAATCTTTGACATTTTGATTGTTGGTATTCATGTATTTGCCAAGGAAATTGAGTAGATAGTTGCTAAATTAAAAATGGTTTTAAAGTAATTCCTTATCAGGCCAGTGTAGGTAACTCATACTTGATAAATTTATGAATGACTCATGTTTTTGAATATTTGAGTATCAGGAGGAGAAAATATAATGCAATTCTGCCAGCAGATCCTATCCTATTGCTCTACTCAATTGTTGACATCTTAGATTTGACCAAGCATTTGCAAAAGGGTAGTGTAAAGATTTGCTTTCTTATAGATACCAAAGAGAAGTAAAACCCACTTTCTCTTATTAATCCAGGCACAACCATCTATTCACATATTGCTTATCTAATCAAGCCTAACATATACATGTACATACAACTCCTTTGCCAAAACAGTTGCAACACAGGGACATGAGTACTGGTATTCCTAGCTGGAATTAGTAAAATTTTTGCCACTTTAGAAACAATTTTGTCAATTATTCTATGGTAGTCACATGAAGTACTATACTTCAGATGAATACGGGTTAAGCTGACTTTGCCAACTGTCTTATGGGCTCCACAAACTAATACATTTTTTTCTTGAAGAAAAAAAAGTCTAAATAGCCGACCTTGCCAATAAATAATTCACTGCTCAATATCACCTTAATAATGTACCTTGTACCCAGTAAGTAATTACTTATTGTCTATCCCCTCCTATCCCTTCACCCTTACCAGTTGCCATTGTCTATCATTCCACACCCTACGTTTATGTGTACACATTATTTAGCTCCTACTTATAAGTGTAAACACCTGGTATTTGTCTTTTCATGTCTGAATTATTTTACTCAAGATAATGGCCTCCATTTGCATCCATATTGCTGCAAAATACATGATTTCATTCTTTTTCATGGCCAAATAGTATTGTTGTTTATATATACCACATTTTGTTTATCCATTCATCCACTGATGGAAACTTAGGCTGATTCCATTTATTTGCTATTGTGAATAGTTCTGCCATAAACATAAAGGTCCAGGTATCTTTTTGATATAATGATTATTTTTCCTTTGGATGGATAGCTGGATTGGTAGTTCTATTTTTAGTTCTTTGAGAACTATCGATACTGTTTTCCATAGAGGTTGTACTAAATTTACATTCCCACCAACAGTATATGGCTTCCCTTTGCACCCTCATCAACATGTTATTTTTTGTTAATAGTAGCCTTTCTGACTGGTATAAGATGATATCTCCTTGTGATTTGGTTGGCAGTTCTCTGATGATTGATGTTGAGTATTTTGTGTATGCTTGTTCATCATTTGTATATCTTCTTTCAAAAAATGTCTATTCATGTCCTTTACCCATTTTTAATATGATTAATTTTTGTTGAGTTGTTTGAGTTACTTATCAATTCTAGATATTAGCCGCTGTCAATGCATAGTTTGCAAATATTTTCTTCCCTCTTGGAGGTTGTCTGTTCACTCTGTTGATTATTTCTGTTGCTGTGCAGAAGCTTTTTAGTTAAATTAAGTTCATTTGTCTATTTTTGTTTTTGTTGCCTGTGCTTTTGATGTCTTAGTCACGAATTCTTTGCCTAAGCCAACGTCCAGAAAAGTTTCCCCCTAGGTTTTATTCTAGTATTTTTATAGTTTCGGGTCTTACATTTAAGTCTTTAATCTATATTGAGTTGATTTTTTTATACGGTGAGTAATAAGGGTCCTATTTCATTCTTCTGCATATGGCAAACCAATTTTCCCAGCACCGTTTACTGAAAAGGGTGCCCTTTCCCCAGTATATGTTCTTGTTGACATTGTCAAAGATCAGTTGGCTATAAATATGTAGCTTTGAGTTCTCTATTTCATTGATTCATGTGTCCATTTTTATACCAGTACCATACTGTTTTGGTTATTATAGCCCTGTAGAATAATTTGAAGTTAAATAATGTTATGCTTCTAGCTTTGTTCTTTTTGCTTAGCATTTCTTTAGCTATTTGGGCTTGGTTTCAGTTTTATATAAATTTTAGGATTGTTTTTTCTAATTCTGTGAAAAAAATGGCATTGGTATTTTGATAAGGATCACACTGAATCTGTAGTTTTCTTGGGATAGTATGGTCATTTTAATTGTATTAAGTTTCCTTTGGACAGTATGGTCATTTTAATTACATTAATTTTTCCAATTTGTGAGGATGAAATGTTTTTCTATTTGTTTCTGTTGTCTATGCTTTCTCTCATGAGTGTTTTGTTGTTTTCCTTTTTGAGATCTTTCACCTCCTCAGTTTAACATATTGCCAAGTATTCCCTATTTCTTTTTATAGCTATTGCAAATGGGCTTGAAAAAGGCCATACCTTTTTGTCTACTCTCCTTTCATATCAAAGGGTAGGAGGAGGTCTTTAGATTTTATAATATTATTATTATTTTTGTTTGGGCTCCAAGCACTAAATTGCTAAAAGAAATGCTATTTTTTCTATAATTTTTTAATTCTAAGGTAGGTTTATATATTTAAATTTGTTTTAGAATGTTCCTTACTGAAGAGAGACTAAATGTCATTTTAGGTATTTCCATAGTTTCAGAACTATTTTAGACAAAATATTTATGTAAATATTTCTAAGGTACACGAATAAAGATATGAAAATGTTCTTAACATAAGCCATTAAGATGATACTGGCTGTTTACAGTTGGGCTCACTTTCAAGGAAGGATAATCAAATGGAATTTTGCTGAGTTGTACTGGGAATGGAGCTTAAGGAGCTAGTATCTATATCCAAGAATATTTCGAGCATGTCTTGGCTACATTCTCCTCTTTTTTTCTTCCTTGGTAATTTTTTGTAGGTCTCCAACATACTGAATGTCTTTGTCACTAGCATGAAAGATAATTTAAAACACTCTTATTAGCTTGAATTGTATCCCCTTCTATTTTGGTCTCCTAAATAATGAGATTTTGACACTTTCTCTAAACATCCTGCATTCTCTTCTACATTATAAAAGTCTATAATCTTCTTTCATAAATGTACTACAGTTAGGTCTTATTTATTTATTTATTTATGATGGAGTCTTGCTCTGTCACCCAGGCTGGAGTGCAGTGGTGCGATCTCTGCTTACTGCAAACTCCCTCTCTGAGGTTCAAGTGATTCTTGTGCCTCGGCCTCCTGAGTAGGTGCAATTACAGGCGTGCTCCATCAAGCCTGGCTAATTTTTGTATTTTTAGTAGGGAAGGGGTTTCATGTTAGCCAGGCTGGTCAGGAACTCCTGGCTCATGTGATCCACCCACTTTGGCCTCCCAAAATGCTGGGATTACAGGCATGAGCCACTGCACCCCGACAGGTCATTTTTTTAACTGTGAAAAGTAGTTCAAAATTTTTTAGAGCTAAATATTATAAAATTATTTTTTAAAGTGACAGTCACTTGATTTTCTTAAATTGTATTTGAATATTTGGCAATCAGAATTTACTGATTATTAATAGATATGCTAAGCATTTTAAAGTTACAACAAAAAAATCCATTTTTAAGGGATTAAGTAGATTTTACTCAAATATGTGTTATTTAAATGCCCTCAAGTCACACACGTGACAAGAGAGACAAAGAATAAACACTTGCTCAGTAAATTATGATTTTCTTCCTTAACCATTAAAAACATTTGTTTTTGTCTTGTGATGAGTCATTTTTCAGTTACAAATTTCCCCTTGATTACCTTCTAATATTTTTGAGTGAGAAGGAGCTATTTGTTTGGTTGGATAACAGTCTCCAAACTCATTAAAAATAGGTAGCTATAGCAACATTCTTGTCACAACCTACTCACTTCTGCAAAACAAATACTGACAAAACATGTTTAGTTAAAGACACAGAACAACAGAAAAACAATGATACTCAATTGTTCCAAACTTCGAGCTAGCATGTGAAGCCAAAAGATCAACTGCATATTATTCTGAACTCATTGTTCTATTTTCTTTTTAATAAGATCGTTTTCTTTGCTTCTATACAGTTTTAGAAGTATTTTAGAGCTTTTTGATTGTATACTTTTTGGAACACTGACCCTTAAGCATACACACTCTCTTATTATTTCGATCTTAGGCTAATATGCCTTTCTTTTATTAACCAACCTGAAATATCTCTTTTGCCCTTATCTAAGAAAAGGAAAGGAACCTCATGGTTTGAAGAAGGACAATTTAAAAACTTAAGCCCCTAGCTTACTTCTATTTCTCGTCATTTCAAACAACAAAAGATCCGGACAGTAGATGTTTCCTGTCTGTTTCAAGATTTAACTAATATTTTTCCATCTTGTTTAAAGATTTAGAATTGTAGTCTTTTCAAAGACCTCAATGGTTTACCATAAAAAAGGCTTGTGCTTCAATGCTACTCCATAAATTCTTGAGCGAGTCTTTGGTTGGTCTTGTAAAAACAACCAAATGTACTATTTCCCAAACCTCCAAGTCCTACTTATGAAACATTAGAAAAAGTATCTTATCTGTGTGTATTCTTCTCCTAAGCAAATGAGTCCAGATTTCTTAAAGTTGGACATCCATTCCCTAAGACAGCCTTCCCTATTCAGACTACCAGGACAAAAATCTTGCCTTCGGAATAGAAAAGAGTGAAAGTATCTATTATGTCCTCCACCCACACACATCATGCTCAAGCCATCCATCAAGCCCGCACTGGTGTGGAGAGACATTTTTTTTTTTCATCTTAATAGGCCATCAGAGATAATTTTTAAACTTTTAGTTATAAAAACCACTTGTGAGGTTAGATTGAGGATCCTAATTTCCATTTCTTAAAACATGTAGGTTATGTTCCCCTTTGCTGCTTGGTAGAGATTCTTATGCTGAGGTGCTATTATCTGGGACATCATTTGCCTACAGGCTACCATCAGAGGCTCTCCGGAACAACTTTTTTTCCCCTTTAATTCTGTTTTACCCTGGAGTGCACTGCCCTTTTATACCTGATATACTATCATTAGATAGTTTTTCTGTAGGTTAAGGCTTTTCATCTTCAGAAGTTCTCCATCAAAATGCAAATTGCCCTCACAGCACTTTGAAACAGACACACTAAGAGGCTATTTATTAGGCAGAATCGGGGGAAGCTGGAACTCTCAGCTCAGGATTTCATTATCTTCTGAGAGTATTTTGATGCTGATCTGAAACCTTGTCTTCTGGCTTGGAGGCAAGCAAAGAATGACAGAGCGATCTCTAGGGCCAGAGCAGAGAGGAAAAGAACAAGACCTGGAGCAAAACAGAAAGGCAGATCTAAAGTCTCAGTAATTGTGTTCTGAATCAAATAGCATTAATGAGTCATCTGTCATCTGAAAATGCTTTTCTCATTGATGGTTGGAGAGAAGTGCAGCTTTGTGGGAAAATAGAGCGGTTGCATTGAAAAGACCTGAACTTAAGGCACTTGACTTAAAGAGCAGCACATTTTAATGCAGAGCTTGAGTTCGGAGGTTTTAATGCCAGCATTATATTCACCAGCTGTGTGACTTTGGACAAAACTGCATTTCCTTAGACCCTCCACAAGGTAGAGGTGACAGTCAGACCTATTTAATAGGGTTATTTGGAGGATTTAATCAGATGTCGTAGGTGCTGGGGGGAAAAAAGTCAGTTACTACTATGATGTCAAATATACAGTTCTTACTATATGATAGGCACTATTCTAAGCATTTTATTTAAATTTATTCATTTAATTTCCTCCATACTCTGATATAGGCTCTTTCAAAACCCCTGCTTTACTGTTGAGAAAGCTGAGAATTCCATACTAAAGACTATAGCAATAATCTCTTTAATGGGTTTGTTGCAAGGCTTTAATAAAATACTGTGGTTATGCTTAAGTAATACTTTTTAAAATGTAATGTGCATATGAATCATTTGAGGTACTGTTAAAATGCAGTTTGTAATTCATTCAGTAGGTATGGAGTGGAACATTTCTATCAAGAAAATTCTGCATGTCTAAGAAGTTCCCAGGTGATGCTAATGCTGTTGGTCCAGGAACCACACTTTGAGTGTACTAGGAAACTCCTGAACCATTTTGCACTTTTGGTTTGGATGCTTCTTAACTATTTCTTTTGCTTTCTTTCTTTTTTTTGAGACAGAGTCTCATTCTGTTGCCTAGAGTGGAGTGCAGTGGTGCAAACATAGCTCACTGCAGCCTTGGCCTCCTGGGCTCATGGGATCCTCCCACCTCAGCCTCCTGAGTAGCTGGGACCACAGGCATACACCATCACATCCAGATAATCATTGTATTTTTTGTAGAGATATGGTTTTGTGGTGTCGCCAAGGCTTATGTTGAATTCCTGAGCTCCAGCTCTCTGCCGACCTCGGCCTCCCAAAGTGCTAGGATTACAGGCATGAGCCACCAAACCTGGCTGCTTCTTCACTATTTCTATGTGACAAGTTTTCCTGTATCTTGACAAGCAGGGCTTGATAAACATTAGTGTACTAAGTCAGAATTCTGCACAGACTGGGCCGTTCCATTACCTAGAGATATTTTGTACATTATAAAAAAGAAAAATAATGGACATTTGAGATATTCTGTAAACATTTTTATCTTCCTATTTGTGATCTTGAGATATTAAGCACACGACTCCTTTATAATTTTTGTGTTGGAGAATAAGGAAAGCCTTCTTAAAGTGTCTCTCAAATGAAGAAAACTGTAGTTGAATATAATCCTTATCAGTTGTCTAGGACATAATAGGTGAAGTTTTGACACCTTATCTCTCGGAAATGGTAACTAGGTGTCATCAAAAGAGCCTGTATTTATGGCTGGAATCCTCTTGTCTCATCCTTTTCACTCCTTTCCCAATACAGGAGACAGAGAGGAGCAGTTTTTACAGTTCACATTTTTTTTTTTTTTTTAACAAAAACAGTAATACCCCAGCAGTGGGCTGAGGTTAAAGCCTTATTGTTAATCAATATTATCTTGGGAGAAACTAATAAGTATCTTTGTTAAAAAAACAAACAAAATACTTTTCAAGCTGTTATGTGCCCCTTGGAATTCTGAGTCATTTATTTCCTATCTCATTTAAAATAAATATAAAATCAAGGCAAATAAAAAGCTAATTAATTCAAAGTCTCACAGGGAGAGGGCAGTTTTTCTTGATTTTAATTAATAATAATCCCGAATAATTTGTAAAAGCTTGTATGAACCATAAAATAACAAACAAATGGTAGGACAATCATCATCACTGCCATGAGGTTTCTTCACATAGCAATAAAGTTTTAAAAATAATCTAAATAGAGCCTACGGTGTTTGTTTTATCCTACCAGTTTTTAGAAGGCGACAAAAGATGTCACCATGATGACTATTTGGGCCTTTCCCTTTGTTCCGTCCTAGACAGTTGTCTTAGTAAAGGAATAAATATTGTGTATTGTCAGTCACTGTGAAACTCTATCATGACCATCTGATTGCTTAAATATTCATTTCTTTATTTTTCCTGCAAATGTTTGAGAAGATGTCAAGGCGGAACAAGGTTGTGAGTGTGTGGGAGGGTGGCACTAGATACCAGCTTTACTCATTTTGTGATTTTGCCCTCACTCATGCAAATGAATAAAGATAGAATTGATTTGTGAATTCTATAATTGTTATTTATTTTCCAAAAGAGAAACTTGGGGGTGGTAATAGTAAATGTCACATTGTAAAAAAAGAAAAAAACCAAAAAACAAAAAACACAATAGAAACAAAAACCTTTTAAGTATGTCTTCTAAGTAATACTAGTTACTTGGAAGAGAAAGTGTTTTCATTTGATTTATGACTAATTTTTTGGAAAATTAATGTAAATATTAAAGCATCATTTCCATAATAAATAATGATGAAAAGTACACAACTAGACTGATATTTATGCTCACAGGGGGTGATTTTGTACATAAAAGCGCATAATGTTAATGCTCAACTCTGACATTTTGGAGCATAGCTTCCAAATGTTGTGTGAGGCATGTCTTATCTTTAGATTAATGTGTGATATGAAAGGAGGGGCAGAAATGTCTCTCAAGTGTGAAAGTCAGAATCCTTTCCTGGTATGTAGTGTTCTGCCATACTGTGAGAATAAAATCCTTTTTATGTAATATATAATACGATTTTTAAAATAAGACATTGGGTATAGGCAAAAAGACTCAAAAAGGGTTTTAAGAGCATAAACCAACTTTTTAATAAATATTATTCTTCTGTTTTAAAGATAAATTGGATAGAAACAGACAGAGGGCTTAAGTTTTCTTATACTAGAGATAAATTTTGTAATCAAAAGAATATTGTATTTAGCAAAATATTTTGGGAGTTGCCATATAAACAGTTGGAAATTCCTTTGAAATGCTTGATGAATTCAAAACACAGCTGTTGAAATTCTTATTATATGTAATTTTAATATGTTGGGTTTTTATTTACTGTTACTTATTTATGCATAATCATCTATATAAAACTACTTCATTAAAAGAGCAATAGAGTCCAAATTCTTGAAACGATTTCTACTAGCCTAGAGAATACATGGTGCGTGAATAGCATGAAGATGAGATGTGCTGCTTGAACTCTCTACTGGAGTTGCAAAAGATGCCACTGCCCCTCCTGAACTTAGGGATTGCTTTGAAATGCTGTTGACAGCACCAATGACTAATTTAATGAATGATCTGTACTCTTCTACATGTTAGATAAATTACATGTATATTTGGGAAGTAAGGTTACTAGAATTAGCAAATGAAAATATAAGATAAGATACTCAGTTTAATTTGAATTTCAGATATATTTTTGTATAAATACGTCCCATGAAACCATGAAATATAAGTATATCCCATATAATACTTGTACAAAAAATTGTTGTTTATCTGAGCTATATATTTACTAGATACCCTGTATTTTATCTTGCAGTCCTATTAAGGAGGCTATTTCAGGTTAGAGCCATTGTGCAGTACAGTAGTAGAAGCAGCAGTAGCAGCACCAGCTATAACAGTAATAGTAGTAGAAAAAGTAACAACTATTTACCAAGTGCTTTGTCTGTGATCTGTGTTCATTTTCTATCTTCCCAGCAAGATACCTCTGAGGTAACTGCCTTATGAAGAAATAATTTAGCAGAGTACTTGGCACATAGTAGCCACAATTATCTGTTAATTATGTCTGTTGTTTTTATTTTTATTTTTATTTTTTTACTACCCTTACACTTCCTCTTAAAGAGGAAGAAATTGAAGCTCCGACACCTCAAATTCACTTAGGTTGAAAGAAGTCACCCTGGAATTTGAATCATGGCCTGTTTATTTCCAAAGCCCAAGATCTTAGACATTTTGTTCTACAGGAAGTACTCAGTTAATGTTGTCAGTAGGTTCTTGGAAACTATGACGTCAAGCAAAACAATGTATAATGAAACCGATTTTACCATAGGCTAATTGAGATAAATGAGTTAATTCCTAAAGCATATTTCTGGTAAAAAAAAAAAAAATCACCAAATTTCTAAATAAAGACAAAAACACCCCTAATATTAAACATTAAAATAAATGTGAGCTATACATACATTTAAGAAAGATTAATAAAAACAAGTAAGATAATTATTTACTGAGTTATTCCAGTTCAGGTTCGCAGGTGCCCAGAGGCTATCTCGGCAGCTCAGGCAAGAATAAACTTTGAACAGGATGCCATCCCATCACAGGGAACACTCACATACACACCCACACTCAATCAGAGTGGGTGCAGACACACTAATTTACGTAACTTGCACATCTCTGGATGTGGGAGGAAACTGGAGTGCCCAGAGGAAACCTATGCAGACATGGGAAGAATGTGCAAACTTCACGCAGACAGTGGCTCCGGCCAGGAATCTTTTATTTTTTTCTCATTAACATTATAATGAAATTATGTTGAACAAAACAATGTTTATTTGAGGACCTATTGTACTGTCCTAGGTTTGATTTTAGTCTTTGAACCTTTGAACCACACTAGGTGACTGAAGCCTTGAAGTGGCCTGCGTTTACACGCTAACTCATGTCAACATCACTTGATTGACTGGAACAGACTGTGTCGCTCAGAAGCAAGAATGCTGGACAGCTATATGGAGCAATGGTGTTTGGCATGAGAGTTTAGGGGCACTGGAAATGACAAGGATTCACAAATATCAACAGATTTTTTGGGGTGGTAACTGTTTACACACTTAATAAAGGTTACAGAGGCAGTAAGTGCCCAAAAAATAACTAAAGTCCAGGTCCTCTGACTCCCAGTAGTGGTCAAACATGATGTCATCACCTTCATTTCAGCATTTTTCATGTGTTACATAAATTCATCAGTAGAACAGCCACTTAATAATTTCCATTTATTTTCTATCAGAAGGCACATAAGAATTTAATCTTAACATCATGTGTTACATATGTACTTGATTAAATTTGTCTAAATTACTAAACTTGTGATTAATTTATTTGACAAATTATTTAGAAGTGCTAATTCTGAATTTGCCTGCATTTCCATTCTAGATAGTTCAATTTTGAGTATTTTACTTTTTGAGAATCATTTATTGTTAATTCACTGTATGAATAATAATAAGGCTTCATAAATAATAACTCAGATATCAGCTTTTAATAACTAATATCTAATACCAAGAACCTGTCACAGTCATCAGATTCATATAGTAGCAGATGTGAGAAAGTGAAAATAGATTGGAAACCATTCTGAAAACTCCAAATCTTGACCCAGTTTCACCATTTAGCCAGTGAAATAGAAGGAAAAATAGTATGACAGTTTAATTAATGACTTGTTACAATATCAAGGGCAAAGTAATCAAATTTATTTTTGAGACTGTCACAATTACTGAAAAAAAACCCCTGAAACTTACCTAAAATCAAGTTATAAATCTCAGTTATTTATCATAACAATTTTAATGATTTTTTTTAAATTTCAGGGGTATATGCCTAAATGTTTTTGCAGATTATTCTTATAGTATCTTATTCCTGCCAATGGCAGATGATTTTGGACAGGACATCAATGAAGTTTGATGGGAAGCATCCCTTTTTCCCACTTTACAACAGTGCAGATACGATTACATAGATACCAGATGAAACAATAAGATGCATTTCTTGTCTACTGAAAAAGATGAAGCTGATGGGGTTTAAAGACTACATTTTTCCAAATAATTCTATAGAGTGAAGGAAACTAAAAATGAATACATCTATGATCTATGCAGAAAAACAAATAACTGTGCATCTGTCCAGGACGTTTTCCTTAAGAATTTAGAAGTAGATTCTCATCAAGAAAGGTGATTCTTTGTGTATGCATTATAAAACAGAATACGTTCCTAATTGGAAATATAGTTTTATTAAGCAAATCTTTTAAAGTATAGCTGCGGATTCAAAGGCCACTTTCCTCAGGATGTAAGGAAATGAGCTACACTAATTTTAATTTTGTTAATCTAGCCATGAGGTGTAAGAAGTTTGCATTTGTATCAACAATATTTAATATTTAGGCAGCCGAACTGCTTTTTTCCAAGTGACAGCTTCTCTATTCCTTTCATTTGGCAAATACTCCTTTCAAACTTTCTAGTAGTGGCATCACTTTAATAAAGGGTAATAATTTTCTATTTTTCCATAAATAAATAATTATAACGGAAGGAAAACTGCTTGTAGAACAAGAGTCATCGTTGTAAGTTTACAGCAGTGTTTTCTAAATCTGGCAGAAAAGGATGTCAATATCACACTCTAAACTTTATAGGAAATCTCTGAAAAGGAAATAGAAATGGGAATTTTTGAACTTGCAGGGATTGTTTTTTAGGTAATCATTATGAACTGATGATATAGGTGGTATTTTTCTGTGCCCTTTCCATGCATTTCTTACCCCAAACTTTCCTGCTGCCAAGTTGAGGTGGGAGACTAACGTTTTCAAGGTTGGATCATACATTAAAATGTCAGAATTGATCTGGGGGTTTTGCAAATGTGTATTAGGAGATTCTTATAAAACAGAGGAGGGCAACTGAGAGAAAACTTTAGACAGTCAGACTTTTTAAACGATAATGGAAGGGTACTATTACATCATGACTCAAGGGAAAAAGTAAAGACTTTGGATCCCCAGAAAGATAGTAGCATTGCCAAGGCCTAAACTTAATATCATGGATGTGATTTACTGCAATAGGTTTCCATATGATTTATATTTCATAAATGACTCGTTATTATAAAAGGCAATCATAAATGACACAAAGCTAAACCTTTTATGAAATATAGTCTATATCTAGAGATTCTTCCTGAGGCAGAAACAAGAGAAATAGGATGACCAGACACGCTAATATAAAAAAGTTTTTGATGCAGTGTCACCTTGATGCTTCTTTCATAGAAGAATATTCTTATGGTTTTCTCTTTCACTATGAATGTCTTATATGCATTTATTTGGACCCAATGGAAACTAAAGGGGGTAGTTATAATGACTATTTACTAAATTTCATTTTGCTTGGTAATGAGATATATACTGTATCCTAACTCAAAAACATCTCTTTCTTTCCCCGTACTCCATTGTGCATTCCCTCACTTATCTTTTCCCAGAAATATTTAATAACACCAAGTCATTTTACAAAGAATCACCTTTTGCTAATTAATTTAAAAATAATAAGTACCTCTCCAAAATAGAGCTTCTTTCTCCCTTTTTTTTTCTTAAATTCCCTGCAAAACAGTTGCTTGAGTAGCATTTATATCTGTGCCAGGAGGTAACCTACACATATTGGAATTCTCAGTATATAGACAACTCTCTTTTAGGCTAATTAGTAGCAGGAATTAGAAATTTATACCAAGATTTCACATTCATTTTATGTGCTAGTTGAATTTTTATTTTTTCCCCAAAGCAATTTTTATTTTAAGCTTAGAAGTATAAAGAAGAAAAAAAGAATAACACGTTTCAATCAGTGCTTTGCTCCAATATCACATACATCTATATATATTTATTGGCTATTCTCTGTTGATAAAATACCTTACGCAGAAACACCTAATCTTTGACTTAGTCTTCTGTGAAAGATGAAACTTGGCCTTTATTCTTCTGGGAAGACCTCTATCACTGCACCTTTTTATTTTTATTTTAAATTCTGGGGTACATGTGCAAGATGTGGAGGTTTGTTACATAGGTAATGTGTGCTATGGTGGTTTGCTGCACCTATCAACCCATCACCTAGGTATTAACACCAGCACGCATTAGCTACTTTTTCCTAATGCTCTCCCTCCCCCAACCGACCACCTGACAGGCCTCAGTATGTGTTGTTCCCCTCCCTGTGTCCATGTGTTCTCATTGTTTAGCTCCCACTTATAAGTGAGAACATATGGTGTTTGGTTTTCTGTCCCTATGTTAGTCTGCTGAGGATAATGGCTTCCAGCTCCATCCACGTCCCTGCAAGGAACATGATCTCATTCCTTTTTATGGCTGCATAGTCTTCCATGGTATGTATGTACCACATTTTCTTTATCCAGTCTATCGCTGATGGGCATTTGGGTTGATTCTATGTCTTTGCTATTGTGAATAGTGCTGCAATGAACATACACATGCATGTATATTTGTAATAGCATGATTTATATTCCTTTGGGTATATACTCAGTAATGGAATTGCTGGTTCAAATGGTATTTCTGATTCTAGGTCTTTGAAGAATCACCACAGTGTCTTCCACAATGGTTGAACTAATTTACATTCCCACCAACAGTGTGAAAGCATTCCTATTTCTCCACAACCTCACCAGCATCTGTTGTTTCTTGTTTTTTTAATAATTGCCATTCTGACTGATGTGAGATAGTATCTCATTGTGGTTTTGATTTGCATTTCTCTAATGATTAGTGATGTTGAGTTTTTTTCATGTTTGTTGGCTGCATGAATGTCTTTTTTTGAGAATGTCTGTTCATGACCTTTGCCCACTTTCTTTTTTCTTTTTTTTTTTTTTTAAGACAGAGTCTCGCTCTGTCACCCAGGCTGGAGTGCAGTGGCACAATCTCAGCTCACTGCAAGCTCTGCCTCCCAGGTTCATGCCATTCTCCTGCCTCAGTGTCCCAAGCAGCTGGGACTACAGGTTCCTGCCACCACGCCTGGCTAATTTTTGTATTTTTAGTAGAGACGGGGTTTCACCGTGTTAGCCAGGATGGTCTCGATCTCCTTACCTCATGATCTGCCCGCCTCAGCCTCCCAAAGTGCTGGATTACATGTGTGAGCCACTGCACCCGGCCCTTTATCCACTTTTTCATAAGAATTTTTGTTTCTTTCTTATAAATTTGTTTAAGTTCATTGTAGATTCTGGATATTAGACCTTTGTCAGATGGACAGATTATGAACATTTTCTCCGATTCTGTAGGTTGCTTGTTTGCTCTGATGATAGTTTCTTTTGCTATGCAGAAGCTCTTTAATTTAGTTAGATACTGTTTGTCAAGTTTTGCTCTTGTTGCAATTGCTTAACTATCCTAAATATATATGCACCCAATACAAGAGCACCCAAATTCATGAAACAAGTTCTTAGAGACTTACAAAGTGACTTAGACTCCCACACAATAATAGTGTGAGACTTTAACACCCCGCTCTCAATATTAGACTGATCATTGAGGTAGAAAATTAACAAAGATATTCAGGACCTGAACTCAGCTCTGGATCACATGGACCTGATAGACATATAGATAACTCTCCACCCTGAAACAACAGAATATACATTACTCTTGGTGCCACAACTTATTCTAAAATTGATCACATAGTTGGAAGTAAATCATTCCTTAGCAAATGCAGAAGAACTGAAATCATAACAAACAGTCTTTCAGATCACAACACAATCAAATTAGAACTTAAGATTAAGACACGCACTCAAAACCACACAACTACATGGAAATTGAACAGCCTACTTCTGAATGACTCCTGGGTAAATAATGAAATTAAGGCAAAAATCAAGAAGTTTTTTTGAAACTAATGAGAACAAAGAGACAACGTACCAGAACCTCTGAGATGCAGCTAAAGCAGTGTTAAGAGGAAAATTCATAGCACTAAATACCCATATCAAAAAGCTAGAAAGATCTCACATTGACATCCTAACATCACAACTAAAGGAACTAGAGAATCAAGAGCAAACAAACCCCAACAGTAGCAGAAGAAAGGAAATAACCAGAGCAGAACTGAAGGAAATAGAGACACAAAAAAACTTTAAAAAAAATCAATGGATCCAGGAGCTGGTTTTATGAAAAAAATTAATAAAATAGATAGACTGCCAGCTAGACTAACAAAGAAGAAAAGAGAGAAGAATAAAATAGACACAATAAAAAAATGATAATGGGAATATCACCACTGACCCCCCAGAAATACAACCATGAAAGAATACTATAAACATCTCTATGTAAATAAACTAGAAAATCTAGAAGAAATGGATACATTTCTGGATATACACACTCTCGCAAGACTGAACCAGAAGAAGTTGAATCCCTGAATAGACCAATAAGAAGTTCTGAAATTGAGGCAGTGCTAAATAGCCTACCAACCAACCAAAAAAAAAAAAAAAATAGCCCAGTACCAGACAGATTTACCACTGAATTCAACCAGAGGTATAAAGGGAAACTAATACCCTTTCTTCTGAAACTATTCCAAACAATTGAAAAGGAGGAACTCCTCCCTAACTCATTTTATGAGGCTAGCATCATCCTGATATGAAACCTGGCAGAGATATAATGACAACAACAACAGCAACAGAAACTTCAGGCCAATATTCCTGATGAATATTGATGCAAAAATTTTTAGTGAAATACTGGCCAACCAAATACAGCAGCACATCAGAAAGCTTGTCCACCACGATCAAGTTGGCTTCATCTCTGGAATGCAAGGCTGGTTCAACATATGCAAATCAATCATTGTAATTTGTCACATAAACAGAACTAAAGACAAAAACCACATGATTATCTCAATAGATGCAGAAAAGGCCTTCAACAAAATTCAACATCCTTCATGTTAAAAACTCTCTATAAACTAGGTATTGAAGGAACATACCTCAAAATAATAAGAGCCATATATGACAAACCTACAGTCAACATCATACTGAATGGGCAAAAGCTGGAGGTACTCCTCTTGAAAATTGGCACAAGACAAGAATGGCCTCTCTCACCACTCCTATTCAACATAGTATTGGAAGTTCTGGCCAGGGGAATCAGGCAAAAGAAAGAAGCATTTTCAAATAGGAAGAGAGGAAGTCAAATTATTTTTGTTTGCAGATGACAAAATCAGTGTGCAAAAGTCACGAGCATTCCCATACACCAACAACAGACAAGCAGAGAGCCAAATCATGAATGAACTCCCATTCACAGTTGCTACAAAGAGAATAAAATACCTAGGGATACAGCTAACAAGGGAAGTGAAGGACTCTTTAAGGATAACTACAAATTACTGCTCAAGGAAATAAGAGAGGACACAAACAAATGGAAAAACATTTCATACTTATGTATAGGAATAATCAATATCTTGAAAATGGCCATACTGCCCAAAGTAATTTATGGATTCAATGCTGTTTCCATTAAACTATTTTTTTTTTTTTGAGATGGAGTCTCGCTCTGTCACCCTGGCTGGAGTGCAGTGGCAAGATCTCGGCTCACTGCAAGCTCTGCCTCCCAGGTTCACGCCATTCTCCTGCCTCAGCCTCCCGAATAGCTGGGACTACAGGTGCCTGCCACCATGCCTGGCTAATTTTTTGTATTTTTAGTAGAGGCGGGGTTTCACCATGTTAGTCAGGATGGTCTTGATCTCCTGACCTCATGATACACCTGCCTCGGCCTCCCAAAGTGCTGGGATTACAGGCATGAGCCACTGTGCCCAGCTCATTGAACTACTATTAAGTTTCTTCACAGAATTAGAAGAAACTATTTTAAAATTCATATGGAGCCAAAAAAGACCTCATATAGCCAAGACATTCTTAAGCAAAAATAACAAAGCTGGAGGCATCACACTACCTGACTTCAAACTATACTATAAGGCTACAGTAACCTAACCAGCATGGTGCTGGTACCAAAGCAGACACACAGACCAATGGAACAGAACAGAGATCTCAGAAATAAGACCACACACCTAAAACCATCTGATCTTCAACAAACCTGACAAAAACAAGTAATGGGAAAATTATTACCTATTTAGTAAATGGTGCTGGGAGAACTGGCTAGCCATATGAAGAGAATTAAAACTGGACCCCTTCCTTACACCTTATATCAAAATTAACTCAAGATAGATTAAAGACTTAAATGTAAAACCCAAAATTATAAAACCCCTAGAAGAAAATGTAGGCAATACCATTCAGGACATAGGCACGGGCAAAGATTTCATGCCCATGCCTATATTCTGAATGGTATTGCCTATATTTTTGCTAGCTGCATTTTTAAAACGAACATTAGAAAAGAACATTTCCTACCACATAGTAAATGTCAGTTAAAAACTTTAAATGTACAATTTTGAGGAATTAATAGATGTCCAGTTTAGAACCTTATTTTTAGTAGGTTGTGATTTGTGATCTTTTGCTTATTAACTATCACACCATTTTAGTTGTAAAGCTAAGTAAAAATTCAGCTAATCTTTTTTCATAGGATCAAGTTTTTGACCTTACTAAAAACACTAATTTTGAAAATTCAGTCTCTTAATTTAACATACATATACAGTCATAATTAGTTATTTTGAGAAATTGTGCCTTTGGAATGATGGTAACCTACTGAGTAAAGGGACACATCATCTTTCACCATGATATTGCCTGAAACTTCGATCCCAATTAATTTGTAGAATGTGGCCTATCCTTTGAAATAGGCATTAAACACATTCTGTTTCTAAATCACATCTGAAAAACTGGCATAGCTTGTTAAGATTCTCACATATCCGATTCAAAACTTGGATTCACCCATTCTTAGGAGGAAGTAATTGGGGATATCCCATAGAGGAGGTTCCTATCACTCAGAATTTTTCAGTTTTGTTTTTTCCAATGTTCAGTTTCAAACAACTGGAGAATATAGATGCCTTCAGGAAGAAACATCTGATATGCTACTCAGAAAACATTGCCTTACCCATTGTCATCACCCTACTGGGGAATGTCATTGCTTTTGTTATATGTGCTGCTTCTTAAGAGAGCAAGTATAACAGTCATCTATTGCTGCATAGCAATATCATCAAAAATTTAGTAGCTTAAATAACACATATTAATTATCTTATAGTTCCTATGGTCAGAGTCCAAGCCTCCCTTGCCCAAAGCTTCTGCTTCATGGTCTCACAAAGCTGCAACCAAGGTATTGCCTAGGGCTGCAGTCACACTTGAAGTTCAACTGGGGAGGGACCAGCTCTCAAGTGTACATGGTTGTTGGCAGCTTTCAGTTTCTTGCAAACTGTTGGTCAGAGGCCACTCTCAGTTTCTTACCATGTAGTATTCTCCATCATAAAGCTCATACCATGGCAGCTTGTTTATTCTAAACCAGCAAGAGAGAGACTCTTCTTGTTAGATTGAGGTTACAATCCTCTGTAATGTAACCACAGAAGTTACAGTCCATCACACTTGCTGCATTCTACTGTTTAAAATCCAGTCATGGATTCCACCCATGCTCAAAGGAAGGGAATCATACAAGGGCCTTAATACCAGAAAATAGGGATCATGGGGACCCATCCAGACTTTGTCTGCCACAGCAGGCAATAAGCCTACTAAAATAATTATGGGGGAATGTTTGCTTAATTATACTCTTTAATATTTCATTTCATTTTTGAAATTTTCCTTAACTCATTCTGAAAAAACCTCTCAAATATACAGTGCTAAAAATCACAAAAGAAATATAAGCTAAAATTTTAGAATGATGAACCATATGAGCTTAAATTTCCTTTTATATTCTATTATATTGAGAGGGAACCCTCAGTTTAGAATGTTGAGCAGCAATTTTCAAAGGATCTTGGAGAATAATAAACTTGCATCAACTGTCAACCAATGAACTTGATTCAAGGGACAATGCCAAGTGTTTATAGGTTGTCAGTACCTCACCACAGTTCAGCTATGCTTTAAGTGTAGCCATCCCCTCATAAAACAAGGTGATGATGTGCTTAGGTCCAGAAGGATTCAATGCAATGTATAGTAGAGGAATGGAGGAGGTTGGTACAGGGTCTAAATAACATGGATCCTGCCATTGATGTTGGTAATTGCAAAGATTTTTTTCTAATAACTTGTACAAAGACTTTGAAATCTTTTTTGTCAAATAAATTTACTATAAAGCTGAAACGGATAGCCAATAGGTTGTACGACAGAAGATATGGCAGAATGGATGTGGTGACTTCCTGATATGGTTTAGATTTATGTCCCTGCCCAAATCTCATGTTAAATTGTAATCCCCCATGTTGGGGGAGGAACCTGGTGGGAGGTGATTGAATCACGGGGGTGGATTTCCCTCTTGCTGTTCTTGTGATAGTCAGTGAGTTTTCACAAGATCTTGTTGTTTAGAAGTGTGTAGCACCTCCCCCTTCCTTTTTTCCCTCCTTCTCTGGCCATGTAAGAAGTGCTGGCCTGGCATGGTGGCTCACGCTTTTAATCCTAGCACTTTGGGAGGCCGAGGTGGGTGGATCATGAGTTCAGGAGATCGAGACCACGGTGAAACCCTGTCTCTACTAAAAATACAAAAAATTAGCTGGGCGTGGTGGCGGGCACCTGTAGTCCCAGCTACTCAGAGAGGCTGAGGCAGGAGAATGGTGTGAACCCGGGAGGCAGAGCTTGCAGTGAGCCGAGATTGCGCCACTGCACTCCAGCCTGGGTGACAGAGCGAGACTCCATCTCAAAAAAAAAAAAAAAAAAAAAAGAAGTGCCTAATTTTCCTTCACCTTCCACCACTGTTGAAAGTTTTTTGAGGCCTCCTCAGCCATGCTACCTATATAAGTCTGTGAAACCATGAGACAATTAAACTTCTTTTCTTTATATAAATAAATTACCCAGTTTCAGGCATTTCTCTACAGCAGTGTGAGAGCAGATTAATACAGAAAATTGGTATGTAGGAGTAGGGCATTGCTATAAAAGATATCTGGAAATGTGGAAGTGACTTTGGAACTGGGTAATGGGCAGAGGTTAGAATAGTTTAGAGGGCTCAGAAGAAGACATCAAAATGAGGGAAAGTTTGAAACCTTCTAGAGACTTATTAAGTTGTTGTGACCAGAAGGCTGATAATGATATGGATAAGGAAGTCCAGATGGAGGTGAACTCAGATGGAGATGAGGAACTTATTGGGAACTGGAGTAAAGGTCACTCTTGCTATGCTTTAACAAAGAGACTGGTGGCATTGAGCCCCTGCTCTAGGGATCTGTGGAACTTTGAGTTGAGTGTGATGATTTAGGTTATCAGGTGGAAGAAATTTCTCAGCAGCAAAGAGTTCAAGATGTGGCCTGGCTGCTTCTAAAAGCATATGGTCATATGCATGAGCAAAGAGATGATTTGAAACTGGAACTTATATTTAAAAGGGAACCAGAGCACAAAAGTTTAGAAAATTTGTAGCCTGACCATGTGGCAGAAAAGAAAAACCAATTTTCTGGGGAAGAATTCAAGCCAGCTGCAGAAATTTGCATAAATAAAGAGGAGCTGAATGTTAATAGCCGAGACATTGGGAAAAAAATGCCTTGAAGGCTGCTTTGTGGCAGCCCCTCCCATCAGAGGCCTGGAAACCTCGGAGAAAAGAATAGTTCTGTGGGCTTGGCCCAGGGCCCACTGCCCTGCACGACCTTGGAACACTGCTCCCTGTGTCCCAGCTGCTCCAGCCACAGCTATGACTAAGAGGGCCCCAGATATACCTCAGGCCACTGCTCCAGAGGCTGCAAGCCATAATCCTTGGTGGCTTCCACGTGGTGTTAAGCCTGTGGGTGCACAGAGGGTAAGAGTTGAGGTTTGGGAGCCTCTGCCTAGATTTTAGAGGATGTATGGAAACACCTGGATGTCTAGGCAGAAGTCTGCTACAGGAGTGAAGCCCTCTTGGAGAACCTATACTAGGGCAGTATGGAGAGGAAATGTGTGGTTGGAGCCCCCACACAGAGTCCTCATTGGGGCATTGCCTAGTGGAGCTATGAGAAGAGGGCCATCATCCTCCAGATCCCAGAATAGTAGATCCACCAACAGCTTGCACTGTGCACCTAGAAAAGCCATAGGTACTCAATATCAGCCCATGAAAGCAGCCTAGGGAGGTGTACCCTGCAGAGCCAGAGAAGTGAAGCTGTTCAAGGTCTTGGGAGGCCACCCCTTGCATCGGTGTGGCCTCAATGTGAGACATGGGGTCAAAGGAGATTATTTTGGAGCTTTGAGATTTAATTACTTCTCTGATGGGTTTCAGACTTGCATGGGGCCTGTAGCCCCTTTGTTTTGGCTGATTTCTCCCTTTTGGAATGGGTGTATTTACCCAATGCCTATATCCCCATTGTATCTTAGAAGTAACTAACTTGTTTTAGATTTTATATGCTTACAGGCAGAATGGACTTGCCTTGTCTCAGATGAGACTTTGCACTGTGGACTTTTGAGTTAATGCTGAAATGAGCTAAGACTTGGAGGACTTAAGTTGAGAAGGGATGATTGTATTTTGCAAGGTGAAAAGAAAATGAGATTTGTCAGGGGCCAGGGACAGAATGATATAGTTTGGAATTGTGTCCCCACCCAAATCTCATGTCAAATTATAATCTCCAGTGTTGGAGGAGAGGCCTGGTGACAGGTGATTGGATCATGGGAGCAGATTTCCCCCTTGCTGTTCCTGTGACAGTGAGTGAGTTCTCATGAGATCTGGTTGTTTAAAAGTGTATAGCACTGCCCCCTTCTCTGGCCATGTAAGATGTGCCTGCTTCCTGTTTCCCTTCACTTTCCACCATGATTGAAAGTTTCCTGAGGCCTCCCTAGGTATGCTTCCTGTGTAGTTGCCTGTGAAACAATGAGCCAATTAAACCTCTTTTCTTCTAAATTGCCCAGTTTCAGGTATTTCTTTTTTTTTTTTTTTTTTTTAGACAGAGTCTTGCTCTGTCGCCCAGGCTGGAGTGCAGTGGCACAATCTCCGCTCACTGTAAGCTCCGCCTCCTGGGTTCAAGCCATTCTCCTGCCTCAGCCTCCTGAGTAGCTGGGACTACAGGCACCCGCCACCATGCCTGGCAATTTTTTTTTTTTTTTTTTTTTTTGTATTTTTAGTAGAGACGGGGTTTCACCATGTTAGCTAGGATGGTCTCGATCTCCGGACCTCGTGATCCACCCACCTTGGCCTCCCAAAATGCTGGAATTACAGGCATGAGCTACCATGCGCAGCCCAGGTATTTCTTTATAGCAGTACCAGAATGGACTAATACACTCCAACCCCAGATTTACCACTTACAGGGTATATTTCCTTAGCTATTCTGAGCTCCACTTTCTTAATCTGTAAATTTAAGGTGATCTTACCTATCACAGGTAGGTAATGGCAGTGAAAGGCATTAGAAAAGTCAATTAGCATAGTGCCTGTAATATAAATTTAATCAGTAATAACAATGTCTATAGACTAAGAATTTTTCATAAGACAGTAATTGAGCTGATATATATATATCAGCTGATATGTAAATATCATATATTTTACATATATATATATATGTAAGTGAAAATATTATTATTCGATTTATTCCAAGAAACTGAAATCAAAGTGATTTGCATTAAACAAGACTGAATGTGACAAGATGACATTTAACAGAAATTAACCTAAAGTTTTTACTTGTATCCTCAAAGAGAACTGCAAATGCAAGGAGGTATGATTTAGTAGCATCTGTGTAAAGTGTGTATAATCTTCAAATGACTGTGACCTAAATGTGAGTGACAAAGTATAATGTGATTACCACAAAACAGCTAAACTTTTAGGTGGCTTTAATAGAGGCAGAATGGTAGTAACAAAGAAGATAATCACCCCTCTGTGCTCAGCCATAATCAAGCCTCACTGAGAAGCTGGTGTTTTGTTCTGAGGGTCAAAAGGACATGATATTTAGCTAAAAGACAATAACAGATTGATGAAAACCTTGAAACCTGCACCGTTTGTGAAAGACGTGATGATTGGAAAAGGAAGAATTATGGTGAGAATGTGATTATTGTCTTTAAGTATCTGACAAGTTATCCCATGAAGTAAAGCATAGACTTCATTTATGATGTCCCACAGATTGTGAAAAAAATCATCTGAAAATGGGTTCAGAAATTACAAAGTATGAGTGTATTGGCTTACAGTCAGATGATTTGGATATGTTAGGGGTAATCTAACCGAATACCCCTTCCACAGGCCACCTTTACGCTCTTCCCTTTGTTGTTTTGTATTTTCACTATACTGTCTTGGTACAGATTTTAAAGATATTGCCTGAGACTTATTGGTCATTTTGAATCTTCTAATTAGTTTTTTCCATCAGTTCTGGAATACCCTCAGGAATTACATTTTCAAATATTTCCTCTGCCTCACTGCTTCCTCTCCTTCTTAAGCTCTGTTTAGATATACATTATATTTTCTTACTCAATCCTCCATGTTTCATAACATTGTTTCTAGCTCTTCACTCCGTGTTGTATTATAGAAACTTTATTCAGATCTATTTTCCAGCTCAATAATTTTATCTTCACTTGAGTCAAATATGCCATAACTGTTTCACTGGAATTACTTTAAGTGAATTTCAGCTCCATGTAATCACATAGGGCTTGATTAAATCAATCAGATACATACTAGATTTTCACATATTTAGAATATGTATTTGTGTGATTCCAAAGACTTCTGCCTTGGGAGTTACCAGTGGACTATTATACATTGACATTTGATTTAACTTGGAAGATCATGTATGGAGATAAGAAGGTTAAGGCCACTTTAAATAGCTTAGGATAGCAAATATCTAACTGGATATTTCTAAAGACATTACACCACAGTTTTAGGAAATTGGATTTTTCTTCCAGTTATTTTAACATTTCATTCTATATTTTGCATTTTAAAATGCAAACTTTTCTTCCTACTTCTCATCTTTAATCTTAGAAAAGTTCTTTAAATAACATTTTCTGATATATTCAGTTAGTATTTCTCTAAACAGAATTTTAGTAGTTTTTAAATTTAATGTCATCTTTAAAACAGTAAACATTCTCACTGCAAATAAACTTAAAAATATTAACTCCATATATAACTCTCTGTTTAGTCATAAAACAAAGTGAGAAATATGTATGTTACAATGCTGATTTCTGTATTTTTTGTTCTTTTGATGAGTCTCTAAAATGGCAAATAAAATCTATCAAATTCATGACTGCAGTTCTTTTTTGTTTGTTTATTTGTTTGGATAAAATGAAGTTGGCTTAAAATGATTAAGCTTTTTGGAACACCCAGAATGGATTTTTTTTTTCTGTTATGTGCTGGTTGTTGGAGTCTATCCAGGTATATTCAAAAATGCAGTTTTAATTTTAGTAGATATTTCTTCATGAACTTATTGTGAACTTATTTTTAACAGAAATTGTTTATAATCTGCTTTTGTAAAGAGGGGGTTGAGTATTGCCACTACCCAAATCCATAGCTATAGGACTGAGGTCATAGATATGTGGTGATGTGTTGCAGATTTTTTTAAAGTATAGGTAAAATCAGAGATCTACTGGGAAAAAAAGTTCTAGAGAAGAAACATTACACTCCAATAAATAATAATGGACAGAATCAAGAATTTCTATAAAAGCAATTTATCTAAAGAAATCCTATGTTGGACTATGTCTAGCTTTTTATAAATCCTTCTATCTCTTTGGAGAAGTTATTTTGCAGTAGTTACTATATTTCTGATAACACATTGAAATATGATAATTGTATATGAATAGGATGACTTACATAGCATATGCTTATTTCTTTCACTCTTTATATATGTTTATTAAACAATATTCTTTCATTTGCAAGTTTCAAGAGCCCATTTCAAAAGTGGCTAAAGCACAATGGCTAGTCCAAGGATAGCTTTGACTTCTTTATCTTTTTCTTTGACTGCTTTATCTTTCCGTCCTTACCTCATCTATATCAACTGACTACAGGCAAGCACTTTTCACATGGTAGCCCCTAGCACCTATGGGCTTATAGACTTGCAGAAAGAGAACACCTCCATCCCAGTAGTGCCAACAAAATCTCAGATTGTGTGCTGCAGGATCTACCAGGACCCCTGGCTCTTTAAGATTCAGTCACCATGGTCAGTGGGATGGAACACATTGATTGGCTAGACTTAGGTCATGATCTTCTAGCACAACCTTAGGCTCATGTGGCCTGCGAAGGTTGGTGTACCAGGGAAGATCATCCCCCACAAAAACATGGACTGAGAGATGAGAATGGTAATTTTCCCCAAAGCAAAAGTATGTTGTTACCAGAAGATAAAATGGTCACTAGGTAGGTAAAAATTGCAGCAGTCTACATAACATCTGATGTAAAGTAATGTGGTATATGCATCAAAGCCTTTAAAAACAAGCCTCTCTTTCTATTTAAATGCCCTTTATTTCTTTCTCTTGCCTGATTGCCCTGGCCAGAACTTCCAATACTATGTTGAATAGAAGTGGTGAGAGAGGGCATCCTTGTCTTGTGCCAGTTTTCAAAGCCAATGCTTCCAGCTTTTGCCCATTCAGTGTGATATTGCCTATGGGTCTGTCATAAATAGCTCTTATTATTTTGAGATATGTTCCATTAATACCTAGTTTATTGAGGGCTTTTAACATGAAGGATGTTTAATTTTATCAAAGGCCTTTTCTGCATCTATTGACATAATCATGTGGTTTTTGTCGTTGGTTCTGTTTATGTGATGGATTATGTTTATTGATTTGCGTATGTTGAACCAGCCTTGCACCCCAGGGATGAAGCCAACTTGATTGTGGGAGATAAGTTTTTTGATGTGCTGCTGGATTCAGTTTGCCAGTGTTTTATTGAGGATTTTCACATTGACGTGCATCAGAGATATTGACCTGAATTGTCTCTGTTTGCAGATGACATGATTGCATATTTAGAAAACCCCATCATCTCAGCCCCCCCAAAACTCCTTAAGCTGATAAGCAACTTCAGCAAAGTTTTAGGATACAAAATCAATGTGCAAAAATCACAAGAATTTCTATACACCAATAATAGACCAGCAGAGAGCCAAATCATGAGTGAACTCCCATTCACAATTGGTACAAAGAGAATAAAATACCTAGGAATATAACTTACAAGGGACATGAAGGACCTCTTCAAGGAGAACTACAAAGCACTGCTCATGAAAATAAGAGAGGACACAAACAAATGTAAAATAATTCCATGCTCATTGATAGGAAGAATAAATATTGTGAAAATGGCCATACTGCCCAAAGTAATTTATAGATTCAATGCTATTCCCATCAAGCTACCATTGACTTTCTTCGTGGAATTAGAAAAAACTGCTTTAAATTTCATATGAAACTAAAAAAGAGCCTGTATAGCCAAGACAATCCTAAGCAAAAAGAACAAAGTTGGAGGCATCACGCCACCTGACTTCAAACTATACTACAAGGCTACAGTAACCAAAACCGCATGGTACTGGTACCAAAACAGATATATAGACCAATGGAACAGAACAGAGACCTCAGAAATAACACCACACATCTACAACCATCTGATCTTTGACAAACCTGACAAAAACAAGCAACAGGGAAAGGGTTCCCTATTTAATTAAATGATGCTGGGAAAACTGGCTATCCATATGCAGAAAATTAAAACTGGACCCCTTCCTTATATCTTATACAAAAATTAACTCAAGATAGCTTTTACATTTACTTAAATGTAAAACCCAAAGCCACAAATATCTTAGAAGCAAACATAGGCAGCACCATTTAGGACATAGGCATGGTCCTAAACACCAAAGGGAATTGCAACAAAAGCCAAAATTGACAAATGAGATCCAATTAAATGAAAGGGCTTCTGCACAGCAAAAGAAACTATTATCAGAGGGAACAGGCAACCTACAGAATGGGAGAAAATTTTTGCAATATACCCATCTGACAAAGGTTTAATATCCAGAATCTACAAGGAAGTTAAACAAATTTACAAGAATAAAACAAACAACTCCATCAAAAAGTGGGCGACGGATATGAACAGACAGTTCTCAAAAGAAGACATTTATGTGGCTAACAAATATATGAAAAAAAAGCTCATCATCACTGGTCATTAGAGAAATGCAAATCAAAACCACAATGAGATACCATCTCATGCCAGTTAGAATGGCGATCATTAAAAAGTCAGGAGACAACAGATGCTGGAGAGGATGTGGAGAAACAGGAATGCTTTTACACGGTTGGTGGGAATATAAATTAGTTCCACCACTGTGGAAGACAGTGTGGCGATTCCTCAAGGATTTGGAACCAGAAATACCACTTGACCCAGCAATCTCATTACTGGGCATATACCCAAAGGATTATAAATCATTCTATAAAGACACATGCACACATGTTTATTGCAGCACTGTTCACAATAGCAAAGACTTGGAACCAACCCAAATGCCCATCAATGATAGACTGGGTAAAGAAAATGTGGCACATATACACCATGGAATACTATGCAGCCATAAAAAAGGATGAGTTCATGTCCTTTGTAGGGACATGGATGAAACTGGAAACCATAATTCTCAGCAAACTAACACAGGAACAGAAAACCAAACACCGCATGTTCTCACTCGTAAGTGGGAGTTGAACAATGAGAACACATGGACACAGGGAGGGGAACATCACACACTGGGGCTTGTCAGGGGGTGGGGGCTAGGGGAGGGATAGCATTAGGAAAAATACCTAATGTAGATGACAGGGTGATGGGTGCAGCAAACCACCATGGCACGTGTATACCTATGTAACAAACCTGCACGTTCTCCACATGTATTCCAGAACTTAAAGTATAATAATAATAAAAATCTGTGCTATAGCTAATCTATTTGAAGATTAAATGAGAAAATTTATATAAAATGCCTGCCTGGCATATGAGACAAGCTACAAAATATATAATCGTTCAAAAACAACAGAAAATTATTTCTCATTTATCTAACAATCCGAGAATGTGTAGCTAGTTAGCAAAGATAATTCTCCCCAACTCAATTACTCAGGGAACCGAATTCCTTCTATTTTGAAGCTCTGTGACCCCCTAGGGCCTTATCATTGCCATGCATTAGGTTGGTGCAAAAGTAATTGCAGATTTGCCATTACTTTTAATGGTTAATTTTTCAACCTAATACAGCCATCTGCTAAAGGAGGAAGGGGAGGAAAAAGCATAATTACTTCTTCTTAGCACACAAGTGGAACATACCATTTCGTTCATCATTCATTGAGTTCCATGGCCACACCCTACTCAAAAGGGGTTGAAGTATGTGGCCTATCAGTCTTTCCAGGCAGAAAAGAAAAATAATCTCTGAGAGGCTCATTTACTAATAGTCATGAGCAATACAGAATCATGAGCTTTGCTCTAGACATAATCTGTGTAGTTATACACCTATCCATCTTTTGACGGATAGATTAGCCCATACATGGAATGTAACTGATCCCTTTCAAATGAAAAATCACATTTGCAAGTTTGGCTACTATGACATGTCTCAGTATAGGATTATTGAATTAAAAAATGATAAAGTTCTCAAAAGCAAATTAATGAAAGTATGATTAACACAATTGAATACAATTTAGCAAATAAGAGATTTTATAAAAAAAATTTTTTAAAAGTTCTAAAATTCTGAAAAGTTTCTAACCTTAGTTTTTTTAATTGCAAATAAAATCATTTAAACATGAGAATTTTTCTCTGCTAATTTGCAAATGTTTTCGCCCTTTTCAAAAGGGCCAAGTTATATATTTGAGGCTCAGAGTAGTTTTTGACATTGAAAGGACTTAAAAATCTCACAAACATTAGTAACCACAGAGTCCATTCATTTACTCACTGTCCATTGACTCTTCACTACTCCCTTCAAACCTCATCTCTTCACCTCAATGGCCCCAGGAATTGCCTAATTCTCTGTCCTGACACATGTCTACCTCCTATGCCCAGACTCACCCCTAACATGCTGGCAGGAATTATGATACTAGTAGGGAATCTCATAGAGTCATTAGCTCACAAGGCAGAATCAAAATCTGAATTGAAGCCATAATAAATCCTAAATTATATTGGGTAGGGTAAAACAGATCACCACATAACTTGCAAAGAGTTGTCTTTTAAAGAAACCATGTAAGATATTCAGTTCCTAATAGTCTCACATTCTTGAGTAGTGTACATAGTAGGTACATAGCACCTACTATGTACAATCTAGCAATGAGAATAAAAAAGAAAGTAGATCATACTGAAAATTGAATAAAGTTGATGTTTGTAAACTCAAATCAAAGAAATATTTTTATGCGTAAAGGAGATTCTAGTATTCTCTTGTAAAAGACAGGATATTAACAGCCATGGCTTTTATGGCAATGCAGCTTGTACCCGCCCAGAGCAAGTCATCAGATGAGAATGTGACCCTTGGTCAGAAGAGCACAACTGAGCTCACTGTTAATTTGAACAGACACTGTAGCATAAAACAAAGACTCAGAGACTGAAACCTTGTCAGTTAGAATGTAAATGAATCCTGCTGACGGAAAACTCTTTTCTCCATCCAGAAGCCAGAGTCATCATGGGAGGCACTGTGCATGGCTGCCTGTCAAAGCTTGCAGAGAGCCTAGGCTTCCGAACATAGTTTATGTGGTGCTGAGAAGAGAAGACATCCATTAATGTAATTTCTACTGGAGACAGTGTGCATTGTAGGCTGTGCAGTTTAGAAGAATCTACAAGACTAGTGACGTGATTTTTTTTTTTTTGTATTTTTTGCCCTTTACGCTATTAAGTATTTGAACTGACAGGAGGCATCAAAATGAGGGCAGATGTGAGGTAAGCAAATGAAAATTGATGCCTTTCCTAAGTTAACAGAATAACGGCTCAATTAGTTATTTTACTGGCTTCTAGCATGGCTGTAAGGAAGCATTCTCCAGCATCATTTAAAGTCACTGCCACCACTGTAAAACTGCCCTGGAGTTCTGACTCTTACTGACTTTAAAATTAGGCTTAAAGGAGATTCTTAGGCTCAGGAACATTCTAAACACTTTGCAGTAACTGAGAAAACTTTTCCCATGATGGGGCCCCAACTAACTGTGTGATGTAGGGCGAGGGCAGATACTTAGAAAGCTGACTTTGGTAGCTGGATGGTAAGCAGGGTTCATCACATGTAAGATCTCATCTGGCAGAAGGGACTGTGATGAGGAGAACTGGGCAGCAGGCTGAGGATCAGTTCAAGTCTATCTGCTGCAGGATTCCTTTCCAATCTCTCTGAGGCTTCCTTGGACACAAGAGAAATGCTTTTATCTATTGCAGTTAAAAAACAAAAATCCCAAAATATATTTATTACATAATGTATGTTTCTACCACGTAGCTGTTTAAGATGTGCATGTTTTTTCCTTTGGATTGGAGAATAATGAGATCACTGATCCACACTTTGCAGATTGCTAAATCTATTTTCCTTACCCCTCCTCCCTCACATACAAAGTTAGTAAAACTACGTCAGTAGTGTATACCTCATCTCTTCCTCTTTCTAATATAGAATTTCCTCGTGGGCCATCCCAGCACTTGTCCACACATACTTCTTTTTCTAAACACACCATACTCTCATGGTATACCTGATGCACTATGTCTCAATTTTCTGTGATTTTTCTTCTTTGGTTGCAAATATGCTTGGAAGAAACACACTGGCTTCTGCTTGCTATTAACACGATAAAGTGAATTATGTTAATTCAAAGATAAATTGCTTTCTTCTTTCTGAGCAGGCCGGATTAATCCCAGACCAGACTAGAACAGACAGTAATTCTGAAGTGTGGGCCACTGTGGGCAGAAGGGACACTTGACTGAGGCTTTGATGTCATGAATTGATACAGAGAAATGTGGCAAAATAGAAACCCAGGGTATGGGGTGGTGGTCTGGACAAGGGAAGCGGAGGCATCATCAGGAAGTAAGCAGGATTTCTGGCAAAGAATTAAGAGTACTTTAAATTCTCATTTCATTTCTAATTTTGCAAAGAATGGGGCTCACCTAGGCTTTATATCATCAGCAGGTGAGATCAGAAGAGTCAGTTATGAAAATTAGTAATTTCAACCTACGTATATTACCTTTTATGTGTTATATTTAAAAACATAAGAATAAAAATATTTGGAACATACAGTAGCACAAGACAAACCAACTAAATTGTTGTTTCTGGAGCAGTATATCAAGTGTCCAAGTTAATGTTTTGACTGAGTCATTGCTAAGCTCAAGGCTTTTCAGCCCAAATGTTCAAGATATTTTCTTGGCCAGAATTTAATCTACACAAACAATGTGATAATTTGTGCTCCTGAGCATGACTGTTGTGGCACAATTTCTTTCTCCTATTCTTTCTTAGGCTCTTTAAATCAGGCCTCTGTCTTTTACCTCTTTATGATCAGTAGAATTTTACTTTTTTCATATTGTACTTCTTAGAGACTGCATGGGCCTTTGATGTTGAACATAACTTTGTGTCAAATCCCAGCCTGATCACTAATTCGCTATATGACTTCGGACAAATTATCTTCTCTGAGCCTCAATTTTTTCATCTATAAAATGCATATGGGTAATACCTGCCTTTCAGGCTTATCCTAAGACATTTAATACAAGGGATAAAAGTTCTATTATTACTAATCATTTGTTTTGAAAGTTAATGTTGTCATTTTCCTGTTATTGTACAGTGTGGCATGAGGCCTAAAATTGTGTACTGTCTTGACATCTGAAACTGGGAGGGCCTCAAATGGCTTAACTGTAGGTTCTTCCCATCAATCTACTTCCATGAAGAAATTGAAGTCATTGTAGAAAATAAACAGAAGGTTGAAAAACTGGCATCTACTGAACACCAAACAGATGCCATGTACTACCCTAGTGAGCTCAATGTTACTGACAGATAAACAAAGAATTAGAGAAGAAAGGCAGAGTGTGAAAGAATATGGGTGTGTGATATTGGCAGAATGAAGATCCAAACTCAGTATGTTTGTCACTGTATTTATCTTAGTCAGTTTAGGGCACCATAACAGAATACTATAGACTAGGTGGCTGGAACAACAAACATTTATTTCTCACACCTCTGGAGGCTGGAAAGTCCAAGATCAAGGTGCCATGGGATCCTGTGTCTGCTGAGGGTCCTCTTCCTGCTTTGCAGGTGGACATCTCATTGTATTTTCACATGGCTGAGGGAGAGGGAGAGGAAGCAGGCTCTCTTGTTTCTCTTTTATAATTCCGTTTATGAGGGCTCCACTCTCATGCCCTAATTACCTTCCAAAGGCCACAGCTCCAAATGTCATCACTTTAGGGGTTAGGATTTCAACATACGAATGTTGGAGGAACACAAACATTCAGTCCATAACAGCATTCTGTGACCTTTTTACTATACCAAGTATCTTTGCAGCAACGACAACAAAAACAGACATAGGCCAGGCTCAGCGGCTCATGTCTATAATCCCAGCCCTTTGGCAAGTTAAGGTGAGCAGATCACTTGAGCCCAGAAGTTTGAGACCAGCCTGTGCAACACGGTGAAACTTCATCTCTGCAGAAAAATACAAAAATTAGCCAGGCCTTGTGGCACATGCCTGTAGTCCCAGCTACTCAGGAAGCTGAGGCGGGAGGATTGCTAGAAGCCAGGAAGCAGAGGTTCTAGTGTGCCATGATCATGCCACTGCCCTGCAGGCTGGGTGACAGAGAGAGACTCCATTTCAAAAAAACAAACAAACAAACAAACAAAAACAACCAGAAATAATATAAAGTGCAATTAAATTTTGAGCAACGTTCCAGATCCTTTCAAATTATTCCCCATGGCTTATGTGGAGAAGAATCTTCTAATTTTCTTGAGCCTTTTAAATCATAAGGATAAGAGCAGAGAGGCAAGAAAAGAAGTGTAATATAAAAATCCATGAGGGCAGTATTCAATATTGCGTATTCAGATAGTGGCATCTCCTAGGCTTTCAGCCAATATTTGTGCAGCAAAAAAATGAAGAAAAACATGTTTTCTCACAGGTCCTTAAGTGAAGCCTTGAGACTACTGAAAAGAAGATGTCATAGATTCAAATTGGGACCCCCATCCATAGCTTTCATTCATCTATTCCATAAATACTTGTTATACTAGGCACTGTGGGGATGAAATAGCAAATAAGATGTGGTATCCATCCTCCAAAAACATACTTTAAGATAATAGAGAAAAGTAACAAGGATTTTTTGAGCACCTACTATGTACAAAGTTCATTATAGAGGATACAGTATGGACACAAATAAGAACAACATGCCAATCAAGTTAGTTTTTGGCAAGTGTATTAAGTAGCAGAGAGCAGTAGCACTGTGGATTTGGGGGTCAGAGAATCACAGAATTTCCAAGCTGGAAGAAACTTTAGAGAGGATCTCCTTTGTCACTGCAGTGCTCCTTTATGGCCAAAGATGAAATTCAAGCCCCTCTACAAAGCACGCTGGGCTCCTTAAGCTCTTCCTCCTGCTCACCTCTCTGGTTGAATTTCTTACAACTTTCCCCCACCCACTTTAGGATATGCACTTGCCCAGGAGTATCCCATTCTCATTTCTCTATGAGCCATTTACTCCCTCTTCACTCTCTGTGGTGATAATTGCCATGCGCCCCTTCCTCTTGTGGCCTCTGATCATCCCAGCTTCACCTCTGCTCTTCTTGTCATTGGGGTTCATGTCCCCTCTTTGAGTGCACAGGCATTCTTCTGTCGAAGAGCCAAACGCACACTGTGACCAAGGTCTCTCCCACTGGGCTGCAAACCCCTGAGAATAGGAACAAGGTGTCACCATCTTAGAAGCCCCAGTGTTTAGTTTGGGGCATAGAACTGACTCTTCAGAGATTAGCTCAATTGCCCAGAGGTAGATGTCATAAACAAGGTGTGAGGGACATAAGCCACAGCTTAAAAGATGAGCAAACATTGAGTAAAGATGATAGTGTGAAAGTTGATTATACAAATTGGGTCATTCTTGCCATACCCACCTAAAACAGAATCAAAAAGTCAGAGGAAAAAAGCACTCAGGGTCCAAAACATTGCTCCAAAAATGTGATTATCTGAAAGCCTGGCAGCTAAAACTGTCTGCTATAAACTGAAATCAGTTTTATCTAACGGCTGCTGAAACAACTTGCTGTAACTTTAAGGCCAGTTTTACCTAATATTGTCACTCACCAATTAGAGCTTGCCAGCTCCCCAAACCTTACTAGTACTCAGGAGCTTTTTCAAAGAGCAATGTGTAACATTTCTCCTTTTTATAAAACCTCCAGCCTTTTCTTTATTCTTTGTACATACCAAAGACCAGGCAGTCTGCGTGTATGTCCCAAACTGCAATTCTTTCTTCCCAAATAAAACATTTTAATTTCAGAGATTTGTCTCTGTATTTTATTTGACTTTGACGATAGGGTTGGGAACTCTGGTGAAGTCTAAGAAATCAAGTAAGCTGAAGCCCTCCTCTAACCATGGTGGGTAGACCAGTTTGTCTAAAGCAGAACACTAAGTGGAGAATACCTTTGAAAGCCAGAGGGAGCCTACTTTAGGAGGGCTTTAGTGCCACACAGAAATACAAGCATTTTCCTTAAAGGAATTTGATCTCATTTATCTATTTATACTCATTAACACATTCCATGCTCTCAGAGATAATCTAGGAGTTATTGGAGGATTTGTAGTAAAGACGTGATCCTGCTGATTACATATGAATTGATTTAATAACCAATAACTTAGAGGGAAAGTCAGAGCACAGAAGATGACTATAAGCTTTATATTTAACAGGGCAATAAGTATAGGCAAGAAAAACTCCAGGATAAGGTCTCCAGGGCAATTTAGTTTGATTATATGTCAAGTAGAAGTTCATTAAAAAGTAATTGTCCAAAGGCATCTTAGACATCCCGAGACAGATGTTTACAAATTCTCAGTCCCTTCACTTATAGGAAGACAAGTAAACATTGACAATATTTAATTCTAACATCATTTACAGGGATAAGTATTTCAATAAAATGAAACATTTTTGCCAGAATACATATTGACTACATCCCTTACAGCACTTACCATTTTTTTTTTTTTTTGGTAAATAATACAGCTTTAATAGCTCTGGTGCTAGTTAGTGATTTTTCTGGAGAAATATGGAGACAATCATTCTGCTGAGTGTGTGTAGGTGTTCTGAACATGTCACCCATATGTGCTAATGTAAGAAATAGGCAAATAATTGCCTCAGTTACAGTGTATGGGACGTGCTATTGTGCACACTCCCTCTCCATGATGCATGCAGCAGTGCTGAATTCTTGCTTTATTTAACACAGGCCTCAGTAAAGACAAATGATTGTTCATCAAAAACCATCCTGTGACATGCAGAGTGGCTGTGGTGAGGATATGTAGACACTAATTCAAAATTTTTAAAAAAATTCTAAGGTGGCAAATTTTTAATGTAATATATCTAAGGATAATATGTGAAACCATATCATGAAGTTTTGTGTGTTTTTCAAAAAAGGCATACATTTTAAAGTTTACAATGAACCCTTTTATGAGTACAATACTTTAGCTGAATTGACCAAATCTAATGCATATTCCAGAAGCCAGCTAAGACTCTATTGCAGACAGCTTTTATTTGTTTTGATTTTGTTGCTTGGCAGCGGGAAACTTATTCCACAGTATGCCTAACTCACCTCTGCAGAGAAGGTGGATGGTTTTTTATATAGCATAATAAAAGGCTAAGGGATGCAAAGCTTTCTAATGAGTAGATTCTGAAGTGAGAAGACATAGATATGATCATTATGAGTTTCTTAATGGCTTCTTTTCAGCTGGAGTCATTCTCAATGTGTACCTCAGTGGGAAGAGACTCATTCTGCCCCTTCATTGTCAGCTGATAGTCCTGCCTTTTGTTCAGTGAATTATATATTTTTTTGTTAATTAAAAGAGTAAAAAGTGGCTTTGTTAAGATGCAATATCCACAGATTTCTCTATCCAATTTGAAGAAGAAAGCAGGATTTTAATGGATATTTACTGCCTGAAAAATAATAAAACTAGAATCACAAAGAAAGCAAAGAAGAAAGAACTGGAAGGAACATGGGATTGGAGCTTAAGGCTTCATCTCTGACATTTAGTCTTGTGTGGCCCAGAGGTTGCCATAAAATGTCACCAAAGATCAAGTTGGGATTAAAATGAGTGAGGCAGGCCTGGTGGGGAAGACTGTGAAAAATTCAGTATTCTAAGATAACTTGATTTTTCAAGGGAAGCCAAAAATATAGATTTATGCAAAAGTGCCCAATTTTTGAATGTTGAAGATTAAATTTAACTAAAACTAAAATGCATTGAAGGCAAAACAAAACATATCTGCAGCTGCATTCTGCCCATAGGCCCCTAGGATAGGACTGATAGTATTTTCAGGCTTCATTTCCTTAACAATTAAAGGAGAGACAGAAGTAGAAGATCACTAGGGTCTTTCAGTTCTAAGATTTCCTCCTGGGTAGTGGAGTGCAGCCTCTAGGGTTCTCAAACTCTATCTTTTCCTTTCTCCTAAGCAACACTCCTTCTGTTCAGTCTTCTGTTCAGTCTTCAAAAATTCACTCTAATACTGCCTCCTTACTTGCACTTAGAATGTGGAAAATTGCTGTAACGAGAACAGCAACAACAACAACAATGAAGAAGAAATCAGAAGATGATAGCAATTTTTTAACTTCGAAATCTATAAATAGTTATGTCAGGTAAAATATATGCATTCATGGAATGTACACATGACTGCAAGGATTTCCAGCTAATAATTTAAATGGCTGTTTCCACCTCAGAGTATTTTTATACAGCTTAGAGTTCTTTGGAGAAAGACATAAATGCCTTGCTTGAGAAAATCATGATATTCTTAAGTGTGGGATGGATAATTTAATACAATTTCTATATAGTGAGAACGTGATACGTGAAGGTCATTGTCTTTTCCTGGAAAAGAAAGCTTTAATTTTTTGTTATAACTGACTTATACCATTTTGCATAAAGTTGAACCTGAGGGAAAACATGCATTATGACCATAACAACTCTGTCTATTAAAAGCTGTCAGCCTCTTTCTGTAAGTTAAATGAATGATAGAGAAAATGCTATTGTATTAGCCTCCTAACTCATCTCTTGTTTATTCTTCGTGCAGCAGCCAGTGTCATCTCCGAAACACAAATTTACTCTTCTGATGCCCCTAATCAAAATCCTCCCATCACTTCTCATGGATCTTGTTAACGTAATTCTAAGCTTTTCCTATAGTCTGTGAAGTAGTTTTAAAGTGGCTTCGAATGCTTTGGTGCTCATCCCATCAAGAGGTACAGCCTCTTTTCCCACCCTTTGAATCTGGGCTGACATTATGACTTCCTTTGATTGTTAGAGATGTGTCAGAATCTTCAGCGAGTTCTGAACCGGGTATCAAGAAACCTGAAGCTGGCGGGACATGGTGGCTCACACCTGTAATCCCAGCACTTTAGGAGACTGAGGCAGGTGGATCATTTGAGGACAGGGATTTGAGACCAGCCTGGCCAACATGGTAAGACCCTATCTCTACTAAAAATACAAAAATTAGCTGGGCCTGGTGGCACGTGCCCATAATCCCAGCTACTTGGGAGGCTGAGGTAGGAGAATCACTTGAAACCAGGAGGTGGAGGTTGCAGTGAGTTGAGATCACACCACTGCACTCCAGCCTGGGTGACAGAATGAGACTCTGTCTCAAAGAAAGAAAGAAAGAAAGAAAAGAAAAAAAGAAACCTGAAGCTGGACTCTCACCCTCTGGAACACATCTGCCACTGTGTGAAGAAGCCCAAGATAGAAAACCTTCTCAGCTGAGGCCCTGGAGAACCGAGTGAGGACATGCTAGACCAGGGGTATCCAATATTTTGGCTTCTCTGGGCCACATTGGAAGAAGAACTGTCTTGGGCCAAGCACAGAATATATTAGCACTGATGATAACTGATGATCTAAAAAATATATTTAAAAATCTCATAATGTTTTAAGAAAGTTTATGAAGTTATGTTGGGCTGCATTCAAAGCTGTCCTGGGTCGCATGCAGCCAGCAGCCTAGACCGTAAGCTCCAGCAGATCTACCCATTGACTGCAGTGCATACAAGAGGGCAGGCGAGACCAGCAAAATTGCCCAGTAAGAAATAATAAATCGTTACTGTTTAAGCCACCATGTTTGGTGTGATTCATTATATAGCAGTAGTTAACTAATATAGCCTACAAGGCACTAGATGATCTGAGCAGGGGTACCTCCTTACCTTACCTCCTCCACCTATTTCAACCACTCTGGCCTCCTTGCTATTCCTCAACCTACCAAGCAGGCCAAACCCTTCACTCTGCCTGCAGCCCCCTTTCTCCCAATAGACATGGCTACTGCATTCACTAAAGTCTCCTTCATCATTCTGTCAAAAATAGCACCCACCTCTCTCTTCCCTCTCGTGGCCACTCTCTACTTCCATCTCCTGCTGCATTATTCTTCCTAGCACTTACGTACTTAGCTATATATTATTTTCTGGGTTAGAAATATATTTATTTTCTCTCTTTCTTAACCTGAGTGTAAACTTCACAAAGACAGATATTTTATTTATTTTGCTTACTAGCATATCCCCACTACCAAGAACAGTGCCCATAACATAATAGGTGCTCAATTAAAAATATGTTGAATGAATTATTTTTCAGTTCCTAGAGATTATTCCATGGACATTCAAAGTAGAAAATCTGTTCCTCACATGCGTGCTTCAGCTTATATGTAATACATTCTAGGGACTAAGACAGAACCTTAAACAGAAAAAACCCTAAAAATCCTGGAATGGAACACTTGGTGCATATGTGCTCTAGAGTTTTCCTGGAAGATAGAAATGAGAGTTGCCTCTATGGAACAGTTGTAGATACTGTATTTATACTGAGATAAAAAAGAATTTGATGTCATTCAGTTTCTCTCTGGGATTCTTTATCTAAAACTTTTCTATTCTATTTTTTCCTAATCCCTAAACAGAATTTTGTGTCTCTGAATGTGCCTAAACCATGATAATTTCCTAACATATGTCATAACCTATTTCCCACTTCACACCGTTTCCCTTCTGTCTCACCTCTCTACTTAGGTTTAAGACATTAGTTTTGTGGGTATCTACTTTGCATCAGCTTGAATAACTGTCACTTTTTTATTAGACGTTATCTTTTAGAGTACTTTTAAATTCATGGCAAAATTGAGTTGAAGGTACAGAGATTTCTCATACAACCCCTACTCCACACATGCATAAACCTCCCAGATAATCAACATCGCCCACAGAGTGGTAGATTTGTTAAAATTGACAAACCTATATTGGCACCACATCATCATCCAAAGTCCATAGTTCACATTAGGATTCACTCTTGATATACATTCCAATGGTTTAGACAAATGTATAATAACCTGCATCCATCATGACAGCATCAAGCAGAGTTGTCTCACTACCCTAGAAGCCCTCTGTGCTTCACCTATTCATCCTTCCCTTTCCCCACAATTGTTGTCTTCTGGTTGAAACAACTTGGACATTAATGAGAGCCCCAGGAAAGGTCCTAAACACTGCAGGTGCATCACACATGTCAAATACATTAAGCAAGTAGACGTTATCTGGTATCCCTTATACTCATTGTGCAAAGGTAGGAGATCAACATTATGCATAAAATGCACACTGCATGCTGCTATTTGTAAGTCGGTTCACATGGGCCAGAATCTGTTTCTGCTTCAACCAGAAACCTGGGTATCATGCTAGACTCCTTCCTTTTTTTTTTTTTTAACCCTTTCCCCATTTATTTACCAAATCCAGATGATATGAATTTCCAAACAGCCATCTAATCCATCCTCTCATCTTCCTTTAATTAATCTATACAGCTATAACCAAGGTGACTATTATCTCTTACCTGGACTATCACAATAGTTTCTTATTCTTTATGCTTGCCTTCAACCTTGCCCCACCTCCAATTCATTCACCACACTGCAGCAAGCCTGTGCATTCTGTTAGCAGTGGAAAGACTAGGGAGGGAAGGATGTAGTTATTACTCCTCCATAATTATTTTTCTAGAACGTGAATTTACTCAACTTTACTTCTGTCATGCACATCAGTTTTCCTATGAGGATAGAAATGATCTTTTGGAAAACTGGCAGTTTTCTTGTATATTTCCCTCTCTAGCTTTCTTTTCTTTTTTTTTTTTTTTCTGAGACAAACTCTTGCTCTGTCTCCCAGGCTGGTATGCAGTGGCAGTGGCATGATCTCGGCTCACTGCAACCTCTGCCTCCTGGGTTCAAGTGATTCTCCTGCTTCAACTTCCTGAGCAGCTGGGATTACAGGCACAGGCTACCACAATTGGCTAATTTTTATATTTTTAGTAGAGACAGGGTTTTGTCATGTTGGCCAGGCTGGTCTCGAACTCCTGGCCTCATGATGATCTCAAACTGCCTCAGCCTCGCAAAGTGCTGGGATTATAGGCTTGAGCCACCGCACCTGGCCTAGTTTGTTTTTCTATTCTTTTGAGAGAATATAATACTTTTCTATCAGACAATCCTGGAACATTTATTTGCAACTTCTCTTCTGTTTTTACCTTCATTGTAAACAAACAGTCCCTGACGTCCAAGATGGCCGAATAGGAACAGCCCCAGTCTACAGCTCTCAGCATGAGTGATGCAGAAAACAGATGATTTCTGCATTTCCAACTGAGGTACTGGGTTCATCTCACTGGGGATTTGCAGACAGTGGGTGCAGGACAGTGGATGCAGTGCATCGAGCGTGAGCCGAAGCAGGGTGAGGCATCGCCTCACCCGGGAAGCGCAAGGGGTCAGGGAATTCCCTTTCCTAGCTAAAGAAAGTGGTGACAGACAGCACCTGGAAAATTGGGTCATTCCCTCCCTAATACTGCACTTTTCCAACAGTCTTAGCAAATGGCACACCAGGAGATTATATCCCATGCCTGGCTCAGAGGGTCCTATGCCCACGGTGCCTCGCTCATTGCTAGCACAGCAGTCTCAGATCAAACTGCAAGGTGGCAGCCAGGCTGGGGGAGGGGCACCCACCATTTTTGAGGCTTGAGCAGGTAAACAAAGTGGCCAGGAAGATGGAACTGGGTGTAGCCCACTGCAGCTCAAGGAGGCCTGCCCCTATAGACTCCACCTCTGGGGGCAGGGCATAGCAAAATAAAAGGCAGCAGAAACCTCTGCAGACTTAAATGTCCCTGTCTGACAGTTTTGAAGAGAGTAGTGGTTCTCCCAGCACGCAGCTTGAGATCTGAGAACGGATAGACTGCCTCCACAAGTGGGTCCCTGACCCCTGAGTAGCATAACTGCGAGGCACCCCCCAGTAGGGACAGACTGACACCTCACACGGCCGGGTACCCCTCTGAGACAAAACTTCCAGAGGAACGATCAGGCAGCAACATTTGCTGTTCACCAGTATTCACTGTTCTGCAGCCTCCAATGCTGATACCCAGGAAAACAGGGTCTGGAGTGGACCTCCAGTAAACTCCAACAGACCTGCAGCTGAGGGTCCTGACTGTTAGAAGGAAAACTAACAAACAGAAAGGACATCCACACTAAAACCCCATCTGTACGTCACCATCATCAAAGACCAAAGGTAGATAAAACCACAAAGATGGGGAAAAAACAGAGCAGAAAAACTAAAAATTCTAAAAATCAGAGCACCTCTCCACCTCCAAAGGAATGCAGCTCCTCACCAGCAACAGAACAAAGCTGGATGGAGAATGACTTTGATGAGTTAAGAGAAGATGGCTTCAGATGATCAAACTTCTCTGAGCCAAAGGAGGAAGTTCGAACCCATCGCAAAGAAGTTACAAACCTTGAAAAAGGATTAGATGAATGGCTAACTAGAATAACCAATGCAGAGAAGTCCTTAAAGGACCTGATGGAGCTGAAAACCATGGCACGAGAACTACATGACGAATGCACAAGCTTCAGTAACTGATTTGATCAATTGGAAGAAAGGGTATCAGTGATGGAAGATCAAATGAATGAAATGAAGTGAGAAGTTTAGAGAAAAAAGAATAAAAAGAAATGAACAAAGCCTCCAAGAAATATGGGACTATGTGAAAAGACCAAATGTACATCTGATTGATATACCTGAAAGTGACAGGGAGAATAGAACCAAGTTGGAAAACACTCTGCAGGATATTATCCAGAAGAACTTCCCCAATCTAGCAAGGCAGGCCAACATTCAGATTCAGGAAATACAGAGAATGCCACAAAGATACTCCTCAAGAAGAGCAACTCCAACACACATAATTGTCAAATTCACCAAAGTTGAAATGAAGGAAAATATGTTAAGGGCAGCCAGAGAGAAAGGTTGGGTTACCCACAAATGGAAACCCATCAGACTAACAGCAAATCTCTTGGTGGAAACTCTACAAGCTAGAAGAGAATTGGGGCCAATATTCAACATTCTTAAAGAAAAGAATTTTCAAACCAAAATTTCATATCCAGCCAAACTAAGCTTCATAAGTGAAGGAGAAATAAAATACTTTACAGATAAGCAAATGCTGAGAGATTTTGTCAACACCAGACCTGCCCTACAAGAGCTCCTGAAGGAAGCACTAAACATGGAAAGGAACAACTGGTACCAGCCACTGAAAAAACATGCCAAATTGTAAAGACCATCGAGGTTAGGAAGAAACTGCATCAATGAATGAGCAAAATAACCAGCTAACATCATAATGACAGGATCAAATTCACACATAACAATATTAACCTTAAATGTAAATGGGCTAAATGCTCCTGTTAAAAGACACAGACTGGCAAATTGGATAAAGAGTCAAGACCTATCAGTGTGCTGTATTCAGTAGACCCATCTCACATGCAGAGACACACATAGGCTCAAAATAAAGGGATGGAGGAAGATCTACCAAGCAAATGGAAAACAAAAAAAGGCAGGCATTGCAATCCTCATCTCTGATAAAACAGTGTTTAAACCAACAAAGATCAAAAGAGACAAAGAAGGCCATTACATAATGGTAAAGGGATCAATTCAACAAGAAGAGCTAACTATCCTAAATATATATGCACCCAATACAGGAGCACCCAGATTCATAAAGCAAGTCCTTAGAGACCTACAAAGAGACTTAGACTCCCATAGAATAATAATGGGAGACTTTAACACCCCACTGTCAACATTAGACAGATCAACGAGACAGAAAGTTAACAAGGATATCCAGGAATTGAACTCAGCTCTGCACCAAGTGGACCTAATAGACATCTACAGAACTCTCCACCCCAAATCAATAAAATATACATTCTTCTCAGCACCACACCACACTTATTCCAAAATTGACCACATAGTTTGAAGTAAAGCACTCCTCAGCAAATGTAAAAGAACAGAAATTGTAACAAACTGTCTCTCAGACCACAGTGCAATCAAACTAGAACTCAGGATTAAAAAACACACTCAAAACCGCTCGACTACATGAAAACTGAACAACCTGCTCCTGAATGACTACTGGGTACATAATGAAATGAAGGCAGAAATAAAGATGTTCTTTGACACCAATGAGAACAAAAACACAACACATCAGAATCTCTGGGGCACATTCAAAGCAGTGTGTAGAGGGAAATTTATAGCACTAAATGCCCACAAGAGAAAACAGGAAAGATCTAAAATTGACACCCTAACATCACAATTAAAAGAACTAGAGAAGCAAAAGCAAACACATTCAAAAGCTAGCAGAAGGCAAAAAATAACTAAGATCAGAGAAGAACTGAAGGAGATAGAGACACAAAAACCCTTCAAAAAATCAATAAATCCAGGAGCTGTTTTTTTGAAAAGATCAACAAAATTGATACACTGCTAGTAGGACTAATAAAGAAGAAAAGAGAGAAGAATCAAATAGACACAATAAAAAATGATAAAGAGGATATCACCACCAATCCCGTAGAAATACAAACTACCATCAGAGAATACTATAAACACCTCTACACAAATAAACTAGAAAATCTGGAAGAAATGGATAAATTCTTGGACACGTACACCCTCCCAAGACTAAACCAGGAAGAAGTTGAATCTCTGAATAGACCAATAACAGGCTCTGAAATTGAGGCAATAATTAATAGCTTACCAACCAAAAAAAGTCCAGGACCAGATGGATTCACAGCCGAATTCTACCAGAGGTACAAGGAGGAGCTGGTACCATTCCTTTTGAAACTATTCCAATCAATAGAAAAACAGGAAATCCTCCCTAACTCATTTTATGAGGCCAGCATCATCCTGATACCAAAGCCTGGCAGAGACACAACAAAAAGCGAGAATTTTAGACCAATATCCCTGATGAACACCGATGCAAAAATCCTCAATAAAATACTGGCAAACCGAATCCAGCAACACATCAAAAGGTTTATCCACCATGATCAAGTGGGCTTCATCCCTGGGATGCAAGGCTGGTTCAACATACACAAATCAATAAATGTAATCCAGTATATAAACAGAACCAAAGACAAAAACCACACGGTTATCTCAATACATGCAGAAAAGGCCTTTGACAAAATTCAACAACGCTTCATGCTTAAAACTCTCAATAAATTAGGTATCGATTGGATGTATCTCAAAATAATAAGAGCTATTTATGACAAACCCACAGCCAATATCATACTGAATGGGCAAAAATTGGAAGCATTCCCTTTGAAAACTGGCACAAGACAGGGATGCCCTCTCTCACCACTCCTATTCAACATAGTGTTGGAAGTTCTGGCCAGGGCAATCAGGCAGGAGAAGGAAATAAAGGGTATTCAATTAGGAAAAGAGGAAGTCAAATTGTCCCTGTTTACAGATGACGTGATTGTATATATAGAAAACCCCATTGTCTCAGCCCAAAGTCTCCTTAAGCTGATAACCAACTTCAGCAAAGTCTCAGGATACAAAATCAATGTGCAAAAATCACAAGCATTCTTATACACCAATAATAAACAGAGAGCGAAATCATGAGTGAACTCCCATTCACAATTGCTTCAAAGAGAATAAAATACCTAGGAATCCAACTTACAAGGATGTGAAAGACCTCTTCAAGTAGAACTACAAAGCACTGCTCAATGAAATAAAAGAGGATATAAACAAATGGAAGAACGTTCCATGCTCATGGGTTGGAAGAATCAATATCGTGAAAATGGCCATACTGCCCAAGGTAATTTATAGATTCAATGCCATCCCCACCAAGCTACCAATGACTTTCTTCACAGAATTGGAAAAAACTACTTTAAGTTAATATGGAACCAAAAAAGAGCCCGCATTGCCAAGTCAATCCTAAGCCAAAAGAACAAATCTGGATGCATCACACTACCTAACTTCAAACTACACTACAAGGCTACAGTAACCAAAACAGCATGGTACTGGTACCAAAACAGAGATATAGATCAATGGAACATAACACAGCCCTCAGAAATAATACCACACATCTACAACTATCTGATCTTTGACAAACCTGACAAAAACAAGAAATGGGGAAAGGATTTCCTATTTAATAAATGGTGCTGGGAAAACTGGCTAGCCATATGTAGAAAGCTGAAACTGGAGCCCTTCATTACAGCTTATACAAAAATTAATTCAAGATGGATTAAAGACTTAAATGTTAGACCTAAAACCATAAAAACCCTAGAAGAAAACCTAGGCAATAACATTCAAGACATAGGCATGGGCAAGGACTTCATGTCTAAAACACCAAAAGCAATGGCAACAAAAGCCAAAATTGACAAATGAGATTTAATTAAACTAAAGAGCTTCAGCACAGCAAAAGAAACTACCATCAGAGTGAACAGGCAACCTACAGAATGGGAGAAAATTTTTGCAATCTACTTATCTGACAAAGGGCTAATATCCGGAATCTACAATGAACTCAAACAAATTTACAAGAAACAAACAACCCCATCAAAAAGTGGGCGAAGGAAATAAACAGACACTTCTCAAAAGAAGACATTTATGCAGCCAAAAGAGATGAAAAAATGCTCATCATCACTGGCCATCAGAGAAATGCAAATCAAAACCACAATGAGATACCATCTCACACCAGTTAGAATGGCCATCATTAAAAAGTCAGGAAACAACAGGTGCTGGAGAGGATGTGGAGAAAGAGGAACACTTTTACACTGTTGGTGGGACTGTAAACTAGTTCAACCATTGTGGAAGTCAGTGTGGCTATTCCTCAGGGATCTACAACTAGAAATACCATTTGACCCAGCCATCCCATTCCTGGGTATATACCCAAAGGATTATAAATCATGCTGCTATAAAGACACATGCACACGTATGTTTATTGTGGCACTATTCACAATAGCAAAGACTTGGAACCAACCCAAATGTCCAACAATGATAAACTGGATTAAGAAAATGTGGCACATATACACCATGGAATATTTTGCAGCCATAAAAAAGGATGAGTTCATGTCCTTTGTAGGGACATGGATGAAGCCGGAAACCATCATTCTCAGCAAACTATCACAAGGACAAAAACCAAACACCTCATGTTCTCACTCATAGGTGGGAATTGAACAATGAGAACACTTGGACACAGGAAGGGTAACATCACACACTGGAGCCTGTTGCGGGGTCGTGGAAGCAGGGAGGGATAGCATTAGGAGAAATACCTAATGTAAATGATGAGTTAATGGGTGCAGCACACCAACATGGCACATGTATACATATGTAACAAACCTGCACATTGCACACATGTACCCTAAAAGTATATATATATATATATATAAAACAAACAAACAGAAGGTCTGAATTCCATTTTTAAAGTCCCAAAATGCAGTGCTGCGGCCTTTTTTCTATTTGGAAACATATTGTTTTAATATTATTCTCTCTGGTGGCTTATTTCATTGATAGATTTTCCCATGTTCTACTTTATATCTTTTGTTTCCTTTGGTTGCCATATATACACATATAGGTATATGAATTTTTGTTTTAATTTGGTAGTCCATTTTGTCAAGGAGTTATATATATGTACTAGAGATAGTCTGGGTTTTTAGAGTGTTTCTTGTGCTTGTTTTTAACTTATTGAAAGTCAAGTCATCTTTCTGTCTCAATGGAAGTTTAGAAACACAAAAATACCCACAAATAAAGTTTTGCTTGGGCCTCTGGGCTCACAGTGATCCTGTGTAATATGAATCTTTTTCTGTTGATCCCTCATGTACCCTTGGACATGAGGGAAGTGTGGAGGAAGACCTTTTCAAGATTCTTGTTAGCTCTACCTTTTATGGAAATGCTATGCAGAGTTTTCTTCTGTCAAGTTGTAAGATTTCTGTTTTGCTTTTATAATGGTCAGTCGATAAAGTATATACAAAATTGTTAATGGCAGTGGGAAACAATTACATTTAGTAATTAGAAAACTCAAATTTTTTACTAAATTCACTAAAAACAATAAGCCTTTTATATCTAAGAAATGCTTTCTGGTTGAGTTCAAATAATACTTTCTCATATGTCCATTTTATTTATATTTTACATTTTGAAAATCTTGAAAATAATCATAGTACTTTATTAAATCATTGGTCATTAAGCAATCAATATATACTACTTTTTCTAAATTTCTGTGACAACTGAAAATTCAGTGATTCATTTAGTTTTTGAGTACTTCTTGCTAAATTCCATGATTACCTATCTATTAAAACTATCTGGTTTGCTATAACTATTCTATTTGTATTTTCATGCTGAAGATTATTTTCAAATAATAAATAGTAGTAGGATTTTTTTTCTTCTTCCATTAATTAACAACTTTTAACTAGCCAGCTTTCCAATCATTGCTGTGATTTTATGAGGAAAAGTTGTGGATATTCTTATAAACTAGTGAAATAAAACATTTATAGAATGTTAAAATGTGTAGGAATTCCACAGTCATTGCCAAAGCTATGTACCCTACACATAACTTTGGATCTCTACTCCATACCATCCTTATTTGGGGGAACTGATTCAACTAGAGTTAGTTTCTGGAAGAAAATATCCTAAATTGACATATCATTCTTGCTAAAAAATCCATTTTTATGACTTCCATTAAACTTCCATTAAAGACTTCCTTTGCTGCTAAGCCAGTAGAGAAGATAGGAAAGTGAGGAATGTTGAGGAAGTTTCTAGAAAGGCACATCCAGTGTTTGCTCTCCTGCTCTTGGTTTATTGTGTAATAACAGGCATTTTTAAAAGCTGGTTTGGGAATATAACCACCATTTTTAACATTCTTGCTATAAGAAAATTCATTCTAATTGCCATAAACAAATTATAAGCCGTTTTCTGAAATTCTTTTTAAAAATGAGTATAGCTGGTATGCTATGTTTCAAGAAGATCATTATAAGCCTTTTAAATTCATAGTAATCTAATGTTCTATGTAATTTTGATTTCCTCATTTCACATGCAGTCAGCCTCTACTCTGTCTTAAGTGTTAGCTAGAACTTGTGAGAAATTAAGAACACTAAATAAAATGTGGTGCCAAAGGGTTTACAACCTCTTCAGAAAGAAGGAAAAAAAAGTGTCTAATCACCATATTCAAGAAGAAATGAGAAAAAAAATGAGAGAGAGAAGTACTACAGCATGGGGGAGAAGGGTTGGAAGAATCGATCTCATTTATTGGCTGAGAAGAAAGAGAAGACTGAAAGTCTTCATGAATTAGGATCAACTAATATAAATTCTTCTAATATGGAATCTAATATAATTCATGAAGCAAAGTTAATGAGTATTACACAAAATTTCACTCAAAAAAATAAAAGATAAAACTGAAAACTGAGAAGACATTGCCTAATTTATATTTCTGAAACCCTTGCTTCTGGTAATTTTTAAAAATTACATTCAGTAATCAGAGCAGTACCAACTAAGGGAAAATTAATGAACAGAAATCAAAGTGCAATGGCATTGAAGATTTATCTTTTTCTCCTTTAGGGACAAGAGTTTCATAGTAGTCCTGTGTGTCTGATGTCACTGAGACTGGAATTGAAAATAAAGCATGCCAGAGGAGATGACAGAAAGAAGAAAGACAGAAACATAAAATTTCTCTACAAATCACTTCATACTTATTTTCTTTCCCTTAGTACCGCATGTTAAAAAAAAAAGAAAGAAAGAAAAGGAAGAAGATATCTGTTAGATATAGAGGTTAGTAAACACTATGAAGAAGGTAAAAATGAGACCTGGAATTTTTATAAGGAGAGAATCTAATGATGCAGCTTTTACTGTATCAGAAATTACTGTATAGGCCAATTATCATCCATTGAAATTTTACTAAATTCCAGGTATTCTATATGTATATGTATGTGTATGTGTATCTGTATATGTATATTCTAGTATGTATTCAATCATTACAGCAACTTTGCATAGTAGTATAACTTTCCTAACTTCACAAATGAGCAAACACTCAGAGTGATTAAATGGTTTGCCTAAAGCAATGGTCTGCAAACTCACAGAGCCAGTTAGCTATATAAGAAATCAACCTAGGTCTACTTAATTCCAAAGTCCATACTCTTTTCACCATAGAACATGGATGTGGTTGCTTTCCTAAATTACTCCTTCCCAAAGGAATTTTGAGGGAAGATTTGATAAAGAATAAAAGAATGCAGATTTTAGGTGAGTTTTCTGATAGCAGAGGTAAATATGGAAGTGAGAATCTTCAACATTAATGGAGGCCAAGTTCCTGACTAACTTCAAGTCCATGCCAGGAGAAAGTAACTGCAGGAACAATGTGGGTTCTTCCTTTTCAGTGAAGAATTTGAATGGAAACCTGTGGAAGGAGGACAAGAAGTTTTTTTGCCTCATTTACTGCACAGATCACCCTGCATGTTCTAGTGTCCAAAGGAAGAGGAAGATGGAAAGATGACACAACCAAGGCTTTCCTGTGGTTTCACCACAGCTTAGGGTTTTGAAAGCCAGAGATTAAATTTGATTTATGACCATCAGAAAATTTCCCTAGAACCTAGTGTGGCAATTCTCATTAGGTAACTGGCCGTATCTTTAAGGTAATCCTAGACTGTAGCCCTGCCATTGTTCGTACCAAGCTCCAGTACTAGAGATCTAAGTGCATTTACTGCAATACTAATACTCAGTGGGTAGGTTAAATGTGAAGAAAATTTTGCTAGCATCAATTCTGTATTTTTTTTTTCACTTTGTAGGAAGGTCAGGGAGAGCCCAACATCTCTTTCTACCTGCAATCTGATCCCTGTGAATCTACTCTGAGAATTTAACCCCTTTCATTGAAATCTGTGGTCCAAGGTAGAACCAGAGAAACTTCCAAGAAGAGGTCTTTGCAGGTTCTGGCTGGATAGAACAAGATAATCAGAAGCTGGAAGTCACCTAAGAGGATGGAGTGACAGGAGTGAGGGAATAAGAAGAGGAACAAACATCTACTGAGGCTTCCGTGTCCCAGTCCTGTGCTCAGTTTTCACATTCCTTTCCTTGTATAATCTCCCAAACAGTTCTATAAATAGCTAACATTATCTTTATTTTACAGACAAGGAAATCAAGGATCAGAGAAACCAAATAGCTTGTGATTTATAAGTAGCAGAAACCTGAAACAGTAACCAACCTTCCCTTTATCTGGTTTTATTAGAAAAAAAAATGAATTTTAAAAATGTATCAACATGCCTGATTGCCAGAACATTTTCGCATGCAGTGAACACCCCAACCTCACCAACTCTGTTTTGAAGGTGAATGCTACTTCCTCAATGAATTTGTGACTTCTTTTATTGGTTACCAACATCACCCAAACTGTACCAACCCAAACTTAGCAGTGGGATCATCTCTGCAAACAAGGGTTTCTCAGATCACTAACTGCCTGTTGCAAAATGGTAGGCTGGGGGACACTTTATTCAACAAAAATCAAATCTACTTTAAATATACAAGAGGTGCTTCTACAATTCTTTCTACTGACATTTCTGACAGGATTTTTTCTTATTTAAATTGTTTGTTTATGTAAATTAGTATCTGTTTTTCTAAGTTTTAAACAAGCAATCATTTCCAACTTGAAAGAAATTATTTTGAAACATCACAAGATCTAATTTATTGTTATTTCGGTTGGCAAAATATTAAGTGTATTGTTTTCAATGAAACACATTGGATATTTGTGTAGAGTGCATCTGAACATATTTACAGAAGTAATTTAGAATTATGCTTTTTTCCACAAACATACAGCCTTCAATATTAATTATTTTAAATCACATCCTCATTGCACTAGAAGAAATAATTGTGTTTTAAGAACTGAACACATTTGTTGTGCAAATGAGAATGCTCTTGCTTTTGCTAAAATATATGGAAATACAAGACCTCATCTAACATAATGTGTTCTGTGTTTTGTGAGATGACAATTACATTTCTCACATACAGAGATGTGTCATTAGAACGCACAAGGGGGGCACCATGCTATTATTCTTTGTGGTGAATGAAGCGTGATACTGATCAAAACCAGAACTCTTATTGATAATGCATTGTCTGGTTTTATTTTCCAGGTAGTATCAAACACCATGTAGTTTCCCAATATATCTAACTGGATATGAAGTTAGACTGCACATTTCCTAAGCTTAATTTTCTCTTCCAAATAAACCCCAAAGCAAACATGATATAAATTAGCTTTATTACTATTTTTTATTTAATCTGATTGCGGACACTTAGATCTTTTTGTTCTGTTTCTGAGAATCCAGAGATTCATTAAGTCCTCTCTTCTGGTTTTATATCCAAAAGATATATATATATATATATATATATATATATATATATATATATACACACACACACTTGTATATGTGTGTGTACATATACATACACTCACATTAGTGTATATATATATATACACACAGTGTATATATATACACACACACATTAGTGTATATATACACACACACACACACACATAAAGAGTGTGCTGCTCATGAACAGCTATTATGCAGCTTCTTGAGCTTTTCATGTATGAATTAGGTTGGAATGTGTTGGTTGCAGGTGGCAGAGATCTTAACCTATTGTCTAAAGTCAAGAGCAGTGCCTGCTTTTGTCCAACTCAGTGCAGGGGTTATTCCAGCTGCCAGAACCTTATCTCTTGGCTTACCTGTGCTACACACACACACACACACACACACACACACACACTCTTATATATACACATACATACATATACATATAGAGTTCTCCTATATATAAAGACATTTATATAGAACTCAGATTTGTTACTGAAATAAATTCTTAGCAATAATAACATATTTGCATTCTCCTCTTCCCTTACTTAGAAACTACTATTTGATCTGCCTTCTCTCAGAAAGATATGGTGTAAATTACTACTTAATGTTCTTTAAAATAGGATAGCATCCTTCTCCTCTGGTAATCTTATTCCCTGAAAAAAATTCATGAGAATTGTACATTGTTTTTAAACATAAAAACTGCTTTGATCTTTTTGAGAGAAAAGATGCATGATTTACAAGCCCCTTTTAACCTACAAATTCTATATTGTGTGTCTGCTGGGCACAAAACATGATGAAGTTTCCACAGGAATAAAATGAAGTGTAAGATGCCATCCCTTCTCTCAATGACCTTATAAATTTTTTGGTGACACATAATAGAAACACCTACAAATGACCATATGTTATTTTTGTACTTGGAAATCACTTAACTTTCTTCCAGCAAACTAAGAACTATTAATTCCTTCCCATCTGTTACTGTTCAAGCAAGATAGCACAGGTAAGCCAAGACATAAGGTTCTGGCAGCTATACTAACCCCTGCACTGAGTGGCACAAAAGCAGGCCCTGCTCTTGACTTTAGACAAGAAGTTAAAACCTCTGCCACCTGCAACCAACACATTCCCACGTGATTCATACATGAAAAGCTTAAAAGCTGCTTAATAGCTGCTTATGAGCAGAAATTCCTTTTTTTTCTGTGCAGTTAAGGAAGCGAGGTGCGACATTCCTTTGAGAAATTTAGTTTCCGCATAAAATCAATTGGGACAAGTTTTCAATACAAAAAATATTAGACATTATCCCAAGGTGGAAATTTTGGTTCCTGAGTCCTCAATAAAATATTGTTGTATTTTAAATAGAAGCTTGAAGTGTAACCCCTCTCAATAACTATGTAGGATGCCATGTAATCATGAGGGAGTCTCTTTCAAGATGACAGAAAGAGAATGAGATTGGGAGAAAGAAATTTTCCCCTTCTTGGCTCTGTAGTAGTAGTTCTCAATCAGGATGATTTTGCTTCCCAGGGGAAATTTGGCAGTGTTTGGAGATATTATTACTACTGGGGTACAGAGATGAGTAGAAAGGTGCTACTGTCACCTAGTGGATAGAAACCAGGGATGTTGTTAAACATCCCACAATGCACTGGACAGCCCCTGACAACAAAGAATTATCTGGACCAAGATGTCAGTAGTACTGACATTGAAAAGTCCTATACTGCAGAGTACTCCTTAGTGTTGAGATACTTAGATGGATAGGATGAACAAAACTAATAAGAAGAAACAATAGAAATACTGCTCACATTGGATCATAGAAAACTAAGTATAGTTGCTCTTATGTTACAATTATCTACATATTCATATATTAGTTACCTATGAAAGATATTTTATTGTTTCAGTCTTCCCTTATTGTCTTGTAACTCTCACATAATAGATCAACAACCTAACTGGTATTCGCAGCCTTTGTACTGGCTTCCAGAGGTTTTTGGTATGGGGTATCTATGCAACCTTATGATTTAAAGAAGCTAGTCTCAACTGGGTTACTGCCCATGTCATTTACATAGGTATACTGCATGTGTGACTTTGTATTAGGCCTTCAAAGTGAAATCAAATATTTGTGCATCTGAAGTCCAAGAGAAATACTCTTTTTAAAAAAGGTTTTTTATTATACTTTAAGCTCTGGGATACACGTGCAGAACGTGCAGGTTTGTTACATAGGTATACATGTGCCATGGTTGTTTGCTGCACCTATCAACCTGTCATCTACATTAGGTATTTCTCCTAATACTATCCCTCCCCTAGCCCCCCCACCTCCTGACAGGTCCCGGTGTGTGATGTTCCCCTCCCTGTGTCCATGTGTTCTCATTGTTCAACTCCCACTTATGAGTGAGAATACGCGGTATTTGGTTTTCTGTTCTTGTGTTAGTTTGCTGAGAATGATGGTTTCCAGCTTTATCCATGTCCCTGCAAAGGACATGAACTCGTCCTTTTTTATGGCCACATAGTATTCCATGGTGTATATGTGTCACATTTTCTTTATCCACTCTATCGTTGATGGGCATTTGGGTTGGTTCCAAGTCTTTGCTATTGTGAACAGTGCTGCAATAAACATACACGTGCATGTGTTTTATAGTAGAATGATTTACAATCCTTTAGGTACATAATCAGTAATGGGATTGCTGGGTCAAACTAATTGTAGAAATTAGTCAATGGATATTTTTTTTGTGGCATAGTTTGCTGAGATATTTTTCTATAGACCAGTTCAGAAATGACTCTATATTGAAATGAATGTCAATCAGCAGAGTCATTTGAATAAATGCTGGTGTTCAGTTTCACAGACACAGGAAGCAAGGACACCCATAGCAAAACTTCTGATAGAAACTTTGGTGTTTTCAAAAGCAATCTCATGTATTTAATTTTCCTTAAGTCACTATAAGGTGGAAAATTATTTCTTTGTCAAAAGGATCCTATAAAAAGTTCTGAATGCTAAAGAAATAAAGGCCATCACTTTGCACAATAAAAATAACAACCACAAAAACTCATTAGCAGAGAAATTTGGGTGTCCCAGGGGACATTTTACAGATAAAATGTCAAAAGCACTTTGATGCACTCAAACGTAATGAAAATCTTTGACACTTGTAACATTTTAGAATATATCTAAAAATTGCTCAAATAAAAATAAAAATTTCTACTGGTATCTTCTAATTACATAAAAAAGAAATTGTAGTTTAACATTTATTTAATTTCAGTCACATATTCTCAAACGATAAAATACTTATTTTGTAATCTTTGTTTTTTATTTAAAAACAAGATCATCGTTATAAATAGGAATTGAAAATTTAGTAGCCCAAATAAAAATTTTAATAGCTCTTCTTCCCTATGGAAGATTATAGGTAATAAAATGAATAAAATGTGTATACTTTACAACTCAATTCATATTAATTGCTACATGCTCTAAGCAAATTATTCTGCTGCCGTTATAGGTCAAAGCTCAACATGGGATAACTTTATTATTCAGTTTATAAGATAGGTAGGCATAAATGTCATTATTTTAAAGGTTATAAATTTTAAAAATTGAGACAGGAATATGTATTTGTTCAAGGTTATCTATTCATAAGATGAGAAAAGAGTCAAGATAACAAGACATGTATTAGACGCAGAAGAATTCCATCACAGTGAGATGATCAGGAGATTTTATAACAGATATAACTGAAAGTATTGCTGTTTGTGCCTATTTGTTTACAGATAAAATGTCATGATTATTTTTACTTTTTTTTTGTTTTATTGCTCTTTTTCTCTTTGTAAGATGAAACAGATTTGATTAGATGAAATAAGAGCTCTCATATTATCCAGGTGGATTTATGTAGCTGCACTTATTGCTTACCAGGAAAAAATACTTCATATTCTTCTAGCCCAATGCTTTGCAAACTTTCTCACTAAAGTAACCCAATGGATGGTGACAATATAAGCATATCCCATGGAATATAAGCTTTAGCCTGATTCAGACACTGCATGCCTGCCATTTCCTTGAAATTTAATGTTATGTTAAAAATACATTCAAATTCATGATTCAACTTCATAACACAGCAGTGTCTTGGCATCTCAGTTTGGAAAACAAGGCACTTCAGCTGGTGTCTTGGCACAGTAAATCTCCTATAATGGAAGATACCTTAAAAGTTACCTAGTGTGGTAGTTCAAAATGTTTTGGTAGGCTCACAGTGCTTGTCTGTTCCTCCCTTCATTAGCTACTATAATTTTTTTTTCCTTTTGTGAAGACAAATTATTTCACCACTGTGTGGCAATGAGTAAACCATTCAGTCTCTCTGGGCCTTTAATTTCAAATGCAGTGTGGGTATTTAGGTAGAATTATTACAGTCTGAGGCCTGAATTCTGACCCCAGCTGTATTTACTACTCATTACCAGGATTTTTAAATTTTTTTAATGAGATCCAAAACAGCTTTATTATGAGTAAAATATTAATGCATGTGAAAAGTAAGGTAATGAGACTGCTGTAGCAGAGTCCCTTGCACATGATAGGCTCTCAATGGCATTGGTGGAATCAGGTTAATGAATTCAAAAAGAAGACGCCTGGACTATTTAGACAAATCTTGAAACCAACAGTGATCCTCCCTACTGATACAATCTCTGTGCTCCTACTTGAACTCACTCATCTAAAATAGAGACCAGGACAAATGAAGTATATTATGCATGTCAAGAGATGAAGACTCAGTTCCATCATAATCTATTCCAAAGTTTGTTATTATCTCTGATGAGGAAAACACCTTTTATTTAAGCTAAAGCACAATTGCTATAATTTAAGCTTTTTTTCCCCTGTCATGCTCCTTAATTGGAACAAGGAAAGGGTTCTCTCTTTCTTTGGACATTACACGCTATAAAATTGAAGTCCCAGCTTCTTTTCTTCCTCTTTGGAATGAACCCTCTATATATTAGGCTCTTTCTTTACATTATTAAAAAATTTATTATTATATGAGTGTATCTGTATGTATGTATACATAAATATGTATATGCACACACACTCCCATATACAACTTTTTTCACAAAAGTATTTCCAGAATAATAGAGATGACTAAGTTCAGAGAATCTCTTCAAAACCATTAAGGTTATTGGTTTTGATTTCAAATAAGAAAAATAAATAAACCTCACGCTACAGTCTGCATTAGCCACTTTTGAATTTTCATGAAAATAAAAAACATTATTCTGAATTCATATATGATAGATGATGGTGGACTTAGAAAGGATAGCTGTGGCAGAATAAGTTTAGGGAAAGAGAATTGTGCCACCTGAAGAAAAGTTCTGAGATTAGGGAATGAAAGACAAGTGATCTGGTGGGGCACCCAGAAGTGCGGAAGTCCGAGCAGACAGTGTGGAAGTGGATGAGGGGTTCAGGTTTATATACAACAGGATACTGCACTTGATTGAGGTAGGACATCTATAAATGTCTGAGGATAGGTTTGCTTCTCACAATGACAGTTGATACTGGCATTTAGTGGCATGAGACTAGGGATGTTACAAGGCAAGCACTGAGACAGTCCCATCCACCCAAGAATTGTATGACCCAAAGTAACCATAGTGCTGTCATTGAGAAACACTAGCAGGATAAAGCAAATTTCACAGATTATCATAGATAATAGACTTCAAGTTCAGAAAGGTGATCTAGGTAGGCAGATTCAGGAATCTGCCTGGACTGAGCAGTGGAACAAAGCCTTAGAAACAAGGTGTTGGCTAAAATCACCAAAGTCTACTAATTGATGGCCATTACCACCAACGATCAGTGCCTATTGTGTTCAAAACCCATATCCAGAACTTCAGGGGAAAGACAGACAATAAGGACCTTCCCCCTAGTCCACTGTGGGCACAAATTCTTTAACACACAGAGCTCCCAGCCAGACTGGGTGATCAACACTGCCTTCAGGAAAACATAAATATGATTCATAGCACACACTGCTACTGCCAGCCTTGCAAAGTCACTAATAAGACACAGAAAGCACAGTGGATCTATCATCTTGCCCTGATTTGTGACCCTTATACCTTACTTCCCTGACTATGGCCAGACTTATTTGAGTCCAAAGAGTAAACTGTGGTCAGCAAAGGTTGTTGACCATCAACAAAGATCCTTGTTCATGCTTGTGGTTTCTATTCTCCGTGAGTGAATCATTCCTTGGCTTCTGCCACTCCTCAGCCCTCCGAGTTTATGGGGAAGAGTGCTTCCTTAGGCTCATATGTGGCTGGACTGCCTCCCAGAACGTAAGCACATACATTAATTAGTCCCTGTAGGCTATGTTGGAGCCTCTAACCTCCCTCCACCTTGTGCCTTTTTGTATTAAATCACCTAGATTTTTATTTCTGAGGCTTCATTTTCAAGGACATTTAACTTGGCTATATTTTAGAGGCGATAGTTGGTTTTTATCTTTAGAGTTAATAAAAAAGGTAACTCATATACCCAATTGTTTGAGTTTTTTGGTTTTTAAAACCTGATCCCTAGAAGGAAAACTATGGTACATGTGACACGTAGAGCCAAGATTTTTTATGGGATATAAGAGAGTGAGATTTGGCGGAGGTTGACAATTCGAAGAATCACCATGAAAACATATCCTCAAGAAGGCATTCGGTTGTGACGAAAAGCTCTGCTTGTTTCCAGAAATAATTTTAATCATTTGCTAATCACTGGGCTCTTTTCTCACTTAATGGCTCGAGATCAGAACTCTGGAAAGAATCTTGGAGAAACCAAGGGCTTCATGCCTGGCTGCCCAAAGTACCAGCATTCCTTCATTCCAGGGGCAAAGAGCGGGGAAAACTTCTACTCAGCCTGGTAAATACTGGGAGCTTCTCCATAGAAGAGACATGGGACCCTGCTTCTAAGTGGAAGGGCTTACTGTGATGGGCCTCTCTCTATTATACTTGGTTAGGAACTTTGAGACTTTGGGGTCCATTCTCTAGGCACAAGCAAATGGAAAGAGAAAGAATTTATTTCCTTCAGGACCTCACAGATAAGTAGATGCTTTTCTAGGTAGAGGTAAAAATCATTTTGTCATTTCTTTTGTTTTTAAAGAAAATGTAAAAATAATACTATTACTGATAACAAAATTAGCAGTATTTTTTGGTGTAGCTTCATGCTCACAGAGTCATGCGTGTTTATGTTTGAAGGGGTTTCTTGAATGCAGGCCCATGGTCTCTTCCTAAATATGTTTGACCCTCGTGTGCTTTGGAAAGCAATTGCATGAAGTACATTATCAGTTAACTTTTTAAGTCTTGCAACACTTCCTACACTCACAATTCGGAAGCTAACCAAACATAATTGAAAATTACAGGCATCTAAAACAGATAATTATCTTTCCAGAATTAAGTTCCTCTTGGGAAACTATTTTTACTCAAATGGTTCACTGGAATGAATTTCTTCTAAAGAAAATGTGATAGCATCTTAATCCATTATTAACTCATTGCCTTTAACTTTGGCCCTGATTTTGAGTAGCAATAAAATCAAAGATTAAACATGCTTATACTCATGTCAGATGCTTGTAGCACAAAGGGCCTGCTTTAAGTTATGTGTGTTATACATCTCTTTGCTTAAAGTCCTAAGCAGAAATTTAAAAAAAAATCTTCCAATTAGATAAAATGTGGGCAAGTATACTGACTATAATATTTATCAAACTTTCCTAAGGAAATAAGAAGTCAACAAGTGTTACACAATTTCCACTTCCTGCCAAGATAAAACAATGAGCACTGGGTTTACCCTTTTATCTCAAACAACAAAAATATCCAAGAGATAAAATGTATATTTAAAAAAGTTTTCAAGACATGAGACAAGAGGAAATGAAGGACGGTAAGTCAGAGTGAGGCAAATGAAGCCACTTCAATGACTGCTCCCAGCACTGCCATGAGCCAGCGTCCAGGCCACTGATCAGGGAGGAAACTCAAGCAGAGCCTGGTGCGCTTCCTGCTGAGAAGACAGAGCTGGCAGTCTGAGGGGGACCAGGCAGCTACATCTTCTGGGACAGGACACTGAGAGAAGGAGAGGAGAGTGTGGCACAGACAGAACTCCTGAGATTGGCAGAGTCCTTCTAGAAACTCCAGCAGAGAACTAGCAGCACATGTATATAAGAAAACGACTTGAAGCCAGAAAAAGAAAGCATCTGAAAAGATTAGAGGAATGCAATAGTGACTGATATCCACACAGGGCTGGAAATAATGCTTGTTACAACAGTTGGGCTGCAAAAAAACCTTGTCATTTACAGGCAACAGTTGGGTAAATTCAGGATGGTTTTGCTTCAGTAATGGGGAATAATTAGCCCAAAATATGCACTGCTCTGGTTCTACTTAATGAATCCTAACTATAAGAACCTAGAGGATAAAACTATTTCCAAGTACCTTAACCACATCCCAGAACAAAGCTCAATAATTTTTATAGAAATACAAAAATACCAACACCCAACAAATGTTACAAGCAGCAAATCCACAATCCTATAAATATTCTTTTATGTAATAACAAATTCATAGAACAAAGGCTTATTATATTGAGAAATAAGTACTAACAGCATCCAGGTTTTCAAGAAGTTTTGCAGTCTAGCAGGGAGCAAGAAGGGTAGCGTATCTCGTTGGGGAACCATGGATCTGCTACAGTGGGAGACCACAGGTTCAAGGTGGTTATTCCATGTGAAAGAGGCTTTGGCAAGGGCTCTTCTTGTTTCAAAGAAGAGTGAGGCCTTCCCTTCACCTCAAGCAAAGTAGGGTTTATTAAAAATACAGTCATTGACTAGAAATGGAAGCAAACAGCAAGCCACAAGGAAGCTGGGCAGCCACTCAGGGCCACATGGTCCCTCACACACAGAATGTTTCTGCCTGTGCGTCCACTCCATTCTCCTCTCTCTACGGGCTGTTGTCCCCAGGATGTCAGCTTGCATGGCATAAGAGAGCCACTGCAGCCCCACATAACCCATGACCTGACTGCTCCTGCACCTAGTCTCTCTGTTTCTACATCCCCAAAGAGAAGCCAGTAGGCCCCCACTCCACTCTATGAGCTGGATCACACCATGAGCATCATTAAGTTAGGGGTCCCACCTCTTTGCGCAATCAGCTGTGACTATAGACAGAACATAACTATCCCCCTCATCAGTGCTGTGTTCAGGGCAGATTGACTTAGCAGAGGTCGAGGGCAGGCAAGAATTCTTTATTCAGGAGGAGGTGGGAAGACGAACAGATGTTTGCCAAGTAGATGGGAGACACAGAGAGCATTGCATGCTGAGAAAACCATAGAAATGTGAGTACTCGATATCTACTCCCTAGAAGATACATTTCTTTGTTGATCCCCCTCTGCTTAAAAAATGTTTGTATATACAAGTCAGTTCTACTATTCTGCCTATTTGGCCCCCTCTTCGGCATATTTTTCTTACAGAAATGACAGAAATGGTCTGATTAGGGATTTTTTTTTAGTTTTTTTTTTGAGATGGAGTCTCACACTCTGTCACCAGGCTGGAGTGCAGTGGCATGATCTTGGCTCACTGCAACCTCCGCCTCCTGAATTCAAGCGATTCTCCTGCCTCAGCCTCCCGAGTAGCTGGGACTACAGGTGCGTGCCACCACATCCAGCTAATTTTTGTATTTTTAGTAGAGACGGGGTTTCACCATGTTGACCAGGATGGTCTCGATCTCTTGACCTCATTATCCACCCACCTTGGCCTCCCAAAGTGCTGGGATTACAGGTGTAAGCCACCATGCCCAGCCTAGGGATCTTCTTAATCAAATGCATCGATAGAAAAAAAGCATCCAGAACAAATTTTGTCTTTGTGCACTCTGGCTGGTAGGACCAAATCTGCAGAATTGTGTTACATCTGGGCAGTATCCTGAGTGGGCTTTTGGCAAAAAAGGATGGACTGAGAAGGGGTAATGAGTAGCAAGAAGCATAAGAAAATCATATCCTGAGGAATGATTGATGAAACTGTGGAAGTTTCTCTTGAAAACAAGAAAACAATTAGTGGGAGGCTACCCGACAGCTTATTTAGATTATCTACCTGGGCTGCAGAGAAAGGCTCCACTAGATCTGATGACGATACTGGAGGCAAAACTAACTTCATTGAATGGAAATGACTGGCAGACAAATTTCAATGCAATAAAAGGAAAAAAATACCACAATTACACAGTACAGTTAATAAAAAGTAAATGAGGTTTATTGTGATCCAGGGAATGCCTCTCAACTAGAATCAAGGGCTAGATTAAGCTATTATTTAGTGTGGAAGCTGAAGAAAAAAGCAGACAACCCTGTAATTGCTTTTGCTTTTGTCACAGAGGTAATGCAATGCAAAGCTGAAATTTCTTAGATTGAAAGATATTTACTAGTGAATTCAGAGGATCCTTGTTAGTTCTCCTTAGGGTAAGACATAATATTTGCACATAATTTTTAAAAGCAGTGAAATCTTGGATTGCTTTTTTTTCCCAAAAAGCAATGAAAGCTTTGACTGTCTAATAAATTGACGATACAGAGGTTAAGAGAGATAACTGACTAAATAACTATGTTCTATTTTGCAGCATGGTCCACAAGGTAAAAAGGAATAGTTCACAATTTTAAATGACCCTACTTCTGAAACCAGAGTATCTTTTCTTCTATGGTACGGCTGACCCAGTGTGCTGATAATGATGTAGTAAGCACTGTTTACATGCCATCCCAACAATTCCTCAAATCAATTTAATAAAGAAAAGGAAGGGAGCACAACACTGGAAGGATGGAAATGCATCCTGTGCATTGGCATCTTCATATTTATGAAACTAGAGTTTACTGCAACCACTTAAGACCCTGCATGGCTCCTGTTGTACTAACCCCATACTCCTTTCCTTACCTCTCACAGTGGGGCACTCACACCAGAGAGTTGCATCCTAGTTCCATCACTTACTACGAGACTCATTCACGTGGACTGCTCCGTGCCTCAGTTTCCTCGTCTGTAAAATACAGATAATGATAATAGCTTCTTCACTGCATAACTGTGAGAAGTAAAGTTTCATATATAAAAATAGTGTACATTATTTCTCTCCCGTTTACCATTTCTTTTTTTTTTTTCTTTTTACATGCAGTCTCGCTCTGTCGCCCAGGCTGGAGTGCAGTGGCGCAATCTCGGCTCACTGCAAGTTCCGCCTCCGGGATTCAAGCCATTCTCCTGCCTCAGCCTCCTGAGTAGCTGGGACTACAGGCACCCGCCACCACGCCTGGCTAATTTTTTGTATTTTTAGTAGAGATGGGGTTTCACTGTGTTAGCCAAGATGGTCCCGATCTCCTGACCTCGTGATCCGCCCGCCTCAGCCTCCCAAAGTGCTGGGATTACAGGCGTGAGCCACCGCGCTCGGCCCCGTTTGCCATTTCTTTTTACCCCATGCCCCCACATCATCTCAAAGCATCATTTCCAGCATCCTTAATTAATGCTGGAAATGAAAGAACAGAAGCTAATCTGTAATTTGTTTTTCAATTCAGAGGAAGGATCCTTTTCAGAATTATTTCTAGGTAGTTAAGAGTTTGAATTTATTTCTCTCCATGTATTTCCAATTTTCTTCAAATGAAGAAATAAAAATAGCCTGTTAATTTGGGTACCTTTTGGAGTGATATTTTGTTAGGTAGATGTGAGCAAATTACTTTTAATAGTCGTAGCATCCTTTCAACTCTGAAAGTACCTGCTTGTTCCCAGATCCAAGTCCCTTTGTGGCAGTTTTCAGCATTTCATGTGACTGAGGACATAATCTCACCCTCTATTGCTGGAATTCTCTTTGATAGTCGAAATCTTTCAAAGATTGTTGGCTACTGTTGTTTCTTAGCGGGGTTTGGCAGGCACAATGGCAAGTATCTGACAGACATGTGTTTTTCCATTGATAAGAAGAAAAGTTTCCTGAGACAAGTGTGTTGAATATTCATGCTAAAATTTTTTAAATGTGTTGTTCATTTTCCTCCTGCCCAGCAAATGCACTAGTATATACACCACATAAACTGGTATCATCAGCCCCCAAACAAACATCTATAACAAAATCTCTTCACCTGGTGCTAGCAAGGCCCAGGTTCACATTGTGAACTGGCCAGGCAGGAACTTCTTAGTAAGATTGTCTACAGCTCTGTTAATATTCAGCTGACACAGCCTCACCAGCATTGCTGCTAGAGACTATGAACTTGTTTTTCTCACAATAATTAGGTGAACTGAATTATCCTCCCAGGAGTATTATACCAGTCTGAGGTAGTCAAACCATCACAAACACACATACATACACACACACTCACACACACACACACCCCCCCCAAAGATAATTTTCACAGGACGAAAGCCCTGAGAAAATCTCTTTATGAAAATAAGTGTAACCTACTATAACAAGTTGGTATAAATAAAAATGGAATAAAATGATGTATTTCCTGATGTGAATGACAATAGAAAAAGCACCATTCTGCCCTGTTAGGTAAAAGAAAACTTAAATGTGTGCTAATAGAGGGGGAAATTAGGTTATATTCTCAAATAGAAGGTCCAATGTTCCTTTATGCTCCCAAATTAGAGGAAGGAATATGAGGACCACAGAACCTTTGGATTCATATCACTTTCAACTGAAGATATTCTCTACTAAAATAATCCTTTACATATTATAGAGAACAATTTACAAGGAAGTTTACATTTTATTGAAGAAAGATAGAAATACTTGTATACGTTACTTATGTAATAAAGAAACATTTTATAGTTTTGAGCGAAACACTGAAGCATGTTTTTCCTTGAACTGCACTAATATGTTAAAATTTATTTACTTTTTAGAGGATATAGGTGGGCCACTTTGAGAAATAAGCTGAAAGACTTCTGTCAATATGACAGACTAGGATGGTGAGACAAACCCTTCCTCCAGGTCTAAAAGCAAAAATTATGGAGAAAATCTCACTATTTTCTTCTCCAGATAGCCAAGCTCCAAAATAAAGGAAAACGCTTGGGTACCAGAAATAAAGAAATTAAAGCTGAAATGTCAATCGGTAGCTGAGAACATGATGGCTGCAGGGATTTTGTTCACAATTCATGCTGAGGGGCCAGTGACTGGGTTCCCAGTGCCCACCAGGAACATCAGGGTTTGTCTTAGACCATGGACAGTGGAGGAGCTGGAACAGGAAGCCCCTGGGTGGTAAGAAGGAGCTAAAAAACTTTTCCCATGGGCCTTTCTTTAGGACCCTGGGAGAGGGTAAAGGCATGAGAAGTCAAAAATAAGCCTGAAACATGAACTTGGAAAATTCAGTGAAAACCAGGACCACTGAATATAATTTATTAGGGAAAAAAGGATTATGACAAGGATGGTTCTTTTCAAAATTCCTGTATGAATTTAAAAATTCATAAAATTGAAAGATAAAAATAGTTTGTCAAAACATTTGAAAAATAATTTGTTAAATAGAACAAATCTTTGAAAAATATATCTTTCCCTAAGAAACTGATAAATGCAAGAAAACAAATTGTTCTATTACTATCAGTATTTTTTTTAAGTGAAGGAAAACTATTAACAAAAAAAATCCAGATGATTTTATAGGTGAGCACCAACAAATATATAAGAAATAGTATTTAGGCTGGTCTAAGTGCAATGGTGTTTGCAACTAAGTGATCACAAACAGTTGCGGATTTCTTTGTTCCTTCTCCACTCTCACTGCTTTATTTGACTAGGTTTAAAAAATAAATAAAGATAGATATTTAAAACTTTTATGCAAACTATTCCAGAGAATAGAAGAAAAAATGAGACTACTCCTCAAGACTAATAACCCTGGTACCAGCACCAATCAACATGACAATATGAAAAAGAAAGATCTGAGCCATTCTTACTTATAAACCTAGATGGAAAATTCCAACCAAATTACAAGCAAACTAATGTAATATTTAAAAACAAGAAGATAAAGTTTGTATTAAGAATTAGAAGTATGCTTTCATATTAGAAAATCTACTAATTTAGTCCACCTCATTAAAAACTCAAAGGAGACTAGAATACATTATTTTAATGAATGTTGAATTTTAATGAATGTTTGTGCCTCTTTTTTTTAATAAAAAAACTTTAACAAACCTTACAAGAGAAAAGAATTTTCTTAACTCAATTAAAGATGCCTGCCAAAATGCTATAGCAAACAGTATTATTAATGTTGAAATAAAATTGTCTCTTCCAAAAGTCAGGAAGGTGTCAAGAATTCCTGTTAGCTTCTATTAAAATTTATCAGGGAACTCATGGAGATAGACAGAGACTAGAATGATGATTACCAGAGGGTGGGGAGAGTATTGTGGGGGCGTGGCAGGGAAGTAGGGATGGTTAATGGATACAAAAAATAGAAGGAATAATATCTAGTATTTGATAGCACAACAGGGTGACTATGGTCAATAATAATTTAATTGTACATTTTGAAATAACTAAAAAAGTATAACTGGATTGTTTGTAACACAAAGGATAAATATTGGAAGTGATGGATATACCATTTATCTTGATGTGATTATTAAATATTGTATGCCTGTATCAAAATATCCCATATACTCCATAAATATGTACCTCATATGTACCCACAAAAATTAGAAATTCAGATGATAGGTTTGTTCAGAGAATACTCAATAAAATCTATAGATACATTATTAGAAAATTTAATGTTGATTATAAGATAAATATAGAAAAATCAATCACATTTCTATGTACTTATAGTCTACAAATGGCAGCTTAAAATGTCCTTTCACAGAGAATGTGTGTGTGAGCACACACATTTATACATACACGTGCCATATCTGTACACAGTTCCTAATAAAAAGTCTAATGTCATCATCTACAAAAAAAATTGAGGTATAAAGACTTGCCCTACCAGATATGTAATTGATTCAGTGTGATATTTGTAGAATGGAGAGATATACAGACAAATGGCATAGAACAGAGAACCCAGAAACAAACCAACTCAGAATGAAAGCCTGAGAGGTGACAGAGTGATCTTGCAGGTCAGTTGAGATATTGGTTATTCAGTAAATAGTGCTGTCCTAAGGGCTGTCTAAATGCAGAAAAGCTGGATGCCTATCTCATACCCTACACAGTCAACTCTAAGTGTATTACAAACGTAAATGTGAAAACAAAACTTAATGCTCAGAAAGCAATTGAGATAATCTTTATGACCTTGAGAAAGGAAAATGTTAAATGAGACCCAAAAAATACAAAGGTAATAAAATTAGACTATATCTTAATGAAGAGTTTGCACATAGAATGCATGAAGTCTACAAGATAGTAACAAAAAGAAAGACAAACCAGTAGATAAATAGAAAACAAATACAAATAGGCAATACAGAAAGAAGGAATCTCAAATGGCCTACAAACACATTCAAAAACGTTTAACTTCACTGTAAAAAGTAAATGCAAATTAAAATCACAATAAGATATTATTTCACACTCATCAGCGAGGCAAAAATGTTTGAAGTCTGACAATATCAAGTGTTGACAAAGATATGGGATAACTGGAATTTATAATCTCCTGGAGGGAATGTAAATTGGTACAATTATATGACCCAGCAATTCCCTTCCTAGATATATATATCCTTGAGACATGGTCTCACATGTATACAAGGAAACAGAGATAAAAGATGTTGGTAACAGCATTGTTTAGAATTTTTAAAAACATAAACAACGTGCACATCAGAAAATAAATTATAAATTCATACTATAAAAGACCATCCAGATTAGAATGAATTGAACTCACCATACACACCCAACATTATAAATATTAAAAGAAAAACAAACATAGTGTAGAATGCAAAATTATAGAAGTAAATAGTTTTCAAAGGGCAAAACAGTACTACATAAAACATATCTAGAGAAATCGATTTTCATATGTGTATATAAATATAACTATGTAATGTAAGTGCAAGGAAACATTTGAATACCAAATTGAGGATAAATTAACACAAAGATGGGAGGAGAGCTGCAGTCAGTGAAAGAGACACAGGGGCACTTAAACCCTCAGCAATTTTTTATTTTATACTTTCAGTATAGATATAATTGTATTCATTTGAATATTTATTGAAAAATTTGTAAAATATCAAGCCATACCAAAATAAAGTTTAAATACATGGCAAAAAGTATACTATACAAATTCTAACTGAAAGAAGGCTTAGATCTCATTATTAATACCATAAAAACATGTTTTGGCACTCATTAATAGTCTAAAGTGGGTCTGTTTTGTATAAAATAAAAATCACTGTGATTATTTAAAAATTCTGAATACATGTCTAGTACTGAACAGCATATCTTCACAATGCATAAAGCAAAACTGAGAGACTTTCTTAAAGAAGATGGTATTTTGTGATTATAGAGAAATAATTTTATATATTTCTCTCAAATGAATAAATCAAAAACATGAAAGAAATAAAAGATTTAACAAGACACAAAAAGCACAAAATATAAAGGAAATGATTAATACATGAATGAATAGTAAAATATTTTTAAATCTAATTAAAAAAACATATATGAAGTTAAAAGATAAGCCACCAATTAGGAAAAGATAGCTGCAATATATATAACAAAGTATTGCTATCAAGAACATAAGTAGAGTTACTACAGAACAAATAAAAGAGAATAACTCCAATTATAAAAAAGAAATTAACAGATAATTCATTGACAAGAAAACCCAAATGACTAATTAACATTTGAAAGATTTGTCACGTTGGGAGGAATTCTAAGAATATTATTAGAGAAGCGTTTCACAACTTATCAGATCGGTAATAAATGAAGAGCCTGACAATACTAAGCATGAATAAATGTATAAAATGAGAACTTTCAAATTTTACTGGAAGAAATGTAAATTCTTACTACCACTCTAAAAGGAAATGTGTTATTATTAATAAATTAGAAGAGGTCTATTAAATAGATTTCAGCTTATAGTTATTTGCCCCCCAGAGAAAGTTTTATACAGGTCTACAAGTAGTCATGCACAAGGATATTGATCACAGTTTTTTTTTTTAATTACAGGGAAAATACTAGAAACAATCTAATTACCCGGCCGGGCGTGGTGGCTCACTCCTGTAATCCTAGCACTTTGGGAGGCCGAGGCGGGTGGATCATGAGGTTAGGAGATGGAGACCATCCTAGCTAACATGGTGAAACCCCGTCATTACTAAAAATACAAAAAATTAGCCAGGCGTGGTGGCACGCACCTGTAGTCCCAGCTACTCGGGAGGCTGAGGCAGGAGAATCTCTTGAACCTAGGAGAGGGAGGTTGCAGTGAGCCGAGATTGCGCCACTGCACTCCAGTCTGAGCGACAGAGTGAGACTCTGTCTCAATAAAAAAAAAAGACAAAAGAAAAGAGAAACAATCTAAATATCCACTAATATAAGAATGGATTTATGGTATAATCATGCAGTTGAACACAGAAGAGCAAGTAAAGGAAATAATATACATCTATACATCAATTTGGCAGAACTCTAAGGAATAAGGTTGAGTGAGAAAAATTATAGTAAATAGCATTTATGTAAAATTTAAATATACATATAAATACTATATATTGCATATGAACATATATTATGGAGTAAAGTGTAAGGATTAACAAAGACATGTGCAAAATTACAACAGTGATTTTTTCTAGGCTTGCAAGTGTAGGCAATGGAATAAGGGAGATGTTCAAGGGATGGTTTGAACCAATCTGTAATTTTTCATAAATGTTAAAAATCTAACCAATATAGTCGATGTTCACATTTATTGAATCTGTTGTGTATTCTCTGAAATATTATATTGCATCCAACAATCTGACTCCTTTGTACCACTTCAATTGCTACAATGTTAACATCATCATCTTATCTCCTTTGAACTGTCACTGTTCAAAGTGTCAAATAATGTCACTGTTCTGTTGAAAACACTTAGGTAGGTTCCTTCTCTTTGTCAGAAGAAGCCCAATGGCATTCAGTGACCTTCAAATTCATACGTGATGTGTGCTCCCTACCTTGCTGTTCCTTGAGTGTTGCCTGCCTCAAGGCCTTCCTACGTGCTGCTTCCTTTGCCTGGATGCTCTTCCTTTCTGGCTCCGGCCCTCGCCCATGGGAAACTTGAGAGGTCATCCCTGATCATCCATAAAATAGCAAGTACTTCCTAGCCATCTTCCCTGCCTTTTCTGCACTGAACTTATCCTCTGCCAAGATATGTGTTACTTATTCATCATTTGTCTCTCCTACCAAATCTCTAGCCCTAGAAGACTGCCTGTAAGTAGTAGGCACTTAATATTTGTTGAATGAATGAATGAGTGAAATGCTATAAATACTTAATGATATCTATATAATCAATTTTGCTTTTAATCAGATTTTTTTTTGTCTTTTAACTTCTCGTGTAGTGATCTACAGTGATATTTGTTATACTTTTTGACTCCTGCATAGATATGGGAGAGATATAGGGCAACATATTCCATTCAAGGATATTGTTATTATTATTATTACTATTATTTGAGATGGAGTCTGGCTCTGTCGCCCAGGCTGGAGTGCAATGGTGCGATCTCGGCTCACTGCAACCTCAGCCTCCCGGGTTCAAGCGACTCTCTGCCTCAGCCTCCCCAGTAGTTGGGACTACAGGCACGCGCCACCATGCCCAACTGATTTTTGTATTTTTAGTAGAGACAGGGTTTCACCATTTTGGCCAGGATGGTTTCAATCTCTTGATCTCGTGATCCGCCCGCCTTGGCCTCCCAAAGTGCTGGGATTACAGGCGTGAGCCACCATGCCCGTCCTATTCAAGGATTATTTTCTAAAAATAAAGAAGCACTCCAGAAAGACAAGATAAAATATGTAAGAGTGTTTTAACATGGTGTAAAAATTTGTAGTGAATGCATATTTATGTATATGTTATACACTTAGATATAAATGTCTAGGGCTATATATCTATATAGAAAAGGGTTAGATATTTTTCCCTGATTGCCCCAAATATTTATTAAAAGCTACTATTAAAGAAAAGCCCCGGACTGCCAATGTGTTAGTAAGAATACCTAGAAAGGAATAAACACTAAGATAAATTTTGTAAGTGGTGTTCCATATGTGGTCTGCCTATTTTTATATGACATCCTCAAAGCAATAATTTGATGGGGCCAGAGTCGAATATACATCTATAATAATTAAAGAAATTTTTTGTCACAGGACCTTTATGAAGATGACACTGGCATAAGTCAATAACTTACTCAAACTGGGAAATAAACAATATTCCGTTCACGAAAACTTTAATCATAAATAATATAAACAAAATTCCACCAAGCACTTCAATATGAGATTACTGGTACTTCCCAACCCACTTCATTATGGTATTTGTAACTCCATTAGTCAAATAGAGGAAAAAAAAAACCCTCAATGGCTTCAAGAAGCTGCTTGATTTCTTTCTCAAGTTTGTCAGAAATTCATTATCAGCTCAGTCTGAACTGATCACCCCCTTGCTAATAGCTGATATACAATGAAAAAGAGTGAGACTTTGTGCCTCGTATGTTGTAATTTAAACTCTAAATTACAGATATTTCTTCATTTATTACTTAGTTCTAGATATTTCTGTTCCTGTTTACCACAGCACCAATCTATTCAAATACTGAACTGCAATTATCATCTAATTTCATAAAGCATGAGCTTCAGCTGACTACTATTTGAGGCTAATTCTTTAATCTTTGTGCTTCAGTAATGATGTGAATTTTATAAACACCTCTCATTCTTAGGAAGAGACCAACTTCCAGAATAAGTGTTAACCGAATGGCTGCCCTACGCTTTGCTCTGAACACTTCCTGTGTCTTTCTAGTAAGGATCCACCCTGGGTACAGCAGCCATCACTAAAATGCTATTTCTTAAAGCTTTTGATTTTTTTTCTTTTGTCATTTTGTTATCTATTTACTCTTCACAATATCTGAGTTAAAGTAATAGGTAGCACCACATTAAGTACATAATAAATCCCTAACTGAATTTTAATAGGATACATATAATACATATAAAACTATCAATGAATAGTGTACACATAGTAATGAGCTCACTTTTCTTTAACGTGAATACACCTTAGGCCTCTGGGGTATGTGATAGCGTTGTTAATAGCAATACTGCTATTCCCATAACATGGAGATTGAGAAGCTTGTTTGCCAAGGAGCAGCAGGATGTGATAGACATGCTGAAGTTGGGGGAGAGGGGCTCTAGGAGGGAGGAGAGAGAGCTTGGCTACAGGATAAATGATGATATGAAGCAGCTCATATAACAGACACAGAAAACTTGGTGTTATTTTTTCAACCCTCCCTCTGTTCCAGAATGTGTTTCATTAATCTCCCAGCACACCGTCTGAGATCTGCAAATTTTTTTTGCCTTCATTTTAACAAGAATCTGAGGTTGGACATAAGGCAATGAGAGAAATGATATGACAGAAGTAAGGTTAACAAAGAGTCTCTGATGCTATTCTGGTAACCCCAGATTGTTTTAATTGCAATAAGAATTTTCTTTTTCTGCAACTACAAATAGGCTATATTAAGTAGAACAACCAAGTCAATGCATTACTTTTTATCATTCTCATGAAAATGTGGTTCTAATTTTACTCAATGTTCCTTTTACATTCTTTTCTTAGTGGTCATTTACAGGGCTTTAATCGTGAGTTTAGGATTTTGATTTTCTTTCTAAAGTATTTAAGAGATAGTCAAATGCCATTTCTCTCTCATGTCTAATAGAGGTCTCATCAAATAGCTAAAGGATTCAGTCTCTCTACTCATTTGGTCTCTCTCAACCAATGGAGTTATGGTGTGGTAACCGAGACAAATTTCTGGATTTTGTCTCCTGATCCCCTGCTAGTAACATCCATAACTTTTCTTCTTGGTTTGCTTTATCTTCAAACTATTTCATCTAGCCCTACCCATTTTTGACACTTCTTTTGTTTCTCCTTTCTATACCTAGCTCCATTGTCAGCCTCCAGATTGGTCTAAGTAAGAGTTATGCAAGACCAGTCTCGATGGCATAGCAGATTCTTATTAGGACACAATGGGGAAATAGATTTGGGAAGACATGTCAGACCTAAATATAAGGATGGTGAATCACAGTTTTTCTCTGATTCTCTGGACTTTATGGCATGGACAATGAAAAGAAAAATCAGGGAAGGGTTTTAAGACCCAAGAATTGCTTAAATGATTGATTTGGACATATTATAGACAAAAGCTTAATGCAAGGCCAAACAGGCTATACACTGCATAATTTCATAAGCTGTCACAGTAATATTTATTATTATTATTATTATACTTTAAGTTTTAGGGTACATGTGCACAATGTGCAGGTTTGTTACATATGTATACATGTGCCATGTTGGTGTGCTACACCCATTAACTCGTCATTTAGCATTAGGTATATCTCCTAATGCTATCCCTCCCCCCTCCCCCACCCCATAACAGTCCCCGGAGTGTGATGTTCCCCTTCCTGTGTCCATGTGTTCTCATTGTTCAGTTCCCACCTATGAGTGAGAACATGCAGTGTTTGGTTTTCTGTCCTTGCGATAGTTTGCTGAGAATGATGGTTTCCAGTTTCATCCATGTCCCTACAAAGGACATGAACTCATCATTTTTTATGGCTGCATAGTATTCCATGGTGTACATGTGCCACATTTTCTTAATCCAGTCTATCATTGATGGACATTTGGGTTGGTTCCAAGACTTTGCTATTGTGAATAGTGCCGCAATAAACACGTGTGCATGTGTCTTTATAGCAGCATGATTTATAGTCCTTTGGGTATATACCCAGTAATGGGATGGCTGGGTCAAATGGTATTTCTAATTCTAGATCCCTGAGGAATTGCCACACTGACTTCCACAATGGTTGAACTAGTTTACAGTCCCACCAACAGTGTAAAAGTGTTCCTATTTCTCCACATCCTCTCCAGCACCTGTTGTTTCCTGACTTTTTAATGATGGCCATTCTAACTGGTGTGAGATGGTATCTCATTGTGGTTTTGATTTGCATTTCTCTGATGGCCAGTGATGATGAGCATTTTTGCATGTGTTTTTTGGCTGCATAAATGTCTTCTTTTGAGAAGTGTCTGTTCATATCCTTTGCCCACTTGTTGATGTGGTTGTTTTTTTCTTGTAAATTTGTTTGAGTTCATTGTAGATTCTGGATATTAGCCCTTTGTCAGATGATTAGGTTGTGAAAACTTTCTCCCATTTTGTAGGTTGCCTGTTCACTCTGATGGTAGTTTCTTTTGCTGTGCTGAAGCTCTTTAGTTTAATTAGAGCCCATTTGTCAATTTTGGCTTTTGTTGCCATTGCTTTTGGTGTTTTAGACATGAAGTCCTTGCCCATGCCTATGTCTTGAATGGTATTGTCTAGGTTTTCTTCTAGAGTTTTTATGGTTTTAGGTCTAACATGTAAGTCTTTAATCCATCTTGAATTAATTTTTGTATAAGGTGTAAGGAAGAGATCCAGTTTCAGCTTTCTACATATGGCTAGCCAGTTTTCCCAGCACCATTTATTAAATAGGGAATCCTTTCCCCATTGCTTGTTTTTGTCAGGTTTGTCAAAGATCAGATGGTTGTAGATATGCAGCATTATTTCTGAGGGCTCTATTCTGTTCCATTAATCTATATCTCTGTTTTGATACCAGTACCATGCTGTTTTGGTTACTGTAGGCTTTTAGTATAGTTTGAAGTCAGGTAGCATAATGCCTCCGGCTTTGTTCTTTTGGCTTAGGATTGACTTGGCAATGCGGGCTCTTTTTTGGTTCCATATGAACTTTAAAGTAGTTTTTTCCAATTCTGTGAAGAAAGTCATTGGTAGCTTGATGGGGATGGCATTGAATCTATAAATTACCTTGGGCAGTATGGCCCTTTTCACGATATTGATTCTTCCTGCCCATGAGCATGGAATGTTCTTCCATTTGTTTGTATCCTCTTTTATTTCATTGAGCAGTGGTTTGTAGTTCTCCTTGAAGAAGTCCTTCACATCCCTTGTAAGTTGGATTCCTAGGTATTTTATTCTCTTTGAAGCAATTGTGAATGGGAGTTCACTCATGATTTGGCTCTCTGTTTGTCTGTTATTGGTGTATAAGAATGCTTGTGATTTTTGTACATTGATTTTGTATCCTGAGACTTTGCTGAAGTTGCTAATCAGCTTAAGGAGATTTTGGGCTCAGACGATGGGGTTTTCCAGATATACAATTCATGTCATCTGCAAACAGGGACAATTTGACTTCTTCTTGTCCTAATTGAATATCCTTTATTTCCTTCTCCTGCCTGATTGCCCTGGCCAGAACTTCCAACACTATGTTGAATAGGAGTGGTGAGAGAGGGCATCCCTGTCTTGTGCCAGTTTTCAAAGGCAATGCTTCCACTTTTTGCCCATTCAGTATGATATTGGCTGTGGGTTTGTCATAGGTAGCTCTTATGATTTTGAGATATGTCCCATCAATACCTAATTTATTGAGAGTTTTTAGCATGAAGCGTTGTTGAATTTTGTCAAAGGCCTTTTCTGCATCTATTGAGATAATCATGTGGTTTTTGTCTTTGGTTCTGTTTATATGCTGGATTACATTTATTGATTTGCGTATGTTGAAACAGCCTTGCATCCCAGGGATGAAGCCCACTTGATTATGGTGCATAAGCTTTTTGATGTGCTGCTGAATTCGGTTTGCCAGTATTTCACTGAGGATTTTTGCATCAATGTTTATCAAGGATATTGGTCTAAAATTTTCTTTTTTGTGGTGTCTCTGCCAGGCTTTGGTATCAGGATGATGCTGGCCTCATAAAATGAGTTAGGGAGGATTCCCTCTTTTTCTATTGATTGGAATAGTTTCAGAAGGAATGGTACCAACTCCTCTTTGTACCTCTGGTAGAATTTGGCTGTGAATCCATCTGGTCCTGGACTTTTTTTGGTTGGTAAGCTATTGATTATTGCCACAATTTCAGAGCCTGTTATTGGTCTATTCAGAGATTCAACTTCCTCCTGGTTTAGTCTTGGGAGGGTGTATATGTCGAGGAATTTATCCATTTCTTCTAGATTTTCTAGTTTATTTGCATAGAAGTGTTTGTAGTATTCTCTGATGGTAGTTTGTATTTCTGTGGGATCGGTGGTGATATCCCCTTTATCATTTTTTATTGCATCTATTTGATTCTTCTCTCTTTTCTTCTTTATTTGTCTTGCTAGTTGTCTATCAATTTTGTTGATCTTTTCAAAAAAACCAGCTCCTGGATTCATTAATTTTTTGAAGGACTTTTTATGTCTCTATTTCCTTCAGTTCTGCTCTTAGTTATTTCTTGCCTTCTGCTAGCTTTTGAATGTGTTTGCTCTTTCTTTTCTAGTTCTTTTAATTGTGATGTTAGGGTGTCAGTTTTGGATCTTTCCTGCTTTCTCTTGTGGGCATTTAGTGCTATAAATTTCCCTCTACACACTGCTTTGAATGTGTCCCAGAGATTCTGGTATGTTGTGTCTTTGTTCTCGTTGGTTTCAAAGAACATCTTTATTTCTGTCTTCATTTCATTATGTACCCAGTAGTCATTCAAGGGCAGGTTGTTCAGTTTCTATGAAGTTGAGAGGTTTTGAGTGAGTTTCTTAATCCTGAGTTCTAGTTTGATTGCACTGTGGTCTGAGAGATAGTTTGTTATAATTTCTGTTCTTTCACATTTGCTGAGGAGTGCTTTACTTCCAACTACGTGGTCAATTTTGGAATAGGTGTGGTGTGGTGCTGAAAAAAATGTATATTCTGTTGATTTGGGGTGGAGAGTTCTGTAGATATCTATTAGGTCCACTTGGTGCAGAGCTGAGTTCAGTTCCTGAATATCCTTGTTAACTTTCTGTCTCGTTGATCTGTCTAATGTTGACAGTGGGGTGTTAAAGTCTCCATTATTATTATGTGGGAGTCTAAGTCTTTTTGTAGGTCACTAAGGACTTGCTTTATGAATCTGGGTGCTCCTGTATTGGGTGCATATATATTTAGGATAGTTAGCTCTTCTTGTTGAATTGATCCCTTTACCATTATGTAATGGCCTTCTTTGTCTCTTTTGATCTTTGTTGGTTTAAAGTCTGTTTAATCATAGACTATAATTGCAACCCCTGCCTTTTTTGTTTTCCATTTGCTTGGTAGGTCTTCCTCCATCCCTTTGAGCCTATGTGTGTCTCTGCATGTGTGATGGGTGTACTGAATACAGCACACTGATGGGTCTTTACTCTTTATCCAATTTGCCAGTCTGTGTCTTTTAATTGGAGCATTTAGCCCATTTACATTTAAAGTTATTTTTTTTTTTTTTTGAGACGGAGTCTTGCTCTGTCACCCAGGCTACAGTGCAGTGGCGCAGTCTCGGCTCACTGCAAGCTCCGCCTCTCAGGTTCACGCCATTCTCCTGCCTCAGCCTCTCCAAGTAGCTGGGACTACAGGCGCCTGCCACCACGCCCAGCCAATTTTTTTGTATTTTTTTTTTTTAGTAGAGATGTGGTTTCACTGTGGTCTCGATCTCCTGACCTCGTGATCCACCCGCCTTGGCCTCCCAAAGTGCTGGGATTACAAGCATGAGCCACCACGCCCGGCCTAAAGTTAATATTGTTGTGTGTGAATTTGGTCCTGTCATTATGATGTTAGCTGGTTATTTTGCTCCTTAGTTGATGCAGTTTCTTCCTAGCCTTGATGTTCTTTACATTTTGGCATGTTTTTGTAGTGGCTGGTACCGGTTGTTCCTTTCCATGTTTAGTGCTTCCTTCAGGAGCTCTTTTAGGGCAGGCCTAGTGGTGACAAAATCACTCAGCATTTGCTTGTCTGTAAAGGATTTTATTTCTCCTTCACTTATGAAGCTTAGTTTGGCTGGATATGAAATTCTGGGTTGAAAATTCTTTTCTTTAAGAATGTTGAATATTCGCCCCCACTCTCTTCTGGCTTGTAGAGTTTCTGCCGAGATATCTGCTGTTAGTCTGATGGGCTTCCCTTTGTAGGTAACCCGACCTTTCTCTCTGGCTGCCCTTAACATTTTTTCCTTCATTTCAACTTTAGTGAATCTGACAATTATGTGTCTTGGAGTTGCTCTTCTTGAGGAGTATCTTTGTGGTGTTCTCTGTATTTTCTGAATCTGAATGTTGGCCTGCCTTGCTAGATTGGGGAAGTTCTCCTGGATAATATCCTGCAGAGTGTTTTCCAACTTGGTTCCATTCTCCCTGTCACTTTCAGGTACACCAATCAGATGTAGATTTGGTCTTTTCACATAGTCCCGTATTTCTTGGAGGCTTTGTTTGTTTCTTTTTATTCTTTTTTCTCTAAACTTCCCTTCTCACTTCATTTCATTCATTTCATCTTCCATCACTGATACCCTTTCTTCCAGTTGATCGCATCGTCTCCTGAGGCTTCTGCATTCTTCACGTAGTTCTCGAGCCTTGGCTTTCAGCTCCATCAGCTCCTTTACGGACTTCTCTGCGTTGATTATTCTAGTTACACATTCGTCTAATTTTTTTTTCACAGTTTTTAACTTCTTTGCCATTGGTTTGAATTTCCTCCTGTAGCTCAGTGTAGTTTGATCATCTGAAGCCTTCTTCTCTCAACTCGTCAAAGTCATTCTCTGTCCAGCTTTGTTCCATTGCTGGTGAGGAGCTGAGTTCCTTTGGAGGAGGAGAGGCGCTTTGCTTTTTAGAGTTTCCAGTTTTTCTGCTCTGTTTTTTCCCCATCTTTGTGGTTTTATCTACTTTTGGTCTTTGATGATGGTGACGTACAGAAGGGTTTTTGGTGTGGATATCCTTTCTGTTTGTTAGTTTTCCTTCTAACAGACAGGACCCTCAGCTGCAGGTCTGTTGGAGTTTGCTAGAGGTCCACTCCAGACGCTGTTTGCCTGGGTATCAGCGGCGGTGGCTGCTGAACAGCAGTGGCTGTAGAACAGCAGATCTTGGTGAACCTCAAATGCTGCTGTCTGATCGTTCGTCTGGAAGTTTTGTCTCAGAGGAGTACCTGGCCGTGTGAGGTGTCAGTCTGCCTCTACTGTGGGGTGCCTCCCAGTTAGGCTGCTTGGGGGTCAGGGACCCACTTGAGGAGGCAGTCTGCCCATTCTCAGATCTCCAGCTGTGTGCTGGGAGAACCACTACTCTCTTCAAAGCTGTCAGACAGGGACATTTAAGTCTGCAGAGGTTACTGCTGTCTTTTTATTTGACTGTGCCCTGCCCCCAGAAGTGGAGCCTACAGAGGCAGGCAGGCCTCCTTGAGCTGTGGTGGGCTCCACCAAGTTCGAGCTTCCAGGCTGCTTTGCGTACCTAATCAAGCCTGGGCAATGGCGGGCGCCCCTCCCCCAGCCTCGCTGCCACCTTGCAGTTTGATCTCAGACTGCTGTGCTAGCAATTAGCGAGACTCCATGGGTGTAGGACCCTCTGAGCCAGGTGCGGGATATAATCTCCTGGTGTGCTGTTTTTTAAGCCCGTTGGAAAAGCGCAGTATTAGGGTGGGAGTGACCCAATTTTCCAGGTGCCATCTGCTGTCACCCCTTTCTTTGACTAGGAAAGGGAACTCCGTGACCCCTTTTGCTTCCCGAGTGAGGCAATGCCTCGCCCTGCTTTGGCTCACACACTGCGTGCTGCGCTGACTATCCTGCACCCACTGTCTGGCACTCCCTAGTGAGATGAACCCGGTACCTCAGATGCAAATGCAGAAATCACCCGTCTTCTGCGTCACTCATGCTGGGAGCTGTAGACCAGAGCTGTTCCTATTTGGCCATCTTAGCTCCAACCCCTGTCACAGTAATATTGCTGTCTGTACCATGTGCTTGAGGTATACTGTGGTTTCCCTAGTCAGTTATTTGAGAAAAATGTGAACTTAGTTATAAGATATTCTACTTTTCAGTAATCTAGACAAAATATTACTTGAAGCAATGCTTTTTTAATTTGAGTAAAAATGTATAATAGAAAGTTGAATTACAAGACTACTGCAGTTGTCTTTAAACAAGATGAAAAGGGTTAGGTTTGAATATAGCAGTGGGAATATAAAGCCATTATGAATAAAAAACAACACAGTTAATATATTTTGTTTGATATACTGTGTTTGAGGCAGAGGTAGAACAAGAGAATAGGTCTTCTGACTCCCAGCGAAATACTTTCCTCCATTATTTTATCATGATTTTCCATAAACAAACTTCTCATTTTATTTTAGATTTCTAGAAGACAGATTACTTATACATAGCATTTGGACAAATTAATCAAAAATAAATCATTAAGTGAGGTTCTTTACACTTTCTTCACCTACATTAATTTTTAACCATAAATTTTCAGATCAGTACCAGATGTACTGAAGGAGAGGGAATCTAACAAATATTTAAAATGAGCCTACCTTGACAGGCATTGTGCTAAAAACTTCACCTTTTATTCATCCGTAAATAAATATAGAATTATGTTTTTTCTCCAATTTACAGATGAGAAAACTGGCTGACAGACATAAATCAAATTCCCAAGTCTCCATTAGTTGAAAGTTACAAGATTGAAATTCAAGTCCAGGTCTAACTATAAAGGTCTTTCTTGTCTACTCTCAGCAGATTGTGTCTCAAATACAAATATTTTGTCTAAATGTGTTGAGACTGCTGGAAGGAATAACAAGTAAAGGCAATATTCATTTTTCCTCCTGACTATACTATACTATCTTTCCTGCCAGCATTGTCTGATAAGTTCTATTTAAACTGAGCACTACTAACTGAAGCACTTAAGGTGATAACATTCTATCTCATTAGGTTTTACATAAAGGGAAAGCTTCTCTGTGATCTCCAAGTAGCACCACCAAAGGGTTCACTAACATAATTATCACCAGTTGGGTGCCATCTGTTCCAATGCATCATAGTCAAATTACCTCAAGGCTAACACAAATTGTATTTCCTTTAAAGAAAAACCAACACAGAATACTTGCCTCGCTTAAGCTAAGAGTGAGGCCTCCTAAGAAGCAAGTCATCCAGGCTCTAGGTGTATGCTTTCTTCATGTTGGAAGACTGAAAGAACTACTTTGTAGTGGAGGTGTAGGGTATTTGAATAGTGACAGTAATTCCAGTCTGATACTAGCAAATTCATTCATGTTATGATGAGATTGTAGTCACAGGTAGTGAGACCAGTCCTCCCCTAAGACACTGTGAGGAAAATAGTCCGAAACTGCTTTAATGGGTAGAAAAAAGGAAGAATATATGTCGTTTTGTATAAAGTTTGTTTAAAGGCATTCACAATTCAATTTTAAAAGCATCTGTGGAGCAGCTATTGGGTGCTAGGCTATATGCCAGGGCCTAAGGATACAAAGAGGAACAAGAAGCCCTCCTCATAAGAATCTCCAGTGAAATCAGGGAAACAAAAATGACATGTGGGCCTATAAACTTGGCTGATCTGAGCGCCACGATGAAAAAAATAAGAGGTTTTATATCAGTAAGTTTTATATCGATAAGTTTTCCAGGAAAGCAGAAATCTACAAAGTTGTATATATTTTGTAGATTTGCAATAGCACCATATTTTTCCCCTTCAAGATTTTCTGTTATGATCGTAAAAGAGAAAAACAAAAGCTGAAACTAATATTTCTGGAGAGAAAATGACATAAAGACTTCGGTTTCTTTGTGAACAGATAAGGAGGAGAAGCCAGACAAAAGTTGTTACAGCCTGAAATGACAATCAGAAGACGCTTCAGATTGTGCTGTGTTCCGAAGCCCACTGAAGTCCCCAGAAACCCAAATCACTGAAGTTGCAAGTAGAGTCCAGACTACTAATGACCCTGGAAGCAAATATCCAAAATCACAACTGATTCAGATGAAGAAAATATACTGCATGCCACTAGTAGGAGGGTCTCCAAAATATAATACTTTGTTGGACAAAGAAGAATACAAGGCAGCACTCCTGATCTAAGGAGGGGCTCTGGAATTAGGCAAGGAGTGAATGGAAAGGCCCATGTGGCATTTCCCATAATAAAGGGAAGCCAGCATTTTATTAAATTAAAATTTTAAACATTTCCTATCAAATTTGTTCAACCCCTGCTTTTATACTTCCTGCCTCCTTCCTCTTCTCCTTCCCTTCTTTCCCAGTATAAATGGCTCTAGAAATGAGTGCATTCCACTAAACAAACATCACAAGAGCCCATAGATCACAAAAGCAAATAGCAATAGCTGACTTTTGATGAGGAATACACACAGATATTCCTATTTCATGAAAAATGTTTCTGTCGTAGCTCGATAAGAACATAGTAAGCAATAATACTAAAACCTGAATGGTGAATTATTCAGTTATATGTATTTTTAATGAAGTTTCTACCTATAGTAAAAGCATCATTGACTGGATAGTGGACAAGCACTCCAAGAGTCTGCTGGAGACATCTGGCAAAATATGAGGCAGCACCCTTCCCCTGAGGCTCAGCTCAAATTCCGATCATCTGGTCATGAAGGGGTGACCGACCCTGGGTGCTGGCACCCTGTCCAAGCTGGTTACATCTTGGCCCCTTCATACAACTTGGCTTCTCTAGCACCGTTACTTATAGCAGAGGCTATCTCCTGCCTGTGTCAGAAACCCCCACTCTGCATGCTTTACTTTATGCATGATCACTTTTACCTTTTACCTTATGCCCCAACGTCAAAGCTAACAATTTTCTGATTGAATATAGGTTTTCAAATGATCATGTATTCCTGAAGAAATACATATGTAATTCAATGACTCTGGTGCTGATTTTATAGTAGATGCTAAAAAAGAGTTAAAGCAAAATTTATCCTGCCTTTATAAAACATTCAGATTTCAGTTTTCACATCTGCATGGAAAAGGTCAAGAAGAAAGAGACACTCCTAAACAAGGAAAATGGACTATCTTTAAAAATTGCAAATTAAACCTTCATGGGACAGAAATTTTCCTTTACTGCCATTTATGCTAAGAACATCTGAGAAACATAGGCAATGATGATATGACATAAAAGAAAAAAATCAGACACTCCAAAGTGGTTTTACAACTACATGAAATGCCATTTAACCCACTGCATAAGCTCATGTTCCTGCAGGCAAATTTTGCATAGGAAATTTCAACAAGTGAAAGAGCAATCACAGAGATAACACCACAATAAGATTTTCGCACTTGGTGTGGATGTGACTCGAATGCACTATTGAATATATTGCACCCAAAGGGAAAAGAGCAGGAATTCAACAGATGTGAGTATCCATAGGGTTCTCCATCCATCAATTTCCCTTCCAAGGCTATGATTCTGCCCCCTCTTTGCTCTCCCAAGACAGAATTATATCTCAAGTTTTCATAAACTGAACTTGTCCCTCTGTTCACTGCTTCCAGGCATTTAAAAATATAAAGCCAATTTTTTAGACTATTTCTATCTAGAAACATGACGCTGTGCTCTTCCAACATAACCCAGTTACTATACCACACAATTTTAGGGGGAAGAATTCTTTATTATGTTTGTCTTTATAATATCTTTCAACATAAAATACCTATTTACCATATTCTCTGAGTGCTGACAGAAACGTCTGCTGTTATTAGTTATGATGCTACTAATAATATTTTAATTGAATATACTGCATAAATACTTCTGTTCTGATTAGCCTAATCTACTATTGCTAAAACTCATTTTAAGCTTTTGCAATAAAAATATTTTGTATATTTAAATTGTTTCATTAAAAAAAAAAGTTGTCAGAGATTTCTTCTCTCCCCCACTTTTCTTGCCACTACTGGAAGAGTTCCCATCATAATAGAAAAAATAACAAAGAAGCATTAGTGAAATAATGAATCACACCTGAACTGCCCCTGCATAATTGCAATATGTAATTACAGGTTGCTATACAATTAGACCCATTTTATTTGAATAATTCCTCCAAGTGTCTAAGTACCTAATGTCTTTCAGGGGGGTAGATAAAAAGTGCAGTATTTCTTTATTCCTTTCATAAACTACCATTAATAAGAAATGGGAAGGCACACTTTTACAATAATAGCAGTGACAGCTATATAACAATCTTTAGTGCATCATCTGACATTCTGATGAATCTCACTCATTTTCCTTGCAAATACGTCAGAAACACCAGCATCTGCTTCTGAACTGATGTCACACAGAGTCAGGTCCTCCTGTTTAAGTCCAAGAGAATAGACGAGCTAATGTTACAAGGCAGAGTGCCTATGTAGAAAAACTACTAATTGTCAGCAGGAGAAGCTACTCTCCTGGGGACTGATAGCATGGCGGTTGGCTGGTAGGCATGCCTATCACCTGGGTCTTCTGGGACATTGCTTTATCAGAAATCAAGTCTAAAGGGGCATGATGAATTGTTTTAATTGCATTCACAGCTATTTAAGTCTTGAGTTGATGTTAGTTTCATTTCATTTCCCCTCCAAATACCGCTATTACTACTACATGACTGTTATGGATCTTTCTGAATATTTCCCCAATGTTTATTTTACCCATAACAGCCTATTTATAATTTTTAAAATCTAAATTCTGGAGTAAAGGCAAAGACACATAATTTCTATTTAAAAACAAAACTTTCCCCAGCTACTCGGAGAGGCTGAGGCAGGAGAATGGCGTGAACCCGGGAGGCGGAGCTTGCAGTGAGCCGAGATTGTGCCACTGCACTCCAGCCTGGGCGACACAGCAAGACTCCGTCTCAAAAAAAAAAAAAATAAAATAAAATAAAATAAAATAAAAACAAAACTTCCTTGGTTTTTTTTTTGCCCCCGTTAGGGGTAGATAATTTAAAAAGGAGAATTGTTAAGTCTTTCAGTACATAATTTAACTGGATATCTGTCATTGCCACTTGAAAGTGAAAATCAAAACACGTAACCATTTGTGATATTCAGTTATCAGATGTTGTGCCTTCCTGTAAATAAACAACTAGTTTCACCTAAGAGGGTAGAAGAATGGATGTAATATATATGATCATGATTCTAAGAACAATCTAAAGGACTCATAAATATCAACATTGAAAGAGATAAGGGTTGGGATAAGTGAAAATTAAACCATGGCAAGAAAACTAGTTGTTTGCAAGTAAACGAACTCAGGAATATTTTTGTCTCCAAAGTTGCAAGCATAAAAGTAATTCCTAGAGATGTTAAGTCACAGCTTTTAGATTTCATAGAATTTTACTTTAGATATTGAATGCAATGAAATTTGATATCACATTCAGAGCTTTACTATTTTTGTTCTAGTTTGGCCTTTCTTGCATTTGTGAGGAAGTCTCAATTCTCTAGAATATTCTGGCATCTTTCAGCGAATTGCTTTAAGTCCTCTTCCCTGTAAAAAATAAGGTACATATAGAAATTCTGTGTTTGCTTTATAGAGACACCTAAGCAGATGCAATCAGTAGGCACATAGTAGAAGAATCTAAAAAATCTAAGGCAATGATATGGTATTGAAAGTTATCAGCAGCCTGAACAACAGAGCAAGACCGTCTCAAAAAAAGTTAGTTGCTAGTATTCTGATTAACCATGTCAATTTTTAGTAATAAACTTAAACAAATTTACAAGAAAAAAAACCAAACAACCCCACTAAAAAGTAGGCAAATGACATGAACAGACACTTTTCTAAAGAAAACATACACGCAGCCAACAAGCATTGAGAAATGCTCAATATCACCAATCATTTGAGAAATGCAATTCAAAATCACAATGAGATACTGTCTCACACAAATCAGTATGGCTATTGCTAAGAAATCAAAAAATAACAGGTTCTGACAAGGTTGCAGAGAAAATGGAACATTTATATACTGTTGGCAGGAGTGTAAATTAGTTCAACCATTGTGGAAAGCAGTATGGCAATTCCTCAAAGAGCCAAAAATGGAACTACCATTTGACTCAGTAATCCCATTATAGGGTATATAGCTAGATAAATATGAATCATTCTACCATAAAGATACATTCACACAAATATGCACTGCAGCACTATTCACAGTAGCAAAGACGTGGAATCAACCTAAATGCCCATCAATGACAGATTGAATAAAGAGAATGTGGTACATATACTCCATGGAATACTATGCAGTCATAAAAAAGAATAAGATCAGGTCTTTTTCAGGAACATGGATGGAGTTGGATGTCATTATCTTTAGCAAACTAACACAGAAACAGAAAATCTAATACTGTATGTTCTCACTTACAGGTGGGAGCTAAATGATGAGAACTCACGAACACAAAGAAGGGAACAATAGACACTGCAGCCTACCTGAGGGTAGAGGGTGGGACGAGGGAGAAGAGCAGAAAAAATTACTATTGAGTACTAGGCTTAGTACCTGGGTGACAAAATAATCTGTAAAATGAACTCCCGTGATGCGAGTTTACCAGGATAACAAACCTACATGTGTACCCCTGAACCTAAAAGTTTTTTTTTAAAAGATTAAAGCCACATGATGCTGTTCAGAATTCAGAAGTTATAGATGCCTTTGGCTATACATAGATAACTACTGTGTGTGTGAAAGAGAAAAGGAGGTAAAGAAGAGAGAGAGAGAGGTGGGGGGAGATGGAGAAAAAGAGAGAGAAGACAGAGAGATATGGGAGGGAGCATTTGTTTCAAATATCTTTATAAACTTCTAAAGAAGCTTTGGTCACAAGTCAAGAACAAAAGGTACTATATACTAATATATACTAACTAGGTGGGGTTTTCACAAAGGGTGACCAAATTTGTATGAGGGAGCAGAGCTAAGCATGTGCTAAATGGAAAACTTCAAAATCTTACTAAATAGCTGTGTTCATCCTAGACTCTCTAAATGGATAGATTTGCACAAAGCTTGGTGATACAAATAGTTCGATGAATGAAAGTACTGGGGTCTGGAAGATCTTGACGAGCTAAACGGATGGCTAGGACCACCAAGAGTACATGTAATAGAACTAAATATAAATTCTGAACCTACAGTTAAACATGGAAGTTTGAACACCTGCGTTTATTTCCGCTCTCTCCCAAACTCCACTGTAATGACAGTTGAGGAATTTTAAAAAGACATAAATCTACAAGGTAAAACAGAATGGAAGACAAGATCACAGCAGGTGAGAAATAGGAACAAAGTTTTGGAAGAGGAAACGCAGATGCAAGAGTTGTAGCTTTGTGTTGCTGAGATGAACAGGAAATGAACCCTAAAAGAAACAAGCTGATTCATATCAGAGAACTCACCAGAGGCTCAGAGACTGCAGTCACCAGCACTTCTGAATGTAATAGTATGAGCTGGGGCTGAAAAAATCAAAAGATTAATAGGTACCCCTCTCCTATTGTTGTCCTTTCAAACAAGAGTGTATATTTATTCTCTGCAGTTATGGGTGAGGATGAAGTTGAAACACTGCACAGAAAATAGCCTATCAAAGAAAAGCTTACACTGTGAATATGTTTCCTTCCCTTTCTCCATTCCCAGAAGTCTATCACCCAGGTTTGCATCCAGAAGAAAAGATACCAAAAGGGTCTGGTATTTGAGATTTTCCAAGCATGAGATGGCCAGGTTTCACTTGATCACCCATCTGGAAAACCCACCATCAACTCCCCTGCCTATGTACACAGAGCATCCAATCAGGATTTTAGTGCCTCTTTTTAAAATAGAGGCCCATAGAGAAAAATCACAAAGCATCTGAAGAAACCTTTAAAATAAACAGAAAGGAAAAAGAAAAAAGAGGAAGAAAACAAGAGAAACCTTCAAACTATAACTAATGTGCTCATGAAAAGAGGAAAAAATGCTTTTAGTCAAGAAACAGGAAAAATATAAAATAAGCTATAAAAAACAAGCAAGTAATGATTTTAAAAGGCTCTAAAATTTAAAATGATAGCACAAGTGAAAAAAAAAATCAAGAGAAAAAGAGTAAAAAGAAAATCTTCCAGAAAGTAGCCAAAAGGGCAAAAATAATCAGTCCAAGAGACTTGACATACAAATAATTGTTCAGAGAAAGAAAAGAGAGAATGTGGGAAAAAGGGAAGATTTTATCCAATAAATACTATAAGAAAACATATTCCAGATTTTATACAATAATATAATAAAAATATTGCAAAAAATTTAGAGTATATGAATTTCTACTTTCAAGAGAGAGAAACAATTTTAAGAGTCACTGTACTATAAAATTTTTGAGTATCAGAAATAATATAAAGAGCTTAGGAGCTTCCATAGAAGGGTTAAAAAAGTCACAGATAATATATTTAGTATAAATATGGTACTAGATTTCTTAATTGTAAACGTAGAAGTTGAAACAGAGCAATGCCATCACAATTCTGAGGGAAAGTTAGCTCCAGTATAGAATTCTAGATTAAATTAAGAGTAAAATTGAGATACTCCCAGACATGCCAGGTCTCAAAGAAAATCATCATCTTCTTTCAGAAAGCTTCTAAAGGATATCATCATCAAAATGTGGAATTAAAATGACAGACACAAGATTCAGGAAATGGAAGATTCAAAGAGGAGACAGAGAGAGACAGCATGCGCTCTAGTTGACAGTGTCACAGCAGATCTAGAGAGCAAAGATCCACATTGGAGCAGAGGAACAGACAACTCTAGGATAAATATTACCAGAGAGAAAGAATAAGTGATTACTTGATCTTTAAACCTTCCAAAGTCAATTTTCTCTATTAACAGAAAATTAAGAATTGAGTGTCAGGTAGATAGAAAGCTGAACAACCAACCAACCAAAATCAGAGGCAATTATTAACTCCAGGAAAAAGAAATCAGACATGCACAAGAAGAATTAACATAGCAATCGTAGATACATGGTTCAACTGTGAATAATATTTATAAAGACCTAATGTAAGCTAAATATTAATTTTAAAAAATTACTGATAAAAGTTATCCTCAGTAGGATGAGACTACAAAGATTTTCCTACCACAGTGACTGCATTTCAGAAGTAAATAGGTTTGTTTGGTAATAGTCAGAGTTATAGTCCCAGCAACCATGACTGAAGGAGATGAATAGCAAATAAGGCAACCCATAATCTCCAGGTGAGCCGAAGTGGCCTCTATTCCTATGAAGGGACACGGGAGATGCAGATCCCTCAGCTGGCATAGTCTCTCAATTTCTCTTAAGGATGATGTTAAATCAAGAGTAGGATCTGAGCAGAGAAACTGATAAAACCCAAATCCAAAACTGTTCGATTCAGTTCATTTAGGTGTATGTTTGGTGTGGGAGAAGTCAGACAATTGAGCTGATTTGGAAAGGCTGACTAATGTTATTTATGTGGCTGGTTATTTTTATTTTTAGCCATAAGCTGAATCTAATTCTAGTTACCTACTTCACTTGAGATACTCTGACATTGTTCACTAAATCTAAGGGGCTACTAATGGGCTCACTTACAATTTTTTTAAGGCCCCATTGTTCTTGACTTTAATGTACAAATAGATGTTTTTACAGGAAATGATGTTGGGTTTCTATAAGACTTGGAAAGTAAAGAACTACTAAAAACATAAGTGAAGGTTAAAAACAGGAAATAGTCAAATCATCTGAAGTATACTTTTCCACAAGTTTTATCATCAGAAGACCATGACTGGCATTTCTGGTGATCCATCTCACAGAGTGGAAAACAGAACCCGCATGGTATCTCTCCTCACAGGGTGGTTATAGCCTCCGCTGAGATAATAGCTGTTCATAAGACAGTGTGAAAAGGATGGCATGGTGCCCTGTGTTTTTCAGTTGGGCTTATGTCATCACCAATTGTTACCAGCTAAATATGTAGGTGATAAAAATAAAATTGGAATTTTGCTACAGCCGCAATGGAGGAATTTTACCTTCAGACAGAGAGTTACAGTAGATCTGAAACATCCTGTCTCATTGTTTATCTCCATGACTATGTGTTGAGGTGCCACTCTTGATGAGCCCTTACAAAATATAGCATGAGTTTCTACTTAAAAACCAAAAAACAGTGTGGAACAAGTTCTTGGTGAAGAATATCACTTTGGTGAGAGTATAATTTTATTGTTTTGTGCCTTCAGAATATAAATGATGTGACTGCTGATTAGAGTTTCTATAGAAGTTAGCACTTAGATAAAATTAAAATAACCTAACATTGTTAGCGTTATAAACACAGAGGTAAGAGCTCAGGAAAATCATTACTTTCAAAGTCTCTAATTCCAAAGTATGTTGACACAAAATTGTTTAACTCATTCAGAAAACTGCTACAGGATGTTCTTGTTAGTACGCACAGGCATTATAGCTTGCATTCATCTTTTCACAAATAATTAAAAATTATTTGTGAAAAGCTCCTGGCAATGTTGTCCTGATTCACTTTTGTAAATAGACAGAAAATTCCCTTAATGCCTAGAAAGAACTTTTAAGAATGTCACACTTTCTTATTGAGCTTTCTTGAGATATAATTCGTATACTATACAACTCACCCACTTAAAGTATCTGTTTCATGGCTTTAGTATATTACCAGAGTTGTACAAACATCATCACAATCTAGTTTTAGAACATTTTCTTCAAACTCCCCAACCTCACCCCTCACCCCATACCCAGCAAAAAGAAACCCTTACTTATTGGCAGTCAAAAGAGGGGTAAACTTTAGCAGTGTCCTCTCTTTCCTTAAAAAAAAAAAAAAAAAATCAATGAAAGGATTAAGAATTACTTAGTTGTTTAGACACAGAAACTGAATGTACTTTTAAGGGAGTAGCTTGAGATTGCCTTCTGGTGCCCAAAGCAGTCCCCTGTACAGTGTGTTTGTCCATAAGGGTCTGTGAACCATCAATCAGTGCTCACAGTCATGAACACGAACATATTTACGGTGTGCCTGGCACTATAAGTGGTTCACGTACATAACTCACTTAATTCACCTGACAACCCTATGAGGTGAGTATTATTACTATCCCTACTTCAAAGATAGACAAACTGAAAAATAAAGTTAAATCCTTAAGAGGTATTTTTATTTTATTTTTTATTTTTTTTTTACTTTACCAGCCCAGTAATTTGGTATTCTCTGTAACTGTTGGACTGCAATGCCATTTTCTCTGTTCCATCTAAAAATCAGTCAGAATTCAAGAACTTCCTCTACAAATACTTTTTGGACAATTTTAATATGAAATTCAGTGTTGACTTGCAGTCCTTGACTATGAAAATCTTTGTAAAATGAGGTTGGGTGTCTAATTTCTACTGCACTTAGCTTATAAATATATTATACATATAGTTGCTGCAGCCGGTTATAGGCTCCTCCAGACACAGGGTATTTCCAGTGCTTCCTGTAAAGGCTACTCGCTTGGAACTTGAAACACATTTTCCACAGACATAATGTTTTCAGTAGTTGCAAAGTCCTCTGGCTAGTCTACAAATACTCAAAATGGGCTTGAAAGTACAACCTTGAAACCACTGAGTCATAGATTAATTACGGTTTACGGCTATTAACTACTCTGTAGAGCAAGGATTACCTTTGCAGAGATTCTGAATTCCAACAGAAGCCCCCTCTACCTGTCTGCACTTTTGCCCCCTTTAAAGGAGAAGGAAGTTGTACATGGTGTGTTTCTGCACATACAGAATTCAGAGGGAAACCAAGCTAATCTCTCTTGGCTGTTAATCTCTAGAGTTAGAGCAGAAAAATAACTCAAGTGGGGAGCAAATGGGATACTTCCTATGATTACAGCATTGGGACTGTGAGATTCAGACAGCAATAGGGTGTGGATGGGGGTGTGTGTGTACGTGTGTGTGTGCATACATATGTGCATGGGATCAAGCACATTTGTAGAAGGGGGATGGAAAAGGCAGAGGCTGTATGTGGACTTGTTGTCTCTTTCTGGTTGAGAAAAGATAGTTTTTTACATATGATAGAACTATGGAAAATACAAGGTGGATTTGTCCAGAAGACAAATAGTTTTTGTTTGTAAATTACTTCTCAACTGGGAAAAACGTTATGGATGGCCTGAAATCTACGCAATGCCATTAAATTCCTATCTCATCACTCTAGGCCCACTGTTAAGTAGACACTATAAGTGCTACGCATGCGTGTGTGTGTGTGTGTGTGTAAACATCAAACTATTTGATTCCAATTAGTAGAATACAGATATTAAATAGGAGTCTGCATTGCATTATAGCTATGTTGTTTGTGCCTTATTTCCTCTTCTAATTTTGAAGGATAGGTTGTTTTCTTTTCCCTTTTTTTTTTTTTTTTTTTTTTTGAGACGGAGTATCGCTCTGTCGCCCAGGCTGGAGTGCAGTGGCGCAATCTCGGCTCACTGCAAACTCCGCCTCCCGGGTTCACGCCATTCTCCTGCCTCAGCCTCTCCGAGTAGCTGGGACTACAGGCGCCCGCCACCACGCCCGGCTAATTTTTTTGTGTTTTTAGTAGAGACGGGGTTTCACCGTGGTCTCCATCTCCTGACCTCGTGATCCGCCCGCCTCGGCCTCCCAAAGTGCTGGGATTACAAGCGTGAGCCACCGCGCCCGGCCAGGATAGGTTGTTTTCTTACTTTCCCAACCCCCGCAGAACAAAGGACAGTGCCTCTCAAAGGAGCCTCTCACCAAGTATTTTCTGAATTAAATGTTCTAAATAATGAAATAATATAGGGCTACCCAACGGAGAGCACACTTAATTATTGCAGAAGTGATAGGCACATCTTCATGTGGGAGATTGCATTTGAGGTCTGTCCTAAAAAAGATGGAAAGGACTTTGAGAAATGGATAAATCAGAAAGGTACCCTTGTAGGAGAAGGCACATATACCAGAAAGCAGAGCCACTAAAGGGGAATATAGGGAAATCTGCTTAGCTAGACACGGAGTGCAAGTGGGAGGGGAGATGTAGAACAAGTGCAGAACAGCTGCATTGGTTGAAAAGGGAAGATTTAGTTTTTTTCTTTTAAAATATTTAAAAAACATGTGCCTGGTAAAATAATGAACTTTGTCTTAGACTCAAAAGCCTGTATCCACAGTCATAATTAAATGGATCTTGCACTGCACTCTTTTTGCATTCATGGAAAAGCCCCCTTCCTCACCAACAGCAATTGAGTAAAGAATTGTGGTTTTCCTGATTATACATGCAACTTGGGGTAAAAGACTGGGACCTATGAGTCTCTGCATGACATGAGGACATAAAGGGTAACTCTTATTCTTTCACCATGAAAATTATGCTGCTTTATAATGTCATGTATATAGAAATGGGCAACATAAAGCCCCAAAGAATATTCAAGTGTAGGCTCTTTAAAAATATATGTTTCTTTAAACATAGAAGAAAGATATTTCCAAAATAAGTGGGGTGCCATTTAACTTAATAGGGCCCTGCAATTCACTGGCATAAGGGAAACAAGATGAACAAAATATGGTGCTAAGGAATTTTCCTTATCTCCTGAGAGTCTGCCCTGAATAATTTATTTTCATATATAGACATATGCATATACATGTAAAATCTGAAAACATTCCACAGATATTTGATAAGTTTCAGGAGTATTCTTATAGCCCTGCCTTAAGGTTTTAGAAAGGCCAACAACCATACCACTGGAAAAACATGGTTAATTTATTTGCTAGTTACTAATTTTTCTCCTTGTTAGTGATTTTATCATAGTGAAAAAACTTTTCATATCAAAATTCTGGTTTGGAGAAATGAAATGTCATTTCTATTAAAATTGCCTCTAGAATAGAGTAATTGAAGAAAGTATATAGCATTTGGACCTAATAGACACAAGTACATATATTTTTCTTGAAATATTTCTCAGGAAGGAGAGGCATAGACTAAAATGTTTGATAGCTTTTAGATCTTGAAAATAATAATGTTAAACCTCTATAATTTTATAAAATATGTTTTTATTAGAAAGTTATAATTTTGTACGTGATTGATATTTTGCCTCGTAATTTTATGTATTTTTCCAGTGTTACAATGAGAAACTTAAGCTTCCTGTCTGAAGTCATCATAGTTAAAACGGCATGTCAGGAAGTCAGTTTATTATCGGTCTACCCAGATGTTTCTTCAACTTGTCCGAGGCTGCCTGCAACTAATTTGCTTCCTTTAAAAACACAGGGACTTTCCCATTCCCTTTATGATCATTCTCAAGTTTAGAACACAGTATTTGCCCCAGCATCTCATTCACTTTTCTAAGTGACTGGTGAATGTGTGTGTGTGCCTTTCTCTCATCTGCGGAAAAGTGTGTCACTGCAGTTTCCTTGGTCAGAAATGTCCTTCTTGCCAAAAGGAAATGCATTGTTCTTTTTAAAATATTGAAAAAATTTGAAAACCCTCAAGCCAATCTAGAACTTTCTCACAATAATATCATCGTATAAGATAATTTATTAGGGGTTTGTGTGACCTTTCATTTAAGGTCTCACCTGATTTTTCTTTGCACTTTCTATTGCCAGATAAGATGGCTCCAGATGATCAGTGGGAAATGCTGTAATTTTGCATTTAATTTGTTTGTTGAATTTGCTGCTGAACACTGCATGCTTTGGAAGGTGTAGAGAATGAATAAAACCATAAGCAGCAGATCAGGAGACCTGAGAATTCAGCCATCTCTGCCAGTCTTGTCCCCAAGATTAGGACTCTGAAGGGCTACGTGTTAAACCACATGTAAAGTACTTTATGTCTTTGTCAAGCAGTGTGTCTTGCTTGAGGTAAATGTTCACTGAGGTGATAGAAAGCAATCTCAGTAAATCACAGACTTAGCTTATTTCCCCACATGGCTGTCTGCTAATATGTTCCATGTAGTCTCTACTAATTTCATTCCCTCCAAAAAAATCTCCTTTAATCTGCTTTTCTTGGCTTTCATGCTCAATCATATTATTTAAGTACTAAATTAATTTCCACCTACCTTTAATAGCTTTCACAGGAAAGAGGGAATAATAATACTTGATCAATTTATGTAGGTAATCTCTCATATAATAGAAAAGAACACACTTTAGGAGTCAAACTCACACATCAGTTCAAATGCTACCTCTATGAAATAAAAATCCTTTTAATATCAGTTTCCTTATCTGCAAAATGGCAGCATCACAGCTACCTCAGAAGATTGCAGTAAAAATCAGAGTATATTTAAAGTATACACAAGAATGCCTGGAGTCCAACAAGCATTGATAACTTACTCTTACACGCCAGGTGCTGTACAGACTGGGTTCTAATGTCGCAAAGAATAAGGTAGTGTCCCTCCTTTCAAGGAAACCGTATTCTATGAAATAAAGATACTGAAGAGGGTGCAAAAAAAAGTAGCTATCATTATTAAACTACTTTATTCTGTTGCCAAACCCTGTTTTCACAGTATTAAAAGCAGAAAACGTCATCAGCGTAGCCCTAATAGATGTCTAAACAAATTGCCATAGGAGAAAGGCTGGAAGAATCATATCTTCTTCAGGGAGAAGTATAATAGAGAAGAATCTAGGAAAGCTTTAAGATAAAAGTAATTTTTGAGCTGAACTTTACAGAGAAGCAGGGAGAAGGTGCTCCAAGAGACAGGAACACCATGCAAAGGCACAGGGTATGAGATGGCACAGCAGGCAATCACTAGCCAGAAGTCCTCTAAGATGACAGTACGGTATATAGCAGGAAGGGAGGCTGGAGCAGCAAGGAACTCAGGTGTCAATGGCTTTGCATGACATATCAAAGAGTTTAAAATTAGGCTAGCAGCAATGGAGAGACACTGATGATTAAGAGGAAAAGAGCAATGTGATGAGATCTATGCCCTAGAATGGAAGCTCTATTTGCAGCATAGAGAGTAGAATGGATGGTGGCTAGGCCAGAGGAAAGGAGATACGTTAGAAGAGTATTGGAAAACAATAGAGATGATGACCAAAACTAGAGAGATACTGGTGAGAATGGAAGGGAAGGGAACAATTTGAGAGACGTTTTGGGACATGCTTCATTAGCATACCTGGTCAAATGATCAGAAAAAGAATACTTACCTCCTCACTTTCACTTATTAAAATATAGTCACGGAGTAGCTCTCTGTGGTAAGATCCCCTTGGAGACACCCTGTATATTTCTTTGGGGAACAGGAGGAACTGAGGAGAGATGGGAGGCAGGGAGAGAAATCTGTCTGCTCATCTGCTTTCACTACCAAGAACCCCTTCATTCTCAATTCTCCATTTAAAGCTCTCAGTATGTCATAGTGCAGACTTTCAGGAAATAGAAAAGAATAGAGAAGGATGATTGGGGTGGGGAGGAGGGATATTTCAGGGCTTTGGGGACAACAGAATTATATTCTGAGGACAGAAGGCCAGGGCCAAGAGGCTTTACCACTTACAAGCTGTGTGACCTTGGGAAAGCCACTTAATGTCACAGAACTCTAGCAACATCATCTGTGGCAGGAAGACAAGGACAAATAACACCTGCCCTGCCTGCCCTTCCTTCACAGAGACGTGAGAGGAAATGGAAGGAACTCATATGTCTGAAAATTCTTTGCAAAAGAGCTGCATGAATGTAAAGAATTATAATCAAGGGATCACAAATGTTGATATAATGGGCATCTCACTTTTATGGAAATGAGAGAGACAGTGTCTGCTCTCCAAAATATGTTTATTTCATAAAGACGTATTCAAATCCACAAAGGCATGCATAATTCACTGGAGGCGTGAAGAGCAGAGCTAAATCTAACCACTTAATTTAAGCGTGCTATATGAGATTTCTACATGCTGTTGTGGAAAAAACACAAAATCTGGATTTATTATATAATGAGCTTATTGTCTAATGATATAATCAGACTGGGAGCTCCTTAAGGGCTTATACAGCATTATAAGATCGAAGTTCCCATTTTTCTCATCAGCAAGATGAAAACAACACTTAACTCACAGTAGTAACTATGTAAACTAACACAGATAATAATACTTAGTACAATACTTGACGTAAAAATGGGATTCTCGGTTAGTATCTCCACATTTATTCATCTATCCATCATTTAGCAAATAAGTAGTATATGTCTAGCATGCAGATACCACTCCAGGATTTGATAGAACAGAAATTAAGAATAACAAGGTCCCGCCCTCATGGAGCCTTATACTATAGCCAGAGAAATAAAACAGGAAAACAAACAAAACGAAATGAAAAACAGACTATAACACGTTCTATGAAGGACATAAAAAGATGCTGTGGCATCAGGGTAGGTGACGTCAGGGTAGATGACAGCTGGCTATTTTATTTTTTTTTTTTATTTATTTATTTTTTTATTATACTTTAGGGTTTTAGGGTACATGTGCACAATGTGCAGGTTTGTTACATATGTATCCATGTGCCATGTTGGTGTGCTGCACCCATTAACTCGTCATTTAGCATTAGGTGTATCTCCTAATGCTGTCCCTCCCCCCTCCCCCCACCCCACAACAGTCCCCGGAGTGTGATGTTCCCCTTCCTGTGTCCATGAGTTCTCATTGTTCAATTCCCACCTATGAGTGAGAACATGCGGTGTTTGGTTTTTTGTCCTTGCGATAGTTTACTGAGAATGATGTTTTCCAGTTTCATCCATGTCCCTACAAAGGACACGAACTCATCATTTTTTATGGCTGCATAGTATTCCATGGTGTATATGTGCCACATTTTCTTAATCCAGTCTATTGTTGTTGGACATTTGGGTTGGTTCCAACTCTTTGCTATTGTGAATAGTGCCGCAATAAACATACGTGTGCATGTGTCTTTATAGCAGCATGATTTATAGTCCTTTGGGTAAATACCCAGTAATGGGATGGCTGGGTCAAATGGTATTTCTAGTTCTAGATCCCTGAGGAATCGCCACACTGACTTCCACAATGGTTGAACTAGTTTACAGTCCCACCAACAGTGTAAAAGTGTTCCTATTTCTCCACATCCTCTCCAGCACCTGTTGTTTCCTGATTTTTTAATGATGGCCATTCTAACTGGTGTGAGATGGTATCTCACTGTGGTTTTGATTTGCATTTCTCTGATGGCCAGTGATGATGAGCATTTCTTCATGTGTTTTTTGGCTGCATAAATGTCTTCTTTTCAGAAGTGTCTGTTCATGTCCTTTGCCCACTTTTTGATGGGGTTGTTTGTTTTTTTCTTGTAAATTTGTTTGAGTTCATTGTAGATTCTGGATATTAGCCCTTTGTCAGATGAGTAGGTTGCAAAAATTTTCTCCCATTCTGTAGGTTGCCTGTTCACTCTGATGGTAGTTTCTTTTGCTGTGCAGAAGCTCTTTAGTTTAATGAGATCCCATTTGTCAATTTTGCCTTTTGTTGCCATTGCTTTTGGTGTTTTAGACATGAAGTCCTTGCCCACGCCTATGTCCTGAATGGTATTGCCTAGGTTTTCTTGTAGGATTTTAATGGTTTTAGGTCTAACATATAAGTCTTTAACCCATCTTGAATTAATTTTTGTATAAGGTGTAAGGAAGGGATCCAGTTTCAGCTTTCTACATATGGCTAGCCAGTTTTCCCAGCACCATTTATTAAATAGGGAATCCTTTCCCCATTTCTTGTTTTTGTCAGGTTTGTCAAAGATCAGATAGTTGTAGATATGCGGCATCATTTCTGAGGGCTCTGTTCTGTTCCATTGATCTATGTCTCTGTTGTGGTACCAGTACCATGACAGCTGGCTATTTTAAAAAGAAGACTCAGGGAAGGTCTTTCTGAGGATTTGACATTAAGCTGAGATTGAAGAATGTAATGGAACCACTCATAAAAAAGACAGGAATCTAGTATTCTGGGCAGAAGAATCAGCAGGTAGAGAGGACCAGTGGCAGAAATCTTGGAATGTTTGAGCCACTGGAACAGAGCTGGGGTGGGTGGAAAGCAGGAAGTAAGAGGGATTGTGGTAGAGGTAAAGATGGGGAGAAGCAGAGGCCACTGGGTCATGCAGGCCTGGGGTATTGTCGTGAGAGATGGAAGTTCATTTTAAGTTCAATGGGGAGACACTGAGGGATTGTAAAAAACTGACATGATCTGAATTACAGCACCTACCTCCGTACCTAATGTATAATCAGCACTGGAAAAATGAATACCATAAATATTCTGAACATTTTACATTCATGGTGTCCTTTATCATAAAGATGTGGCTAATTGATACAAAGCAATGCAATATCAAAATAACACCCACCCTATTTCAATAATTTGCCATTTTTCTGAATGAACTTACTAATTATGAGATCTACCCAAGAACGAGTCATGCCTAGGTCTGATATACTTAACTATTTTCATCAACTAGGTAAAAATCTGTAAAGTAATTTCTAAAGTACTTAATAGTCTAGCACGAAATCTGACTCAAAAGAAATAGCTCTTTGCTGCAACAGGCTTTTTTTTTTTTCTTTCCCTGGTATCTATTTTCCTTCTTAAAACCATAAGAAAGAAAATGAAGAGGAAGGGGTTGTTTCTTTCAGTGACCTGCTATTACTAAACTGACCAATACTAAGAAGCAATTTTTTTTTTGCCGGCCTAATGTAGTTATGAAGCCATTTAGGAAGGGAAGAAAATATATGTCCTACTTCTCTCCCTCTCACCTTGATCAAGCTTTTCATGATGTGTGGTGCTTGTCTTCAGGTCTAGCCCTAGTCCCTTCCTGTGACAGGCTTTTGTTTGACTGGTAGAAACTGCTCTGTGTTTCCGTGTGGCAACCTTCCACTTGGCTGGATTCCTTTTCATGTCCATTCCTATTCTCTCATTCGTTTTTATTTCTTTTCTTTTTCTCCCCTAGAGAGTCAAAGTATATAAAATTTCTGATGAAATTGTGTTAGGACAAAGTTTTCATATTCTGCGATAGTTCTACCTGTGGTTTTAACTAACTGAGTGTTTCTGGATATACTCTCACCAGTGGGTCGTGATTTTTCTTACTTTAAAAGTCAGCAGAAAAAATGTTCAGTTTGTAAGGAAAGTTCACCAGCACTAGGCTCATGAGCGGTGGTGAAATCGTCATTCAATGAACAGAGGCCTCAGGTGGGCTGCGTCTCTTTCCATCTTCATCCCCAGCTGGTCCCAGAGGGAGACCATATAATTAGGTTAAAGTGGGGACATAAAGATGCAAACAGTGACTTGAACAAATGCATTGGCAAGGAATCTTTTCTTTTGAATGGAGGCAGTGGGAACTAATTAATAAGTAGAAATTCATATGAGGAGTAATTGCAAAAAATAATAGTTATAGCCATCAAAAGTGAAATTACCTAACAGCTTCTCTTGTGCTTGGAAACAGAAACTGTCTTAGAGCTTATAAAATACGGTTATGTGTATCATCACATTTGATTTTCACAACTCTCACTTTGAGAAAGTTTGAATCATGTCATGATTACATTGATGGAGAAAGTTTGCATAGGGGTGGGGCACACGCCCTGGTCTCTATATGTGTGATCTTGGGCAAGTCACTTCACCTGTGAGAGGCTGAGTATCCTGTAGTATCACATGGAAGTAATAAAAATACCTGCTTTCGGGGGGTCCTATGAAGAATCATCAAGATAATGCATGTTGAAAATTCACTATATTTTCTAGTACATAGTGATCACATAGGAAATATTATTTTTGTTATAACAACCATAAAAAATTAATTTCAACCCCAAACCTGACTTTGGATCCCATAATTTAAACCTTTGGAAGTTTGGAAGATTTTATCAGTTGTCTTTTTTCTCACACTTAGTAGATATTAAATGACTTGCATTTGAATGAACATTTTTCCCCCAACCTTGAGATCAGTTATCACATAATAAGGCTGTGGCAGCCACGTTTTTGGGGAGGACCTTGTACCAAAAGGCTTATTCTTGTCTTTTTAGTAAATTCAAACTCTCTGCTCTAATCCCAATCATTTCATCATCCCTGCCTAGAATGACTGAGTGGACTCTGCTAAAATATTTTTGTTAGAGGTGCTGGACTCACATAGGATAACAGGGTCTAATTCAGAAGAGAGCCCCTACACCACCTCCTGAATCCACTCATCAGAGAAGGGATCTCACTCCCATATCTGGCTATGCCTTATCCCATTCCCTAAGGAAAATGCTATCTTCCCCCTTCAATTTTCCCAGCCAGCCTGTTTTGTGTAAGTAACAGTATGTGCTCTTTATCCCTAAAGAGATAAAACTTAAACAATTCTCTTCCAGAAACCACAAACCAGTCTCCAGAGGTTTAATGCAGTCATAGAAGTGTTTTGTTTTGGCCTATACATTGTATTACAAAATTAACCCAACATTTAGAAAATCCTATTTTAGTTGAGGTCTGATTTCCTGGCTTCTCTTGAACTATCAGTATTCGTGGGGGTATGGGCTCATGTTTCCATATGCAATGATGAACTGGAGTTGATCAGAAGCTGCGCTCTTTGAGGATCAAGTGCTCTTCAGTTTGGAAGAGCCCACTCCTTTTTGGGTTTCACCTTGCCCACTTCACTTATTTACATCTTGTGCCTGGACTCTATAGGCATTTGGGTTTGGAACTCCTTGTGCTATGTACTCCAGGATTTCATAATCATTCCTTTCTCTGTCTGTAAATTTTTCATTATGCCCTGTTTACTTTTTAAGCTTCAACAGAGCAAGAATTCTCACTAATGAATAAGTTCTAACGCTTTGCACATGATGATGTTCCCCATGGAGTTACTGTTCTGGGGTCAGGACAAGCACATCCACTTACTGTGAATTGCCTGGGCACTCTGATCACACCATGCTTCTCACTCCTCCATCTGTCCTGCCTTGTAAGGGAGCAGAGTCTTACTAAGTTTTGTATTACTCAAGTTATTATTTAATTTTGATCACTGATCTTTAAAGTAGGTATAGAAGCACAGCACATTCTTTGAGTTCAACAACAATTGCTGAACCTTAGCCCCAGCTTCTTGTCATTTTGAAGTTAAAAGTTACTATGTCATCATAATTTTGTTCTATATCTCCCAGTCACACAACCATTACCATTCGTTGATTAGGAGATACCTCTTAACCCAGTACTTTGTGGAATCCTCAGCTAGTTATAGCAGGTCACATCAAACAAACATCATTTATCTTCAGTCTTCCCCTTACCACCAAGAGGCCTATTTTATTCATGCATTTTTATACTTATAGTGTACTTCTAAAAAGTAAGATGCGGCTATAAGGGAAACAAAGTAAAATAAAACCCACAGACCAATAAGACAAAGGAAGCAAGGACATGATTGGAGAAATGAAAATGAAAGGTAATAATATTCTAAAACTGGATAAATGACAGCTATTACAAGTCAGTACAAAACTTAACTCTGAGTTTCCTGACAGGCAAGAAGATCGGGAAACATGCTCATCACTCCATGCCTGCATTATTTTAATAATTTCCTTGCTGATCTTCCTGCTTCCACTAGTATAAACACATTGGATGCCTCTGTCAGATTACTGCTTAAAAAAAAATCTATATTTTCACAATTTCAGTCCCTTGCTTACCCTTTCACTTTCAAATGGTTCCATCCATACAAGCACATGTCAAAGGTGGGAAAAATGATGTCTGGAAAAGGCAATTGGCCTATGACTTAGAATCCATCCAGAATGCAATGAGTTTCCCTCTTGCCTTCTGTGGCCCTATTCCTACCTGGGCTACACTACTTTTTCTTAGTCTGGCATCCCTTGTTCAGACACAATCATACTGTAGCTGAGATCCTTGTTTATCCTCAACCAGGAGGAGTCTAGAGATACCTGAGAATATGCTGTCAACACACCAGAAGTTTACATATATGAGGAGTGTCTAAGTAAAAAAGGATTGCCAGGCGTGGTGGCTCACACCTGTAATCCCAGCACTTCGGCAGGCCGAGGCAGGCAGATCACAATGTCAGGAGTTCGAGACCAGTCTTGAATGGCCAATATGATGAAACCCCGTCTCTACTAAAAATACAAACATTAGCCAGGCGTGGTGGTGCACGCCTCTAGTCCCCGCTACTTGGGAGGTGGAGGTTGCAGCACAGCACACTTAATAGGGTAATGTAGCTTTAGAGGTGAGGAGAAGAAAAGTCTGAACACAGCATGATGTTTACTACTAATTTTCATCTTCATGTCCAGCTCCCTCCCCTGTTACCCGTGACTGGACTCATGACTGAGCCCTGGAAGGTATGTGAATAGGGTGTGGAGCTATAAGTAAAAACTGAAACAATTTGTTTTACTTTAATCTATAATCAGGGGTGCACATATCTGTGATCTAGGACACATGAGTATAGTGATTGCAATAACAAAGATGACCAGAGATTCCTTGGATTCCCAGTAGACAACTATGAAGCTTGAGTAGCTTGAGCTCCATCCCTCAGAGGCAGTGGGGACAGCCTGCTCAGCACAAACCTCCTCCTCGATGCTTGATGGCAGGGGTGATAAACAGCAGGCATGGTAGGGACGGCAGGAATGAGTGATGGTCCTATTCTAGGGAAAGAGTGTATGACACTGGAAAGAGAAATAGAGAGATCCAAACATGGATGCCACATGGTAACTGATTCGATTCATTTGTTAATTCAGATAGAATATCCTTTGCACTTCAGTAAACTATTCGTGAGACATTCAGGGTCTAATAATCCTATATTAATAGGAGAATCCCTAGGCAGGTTACACTGACATGTATCCCCCAGAATATGTACTTTTATTAGGGAAAAAGGACTCTTACCACCATACTACATAAATTCTTTCTCTGAGATCCATGGGACAGACCACCTAGGCCACTACCGAACTGGAATGTCCTTCATGAATCAGAGCTTACATCTTCTCATTTGGACTCACCTTTCCCTCCCAATCACTGCTCTCCTACTGCTGCTCTCTGGAACAAGGTTGCCTCCCATCTACCCAGTGTCCAGTCACATCTGTTCATTTTCTTGTGCTTTTCTCACTTCCAAGTGTTCATTTAACTACTGACATCAAGTTGATGCTTCTAAATATCAGAAATTCTACTAATCATTCCCTGTATTTTCATTTCTAAGCATCATTATCAGGCATGTACCTCAGTGTTGCTTTGGAGTTACTAGTTGTGTATGCATTTTCAGCTTAATCACTTCAACTTAGACTTTAAGTAACACAGAAGAAAAATGCTATCTTCAATTAATCAATAAGCATTTATCTAACATTATGTGCTCAGCAATGTTCTAGATGTGCATACAGAAGAAAAGATAATTTGCCATCTCAAAGTGTTTGCTAAGACAGCACTTAGAGAACAATGTGAGACAGTATGTGATTGAATGGGAGAGATCCTCGTGGTTAGGAACAATCAGAAGTGATATCAAGAAAACAATGGAATTTGAGCTCAGTCTTGAGGGATGTACAAGATCATAACAGGGAGGGAGGAGAATGGAAGACAGGTCACTCTTCCACAACAGTGCTCATCCAATATACCTCCATCCCCAAACCCACTGGCACATTTGCCCTCCCCAAACACAACATGCACTCTCACGCTTGATCTTTTGTTCACATGCTTCCCTCTGCTGACTTTCTTATGTCATGAAACCCACTAAACTTCAAAATCTAGCTCAAAAATTTCTTGGTACCTTTCGCTTTCCAGATCAAATGTAAACATTTTTGTCTCTAAATTTATAAAATATATTCATTCCTCAACTGCAGCACTTTTTACATTATTACCAGTAACTAACATCATTGTGTTTTCCACTTAACTGTGGGTTCCTTTAACCATATTTTAGAGTCCTTGATTCCAACACCTAGCACATAGCCTGGTATTTGGTAGGGGCTTAGGAATATTAATTAAATCACAAAATAACTGTCTGACTAACTACCTGGACACCAAGGTATGAGAAAATATGGCCAATGTAGGATATTCTAGGTAGGGAGTCCAGCTGGATTCAACATATATTTGTTACTAATTAAAAATTTTCCTTCCAAAACAACAAAAACTTAACTCGCCAATTCTATGAGTTAGAAATTTAGGCATGGCTCAATTTGGTCCTCAGGCTCAGGGTCTTTCACAGAGTTGCAGATCGTGGGCCAGGTCTGCGGTCATTTCCAGGCTTGACTGGAGAAGGTCTGCTTCCAGGCTTACTCATGTGGTGCTGGCAGAGGCTGCCTGCCACAGAGGGCTTTACATCAGCTCAGAAACAGCTGAAGATGCTTCCAGAGAGAAAGGTGGGTGCTAGATCATGAAGGCCACACTTGTATACCATGCTAAAGAATCTGGAATTTATGCAAATGACCACTGAACCTTCAAAATGATTATCATGTGATAATTAATACATTAGAAAGATTATTCTGAATGTTTAAAATGTTTCAGATAAATCCACTGGATTTGACTATGGTGATACCAGAAGCAGGAAAGCTACTTAAAAGGCAAACATACCAAGGGTTAGGTCCAGCTTAGTATTTTTCATTTTTACATTTAGTAAATAGTTTTTATTTTGCTTACATTTTTTAAGATTATTTTAGTCCAGGTGTGGTGGCTCACACCTGTAATCCCAGCACATTGGGAGGCCCAGGCGGGCGGATCACGAGGTCAGGAGATTGAGACCATCCTGGCTAACATGGTGAAACCCTGTCTCTACTAAATATACAAAAAAAATTAGCTGGGCATGGTGGTGGGCGCCTGTAGTCCCAGCTACTTGGGAGGCTGAGGCAGGAGAATGGTGTGGACCCAGAAGGTGGAGCTTGCAGTGAGCCGAGATGGCACCACTGCACTCCAGCCTGGGCGACAGAGCGAGACTCCGTCTCAAAAAAAAAAAAAAGATTATTTTAAATATTTAAAAAACACAGTAGAAATTATGTTTAAATTTGAATAGGGTGTTTTAGTCAATGGTTATATCTTGCATGTGTAACAAGGGTACATTTGGAAAGAGATTTAAAAACAAGAAAGATATGTCAAGGAAAGATTATGAAACTGCCCTGGACTAGGAGACATGCTGCTATGGTCCTGGAAGAAGCTAAAAGACATCAGTGGAAAAACTGGAAATCTAGAGTTTAGTTAACAGTATAGGCCAGGCACAGTGGCTCACTCCTGTAATCCCAGCACTTAGGGAGGCCGAGGTGGGCAGATCAAGCGGTCAGGGGTTCGAGACCAGCCTGGCCAACATACGAAACCCTGTCTCTACTAAAAATACAAAAATTAGCTGGGTGTGGTGGTGGGCACCTGTAATCTTAGCTACTTGGGAGGCTGAGGCAGGAGAATCCCTTGAACCTGGGAGGTGGATGTTGCAGTGAGCTGAGATCGTGCCATTGCACTCCAGCCTGGGCGACAAGAGCAAGACTCCATCTCAAAAAACAAAACAAAAAGTATAAAAAAAATCTAGAGTTTAGTTAATAGTATAGTACCAGTGATAATTTTTTAATTTTAATAAGTGTACCATGGGAAGATACATTTTTTAAATGACAGGAAGCTGAGTAAAGCTATACACCTATACTATCTTTGCAACTCTTCTGCAAATCTATTTCAAAATAAAATGCTTAAAAAATAAAGAAGAAAAACAGGAGGGAAATAAGATATAACACTTAGATATGTAGCTGACAATTCCAGAACAAACTTGGATGTGACGGCTGTTAGAAATCACTGGTCTTGTTGTATTGAGAAAAACAACTTAAAATCAAGCTCAGTGGGTGGTAGATGGTGGAAATGCTGCCAGACTTTAGGCTCTGTATCTCTGTGAGGAAACAGCTCACCATATTCTCAGGAGTTATTCATGCTGATAAAAATAAATCAGGAAAAAGCCCTTTGGGGAAAATCTGCAATTCTGTATTAATCTGGTAGAATTTTTATGACTTTTGTCCAAAAATCCATAGTTCATATTTAAAGGGAAAGTAGAGCTCCATTATATGATGAGCTAAGTGTATACCCTGGAGCACAAAGAGAGAATTCGTGTTTTTCTCCTGACGTGCAGAAACAGGTAGCAAGAGAAATTTATGTTCTTTTGAGTATAAAGGAAGGACCCTTTGCAGACCTCTTTTCATTTTTGTTTTTTCTTTCCAAATTGTATGGTTTGGTCCATATGTCCAAATATAACTGTTCCAGGGATCATGGTGGATAGGAGGCAGGACTAGATTGCAGCTCCAGACAGAGCAGTACGCGGAGGCTCACCTTGTGAATTTTAGCTCCAGATTGACTGCAGGAACAAACCAGCAATCCCGAGAGAAACCACAGACCTTCTGAAGGAAGTAGACTGCTCCTGCAGAACCCGGGAAATACCCAAATACTGTGAGTCCCCCAGCTGCGGAAGTGGGAAAGGGAGACCCTCCTCTCCCTAACACACACATCCGCTGGAGAAGCTGAAGGTCTGTTTGTGGGAGAAGTTTCCGACTTTACTTGGAGCTGAATCAAGTTAGAGAGCTGAGTGAAATACAGGGGTAGAGGAAGCAGCAGAAAGGCCCTGGGAGCTCACTGGGTCCCCAAGCAGCCCATTCCTGCCTGACAGATGGATCCATCGGGAAAGGTGGCCAGGGGAGCAGGGGGGTAAAACTCCACAGGGAGAAGGAATTCCCTAGCTGAACTTTGTAACAATTTGAATAGGTGAGAAGCCTCCTGGCCAGAACTCGGGGGAGGGAGCAAATCTTGTGTGCAGACTTCACAGGTGGAGGAAGAACTAAAGCCCTTTTCTTTTGCAGCTGGGAAGCGGATAGCCTCAGGCAAGTTTTCAAGCCTGTCTAGCCTCCACCTGGAAACAGACTCGGGGCTGTTGCTGGGGGCACAGTGGGAGTGAGACGGGCCCTTTGGTTTGCACAGGAGCTGGGTAAGGCCTGTGACTGCCAGCTTTCCTCTACTTCCCTGACAGCTTGCGTGACTCAGCAGAGACAGCCATAATCCTACTAGGTACACAACTCCAGTGACCTGGGACTCTCACCCCCAACCCCCACAGCAGCCGAAGCAAGACCCACCCAAGGAAAGTCTGAGCTCAGACATGCCTAGCTCCGCCCCCACCTGATGGTCCTTCCCTACCCACCCTGGTAGCAGACGAAAAAAGACATATACCACCCAACCCTCTTCACACTACTATAGCTGATGCTTTCTGGAAAGCGCCACCCCTGGCAGGAGGCCAATAAGCACAAAAATAGAGCATTAAACCGCCAAAGCTAAGAACTCTCATGGGGTTCATTGCACCCTCTGCCACTTCCACTGGAACAGACGCTGGTATCCACAGCTGAGAGACCCACAGATGGTTCACATCACAGGAGTCTGTGCATACAACCACCAGTACCAGCCTGGAGCTGGGTCATCTTGCTGCATGGCTAGACCCAGAAGAGAGACAACAACCACTGCAGTTTGGCTCACAGGAAGCCACATCCATAGGAAAAGGACAAGGGTACTACATCAAGGGAACACCCTGTGGGACAAAAGAATCTGAACAACAGCCTTCAGCCCTAGACCTTCCCTCTAACAGTCTACCCAAATGAGAAAGAACTAGAAAAACAACCCTGGTAATATGATAAAACAAGGCTCTTCCCACTCCCCAAAAAAATCACACTAGTTCAACAGCAATGGATCCAAACCAAGAAGAAATCCCTGATTTACCTGAAAAAGAATTCAGGAGGCTAGTTATTAAGCTAATCATGGAGCGACCAGAGAAAGCTGAAGCCCAATGCAAGGAAATCCAAAAAATGATACAAGAAGTGAAGGAAGAAATATTCAAAAAAATAGATAGCTTAAAGATAAAACAATCAAAAATATAGGAAACTTTGAACACACTTTTAGAAATGCAAAATGCTCTGGAAAGTCTCAGCAATAGAACTGAACAAGTAGAAGAAAGAAATTCAGAGCTCAAAGACAAGATCTTTGAATTAACCCAATCCAACAAAGACAAAGAAAAAAGAAGAACATAGGAACAAAGTCTCCAAGAAGTCTGGGATTATGTTAAGCAACCAAACCTAAGAATAATCAGTGTTCCTGAGGAAGAAGATAATTCTAAACACTTGGAAAACATATTTGGGGAAATAATTGAGGAAAACTTCCCTGGCCTTGCTAAAGACCTAGATATCCAAATGCAAGAAGCACAAACATCACGTGGGAAATTCATCCCAAAAAGATCTTCACCTAGGCATATTTTCATCAGGTTATCCAAAGTTAAGACAATGGAAAGAATCTTAAGAGCTATGAGGCAGGAACACCAGGTAACCTACAAAGGAAAGCCTATCAGATTAATAGCAGATTACTCAACAGAAACCCTACAAGCTAGAAGGAATTAGGGCCCTATCTTCAGTCTCCTCAAACAAAACAATTATCAGCCAAGAATTCTGTATTCCGCAAAACTAAGCATCATGAATATGAAGGAAAGATACAGTCATTTTCAGACAAACAAATGCTGAGAGAATTCACCATTACCAAGCCACCACTACAAGAACTGCTAAAAGGAGCTCTAAATCTTGAAACAAATCCTGGAAACACGTCAAAAAAGAACCTCTTTAAGCATAAATCACACGGGACCTATAACACAAAAATAGAAGTTAAAAAGCAAAAGCAAAAAAACACACACAAAAGCAAAGTACACAGGCAACAAAGAGCACGATGAATGCAACAGTACTTCACATTTTCAATACTAATGCTGAATGTAAATGACCTAAATGCTCCATTTAAAAGATAATACAGAACTGCAGAATGGGTAAGAATTCACCAACCAACTATCTGCTGCCTTCAGAAGGCCCACCTAACACATGAGGACACACATAAACTTAAAGTAAAGGGGCAAAAAAAGGCATTTCATGCAAATGGACACCAAAAGCAAGCAGGAGTAGCTATTCTTATATCCAACAAAACAAACTTTAAAGCAACAGTGGTTAAAAGAGACAAAGACATTATATTATGGTAAAAAGGCCTTGTCCAACAGGAAAATATCACAATCCTAAACATATATGCACCTAACACTGGAGCTCCCAAATTTATAAAACGATTACTAATAGACCTAGAAAATGAGACAGACAGCAACACAATAATAGTGGGGGACTTCAATACTCCACTGACAGCACTAGGCAGGTCATAAAGACAGAAAGTCAGCAAAGAAACAATGGATTTAAACTATACCTTGGAACAAATGGACTTAACAGATATATACAGAATATTTCATCCAACAACTGCAGAATACACATTCTATTCAACAGCTCATAAAACTTTCTCCAGGATAGATCATATGATAGGCCATAAAACAAGCCTCAATAAATTTAAGAAAATGGAAATTATATCATGCACTCTCTGAGACCACAGTGGAATAAAATTGCAAATCAACTCCAAAGGAACATTCAAAACCATGCAAATATATGGAAATTAAATAACCTGCCACTAAATAAGCCTTGGGTCAAAAATGAAATCAAGATGAAAATTAAAAAGTTCTTTGAACTGAATGAATATAATGACAAAACCTATGAAAATCTCTGGCATACAGCAAAGGTGGTGCTAATAGGAAAGTTCATAGCCCCAAACACCTACATCGAAAAGTCTGAAAGAGGACAACTAGACAATCTAAGGTTACACCTCAAGGAACTAGAGAAACAAGAACCAACAAAACCCAAACCCAGCAGAAGAAAGGAAATAACCAAGATCAGAGCAGAACTAACTGAAATTGAAACAAACAAACAAAAAATACAAAAGATAAATGAAGCAAAAAGCTGGTTCTGAAAAGATAAATAAAATTGATAGGCCATTAGCAAGATTAACCAAGAAAAGAGAAAGATAATCAAAATAACCTCACTAAGAAATGAAACAGAAGATATTACAACTGATACCACTGAAATACAAAAGACTATTCAAGGCTACTATGAACACCTTTATGCACATAAACTAGAAAACCTAGACGAGATGGATGAATTCCCAGAAAAATACAAACCTCCTAGCTTAAATCAGGCAGAATTAGATACCCCAAATGGAGCAATAACAAGCAGTGAGATTGAAAGGGTAATTTTAAAATTACCAACAAAAAAATGTCCGGGACCAGAAAGATTCACAGCAGAATTCTATCAGATGTTCAAAGAAGAATTGGTATCAATCCTTTTGACACTATTCCACAAGACAGAGAAAGAAGGAACCTGCCGTAATTCATTCTGTGAAGCCAGCATCACCCTAAACCAAAACCAGGAAAACACATAACCAAAAAAGAAAAGTACAGACCGATATCCTTGATGAATATAGATGCTAAAATCCTTAAGAAAATACTAGCTTACCAAATCCAACAATATATCAAAAAGATAATCCACTATGATCAAGTGGGTTTCATACCAGGGATGCAGGAATGGTTTAAGATATACAAGTCAATAAATGTGATATACCACATAAACAGAATTAAAAAAAAACACATGATCATGTCAATAGATGCAGAGAAGCATTCGACAAAATCTGGCATTGCTTTATGATTAAAACTCAGCAAAATCGGCATACAAGGGACATACCTTAATGCCATACCTAAAAGCCATCTATATCAAAACCACTGCCAACATAATACTGAATGGGAAAAAGTTGAAAGCATTCCCTCTGAGAACTGGAACAAGACAAGAATGCTCACTCTCACCACTCCTCTTCAACACAGTGCTGGAAGTCCTAGTCAGTGCAATCAGACAAGAGAAAGAAATAAAGGACATCCAAATTGGAAGTTGAACTGTCACTGCTGACGATATGATGGTTTACCTTGAAAACGCTAAGGACTTCTCCAGAAAGCTCCTAGAATTGATAAAAGAAATCAGCAAAGTTTCCAGATACAAGATTAATATACACAAATCAGTAGCTCTTCTATATACCAACAGTGACCAAGCAGAGAATCAAATCAAGAACTCAACCCCTTTTACAATAGCTGCAAAAAAATTAAAATACTGAAGAATATACCTAACCAAGTAGTTGAAAGACCTCTACAAGGAAAACTACAAATTACTTCTGAAAGAAATCATAGATGACACAAACAAATGGAAACATACCCCATGCTCATGGATGGGTATAATCAACATTGTGAAATGACCATAGTGCCAAAAGCAATCTACAAATTCAATGAAATCCCTATCAAAATACAATCATCATTCTTCACAGAATTAGAAAAAATAATTCTAAAATTCATATGGAACCAAAAAAGAGCCTGCATAGCCAAAGCAAGACTAAGCAAAATCTAGAGGCATCACACTACCTGATTTTAAACTATACTATAAGGCCATAGTCACCAAAACAGCATGGTATGGGTATAAAAATAGGCACATAGACCAATGGAACAGAATAGAGACTGAGAAATAAACCCAAATGCTTAGAGCCAACTGATCTTTGACAAAGCAAACAAAAACATAAAGTGGGAAAAGGACATCCTTTTTAACAAATGGTGCTGGGATAATTGGCTAGCCACATGTAGGAGGATGAAACTGGATCCTCATCTCTCATCTTATTCAAAAATCAACTCAAGATGGATTAAGGACTTAAACCTAAGACCTGAAACTACAAAAATTCTAGAAAAAAACGTTGGAAAAACCTTCTAGACTTTGGCTTAGGCAAGGATTTCATGACCAAGAACCCAAAAGCAAATGCAATAACAACAGATAAATAGCTGGGACCTAATGAAACTAAAGCACTTTTGCACAGCAAAGGGAACAGTCAGCAGAGTAAACAGACAACCCACAGAGTGGGACAAAATCTTCACAATCTATACATCTGACAAAGGACTAATATCCAGAAACTCAAATCAGTAAGAAAAAAACAATTCCCTCAAAAGTGGGCTAAGGACATGAACAGACAATTCTCAAAAAAAGATATATAAATGTCCAACAAACATGAAAAAATGTTCAACATCACTAATGATCAGGGAAATGCAAATCAAAACCACAATGCAATACCACCTCACTCCTGCAAGAATGGTCATAATCAACAAATAAAAAAACAGTAGATGTTGGCATGGATGCAGTGATCAGGGAACACTTCTACACTGCTGGTGGGAATATAAACTAGTACAGCCACATGGAAAACAGTGGAGATTCCTCAAAGAACTACAAGTAGAACTACCATTTGATCAAGCAATCCCACTACTGGGTATCTACCCAGAGAAAAAGAAGTCATTATTTGAAAAAGATAATTACACATGCATGTTAATAGCAGCACAATTCACAATTGCAAAATTGTGGAACCAACCCAAATACCCATCAATCAGTGAGTGGATAAAAAACTGTGATATATATGTGTGAGTGTGTGTGTGTATATATATATAGATATATATATATAAAATGAGATACTATGCAGCCATAAAAAGGAACATATTAACAGCATTTGCAGTGACCTGGATGAGATTGGACACTATTATTCTAAGTGAAGTAACTTAGAAATGTAAAACCAAACATCTTATGTTCTCACTGATATGTGGGAGCTAAGCTATGAGGACACAAAGGCATAAGAATGATACAATGGACTCTGGGGACTTAAGGGAAAGAGTGGGAAGAGACTGAGGGATAGAAGACTACAAATATGGTGCAGTGTATACTGCTTGGATGATGGGTACACCAAAATTTCACACGTCACCACTAAAGAACTTACTCATGTAACCAAATAACACCTGTACCCCAATAACTTATGGAAAAAAATGAAAGAAGGAAAAAAAGCACATAAAATAAAATAAATGAAATTAAAACAAAAACAAAAACAAGTATAACTGTTCTACTCACCTGTCCCCTAAGGGAACAGAGTTTTCCAGAAGAGGTAATTTCGGCTAGTTATCAGTATAGTGGTACCTAGGGTTAGCTCAGTAAATGGTTTTTTTTTTTTTTTTTTTTTTTTTTTTGAGACGGAATCTCGCTGTCGCCCAGGCTGGAGTGCAGTGGCGTGATCTCAGCTCACTGCAGGCTCCGCCCCCCGGGGGTCACGCCATTCCCCTGCCTCAGCCTCCCGAGTAGCTGGGACTACAGGCGCCCACCACCTCGCCCGTCTCATTTTTTGTATTTTCAGTAGAGACGGGGTTTCACCGTGTTAGCCAGGATGGTCTCGATCTGCTGACCTCGTGATCCACCCGCCTCGGCCTCCCAAAGTGATGGGATTGCAGGCGTGAGCCACCGCGCCTGGCCAGTAAATGTTTTTTAATTGACTTATTTTAGCTGTGGAATGCTTTACAAGAAACTGGGCATTATAGATCCTGAGTAAATAAGCCACAGAAAGAAGGCATTATTTTAGATTAAAAAGTCAACAACCCTCAATATATCTACTTTTAATTTCAGATTTGCAGGCAGATCTTAACGGTAGCTGTACTGCAATGTCTGGCTTTTTTAACAAAGCTGCTTTCAGAGGTGCTACTGTTTGTACCTCATTTTTTCCTCTCCAAAGGCTAACTTGAATACTATGAATTACAAGACAAGTAAATGCCTAATCAATACAGAAGAAACCTTAAGAGGCAAGATGTCCAAACTTATAGAAAGGCATTTTATTCAATTTTTAAAAAAAAAAAAAAAAACAGTGGCCATCAATTGCACATAGGATGCAAATATCAAATAACCAGCAAATTTAACTGACTGCCTACTTCGCACTTAGTATTACAAAAGCTCGGAATTCCCGAGCCAAGATGGCCGAATAGGAACAGCTCCGGTCTCCAGCTCCCAGCCCCAGCGACACAGAAGACGGATGATTTCTGCACTTCTGCTTGAGGTACCGGTTTCATCTCACTAGGGAGTGCCTAACAGTGGGTACAGGACAGTCGGTGAAGCGCACTGTGTGCAAGCCGAAGCAGGGCGAGGCATTGCCTCACTCGGGAAGTGCAAGGGGTCAGGGAGTTCCCTTTCCTAGTCAAAGAAAGGGGAAACAGACGGCACCTGGAATATCGGGTCAGTCCCATCCTAATACTGCCCTTTTCCAACGGGCCTGGAAAACGGCACACTAGGAGATTGTGTCCTGCACCTGGCTCGGAGGGTCCTATGCCCACGGAGTCTCGCTGATTGCTAGCACAGCAGTCTGAGATCAAGCTGCAAGGCGGCAGTGAGGCTGGGGGAGGGGCGCCCGCCATTGCCCAGGCTTGCTTAGGTAAACAAAGCAGCCAGGAAGCTCGAACTGGGTGGAGCCCACCACAGCTCAAGGAGGCCTGCCTGCCTCTGTAGGCTCCACCTCTGGGGGCAGGGCACAGACAAACAAAAACTCAGCAAGAAACTCCACAGTCTTAAATGTCCCTGTCTGACTGACAGCTTTGAAGAGAGTAGTGGTTCTCCCAGCACGCAGCTGGAGATCTGAGAATGGACAGACTGCCTCCTAAAGTGGGTCCCTCACCCCTGAGCAGCCTAACTGGGAGGCACCGCCCCAGTAGGGACAGACTGACACCTCATTCAGCCGGGTACTCCTCTGAGACAAAACTTTCAGAGGAACTATCAGACAGCTGAATTTGTGGTCTCACAAAAATCCGCTGTTCTGCAGTCACCGCTGCTGACACCCAGCCAAACAGGGTCTGGAGTGGACCTCTAGTAAACTCCAACAGACCTGCAGCTGAGGGTCCTGTCTGGTAGAAGGAAAACTAACAAACAGAAAGGACATCCACAACAAAAACCCATCTGTACATCACCATCATCAAAGACAAAAAGTAGATAAAACCACAAAGATGGGGAAAAAACAGAACACAAAAACTGGAAACTCTAAAAAACAGAGTACCTCTCCTCCTCCAAAGGAACACAGTTCCTCACCAGCAACAGAACAAAGCTGGATGGAGGATGACTTTGACGAGTTGAGAGAAGAAGGCTTCAGACGATCAAACTACTCTGAGCTACGGGAGGAAATTCAAAACAATAGCAAAGAAGTTAAAAACTTTGAAAAAAAATTAGAAGAATGGATAACTAGAATAACCAACGGAGAGAAGGGCTTCAAGGAGCTGATGGAGCTGAAAGCCAAGTTTCGAGAACTACGTGAAGATTGCAGAAGCCTCAGTAGCAGATGCGATCAACTGGAAGAAAGGGTATCGCTGATGGAAGATGAAATGAATGAAATGAAGAGAGAAGGGAAGTTTAGAGAAAAAAGAATAAAAAGAAATGAACAAAGCCTCCAAGAAATTTGGGACTATGTGAAAAGACCAAACCTACGTCTGATTGGTGTACCTGAAAATGATGGGGAGAATGGAACCAAGTTGGAAAACACTCTGCAAGATATTATCCAGGAGAACTTCCCCAATCTAGCAAAGCAGGCCAGCATTCAGATTCAGGAAATACAGAGAACGCCACAAAGATACTCCTCGAGAAGAGCAACTCCAAGACACATAATTGTCAGATTCACCAAAGTTGAAATGAAGGAAAAAATGTTAAGGGCAGCCAGAGAGAAAGGTCGGGTTACCCACAAAGGGAAGCCCATCAGACTAACAGCTGATCTCTCAGCAGAAACTCTACAAGCCAGAAGAGAGTGGGGGCCGATATTCAACATTCTTAAAGAAAAGAATTTTCAACCCAGAATTTCATATCCAGCCAAACTAAGCTTCATAAGTGAAGGAGAAATAAAATACTTTACAGACAAGCAAACGCTGAGTGATTTTGTCACCACCAGGCCTGCCCTAAAAGAGCTCCTGAAGGAAGCACTAAACATGGAAAGGAACAACTGGTACCAGCCACTGCAAAAACACGCCAAATTGTAAAGACCATCGAGGCTAGGAAGAAACTGTAGCAACTAACGAGCAAAATAACCAACTAACATCATAATGACAGGATCAGATTCACACATAACAATATTAACGTTTAATGTAAATGGGCTAAATGCTCCAATCAAAAGACACAGACTGGCAAACTGGATAAGGAGTCAGGACCCATCAGTGTGCTGTATTCAGGAAACCCATCTCACGTGCAGAGACACACATAGACTCAAAATAAAGGGATGGAGGAAGATCTATCAAGCAACTGGAAAACAAAAAAAGGCAGGGGTTGCAATCCTAGTCTCTGATAAAATAGACTTTAAACCAACAAAGATCAAAAGAGACAAAGAAGGCCATTACATAATGGTAAAGGGATCAATTCAACAAGAAGAGCTAACTATCCTAAATATATATGCACCCAACACAGGAGCACCCACATTCATAAAGCAAGTCCTCAGTGACCTACAAAGGGACTTAAACTCCCACACAATAATAATGGGAGATTTTAACACCCCACTGTCAACATTAGACAGATCAACATGACAGAAAGTTAACAAGGATATCCAGGAATTGAACTCAGCTCTACATAAAGTTGACCTAATAGACATCTACAGAACTCTCCACCCCAGGTCAACAGAATATACATTTTTTTCAGCACCACACCACAACTATTCCAAAATTGACCACATAGTTGGAAGTAAAGCTCTCCTCAGCAAATGTAAAAGAACAGAAATTATAACAAACTGTCTTTCAGACCACAGTGCAATCAAACTAGAACTCAGGATTAAGAAACTCACTCAAAACCGCTCAACTACATGGAAACTGAACAACCTGCTCCTGAATGACTATTGGGTACATAATGAAATGAAGGCAGAAATAAAGATGTTCTTTGAAACCAACGAGAACAAAGACACAACATACCAGAATCTCTGGGACACGTTCAAAGCAGTGTGTAGAGGGAAATTTATAGCACTAAATGCCCACAAGAGAAAGCAGGAAAGATCCAAAATTGACACCCTAACATCAGAATTAAAAGAACTAGAAAAGCAAGAGCAAACACATTCAAAAGCTAGCAGAAGGCTAGAAATAACTAAAATCAGAGCAGAACTGAAGGAAATAGAGACACAAAAAACCCTTCAAAAAATTAATGAATCCAGGAGCTGGTTTTTTGAAAAGATCAACAAAATTGATGGACTGCTAGCAAGACTAATAAAGAAGAAAAGAGAGAAGAATCAAATAGATGCAATAAAAAACGAAAAAGGGGATATCACCACCGATCCCACAGAAATACAAACTACCATCAGAGAATACTACAAACACCTCTATGCAAATAAACTAGAAAATCTAGAAGAAATGGATAAATTCCTCGACAAATACACCCTCCCAAGACTAAACCAGGAAGAAGTTGAATCTCTGAATAGACCAATAACAGGTTCTGAAATTGTGGCAACAATCAATAGCTTACCAACCAAAAAGAGTCCAGGACCTGATGGATTCACAGCTGAATTCTACCAGAGGTACAAGGAGGAACTGGTACCACTCCTTCTGAAACTATTCCAATCGATAGAAAAAGAGGGAATCCTCCCTAACACATTTTACGAAGCCAGCATCGTCCTGATACCAAAGCCTGGCAGAGACATAACCAAAAAAGAGAATTTCAGACCAATATCCTTGATGAACATTGATGCAAAAATCCTCAATAAAATACTGGCAAACCAAATCCAGCAGCACATCAGAAAGCTTATCCACCATAATCAAGTGGGCTTCATCCCTGGGATGCAAGGCTGGTTCAACATACGCAAATCAATAAATGTAATCCAGCATATAAACAGAACCAAAGACAAAAACCACATGATTATCTCAATAGATGCAGAAAAGGCCTTTGACAAAATTCAACAACGCTTCATGCTAAAAAACTCTCAATAAATTAGGTATTGATGGGACGTATCTCAAAATAAAAAGAGCTATCTATGACAAACCCACAGCCAATATCATACTGAATGGGCAAAAACTGGAAGCATTCCCTCTGAAAACTGGCACAAGACAGGGATGCCCTCTCTCACCACTCCTATTCAACATAGTGCTGGAAGTTCTGGACAGAGCAATCAGGCAGGAGAAGGAAATAAAGGGTATTCAATTAGGAAAAGAGGAAGTCAAATTGTCCCTGTTTGCAGATGACATGATTGTATATCTAGAAAACCCCATCGTCTCAGCCCAAAACCTCCTTAAGCTGATTAGCAACTTCAGCAAAGTCTCAGGATACAAAATTAATGTACAAAAATCACAAGCATTCTTGTACACCAATCACAGACAAACAGAGAGCCAAATCATGAGTGAACTCCCATTCACAATTGCTTCAAAGAGAATAAAATACCTAGGAATCCAACTTACAAGGGATGTGAAGGACCTCTTCAAGGAGAACTACAAACCACTGCTCAATGAAATAAAAGAGGATACAAACAAATGGAAGAACATTCCATGCTCATGGGTTGGAAGAATCAATATCGTGAAAATGGCCATACTGCCCAAGGTAATTTATAGATTCAATGCCATCCCCATCAAGCTACCAATGACTTTCTTCACAGAATTGGAAAAAACTACTTTAAAGTTCATATGGAACCAAAAAAGAGCCTGCATCGCCAAGTCAATCCTAAGCCAAAAGAACAAAGCTGGAGGCATCACGCTACCTGACTTCAAACTATACTACAAGGCTACAGTAACCAAAACAGCATGGTACTGGTACCACAACAGAGACATAGATCAATGGAACAGAACAGAGCCCTCAGAAATGATGCCGCATATCTACAACTATCTGATCTTTGACAAACCTGACAAAAACAAGCAATGGGGAAAGGATTCCCTATTTAATAAATGGTGCTGGGAAAACTGGCTAGCCATATGTAGAAAGCTGCAACTGGATCCCTTCCTTACACCTTATACAAAAATTAATTCAAGATGGATTAAAGACTTATATGTTAGACCTAAAACCATTAAAATCCTACAAGAAAACCTAGGCAATACCATTCAGGACATAGGCGTGGGCAAGGACTTCATGTCTAAAACACCAAAAGCAATGGCAACAAAAGGCAAAATTGACAAATGGGATCTAATTAAACTAAAGAGCTTCTGCACAGCAAAAGAAACTACCATCAGAGTGAACAGGCAACTACCGAATGGGAGAAAATTTTTGCAACCTACTCATCTGACAAAGGGCTAATATCCAGAATCTACAATGAACTCAAACAAATTTACAAGAAAAAAACAAACAACCCCATCAAAAAGTGGGCGAAGGACATGAACAGACACTTCTGAAAAGAAGACATTTATGCAGCCAAAAAACACATGAAGAAATGCTCATCATCACTGGCCATCAGAGAAATGCAAATCAAAACCACAGTGAGATACCATCTCACACCAGTTAGAATGGCCATCATTAAAAAATCAGGAAACAACAGGTGCTGGAGAGGATGTGGAGAAATAGGAACACTTTTACACTGTTGGTGGGACTGTAAACTAGTTCAACCATTGTGGAAGTCAATGTGGCGATTCCTCAGGGATCTAGAACTAGAAATACCATTTGACCCAGCCATCCCATTACTGGGTATTTACCCAAAGGACTATAAATCATGCTGCTATAAAGACACATGCACACGTATGTTTATTGCGGCACTATTCACAATAGCAAAGAGTTGGAACCAACCCAAATGTCCAACAACAATAGACTGGATTAAGAAAATGTGGCACATATACACCATGGAATACTATGCAGCCATAAAAAATGATGAGTTCATGTCCTTTGTAGGGACATGGATGAAACTTGAAAACATCATTCTCAGTAAACTATCACAAGGACAAAAAACCAAACACCGCATGTTCTCACTCATAGGTGGGAATTGAACAATGAGAACTCATGGACACAGGAAGCGGAACATCACACTCTGGGGACTGTTGTGGGGTGGGGGGTGGGGAGAGGGACAGCATTAAGAGATACACCTAATGCTAAATGACGAGTTAATGGGTGCAGGAAATCAACATGGCACATGGATACATATGTAACAAACTTGCACATTGTGCACATGTACCCTAAAACCCTAAAGTATAATAAAAAAAAAAAGAAAAAAGAATAAAAAATGAATTCCCCCCCAAAAAAAAAGAAAACAAAATCTCAGTAAGGAAAAGAAAAAACTATGTATTTCCTTAAAATGACTATGATGAACCGAATTGTGTCCCCCCCTAAAATTCACATGTTGAAGTCCTACCTTCAGTGCGATGGTATTTGGAGGTCAGCATCTGAGAATTAATTGGGTTAACATGAGGTCGTGAAGGTGGGGCTCTCACCAAGGGATTAGTACCCTTATAAGAAGAAACAAAAGAAAGCATGCTTCCACACACTCTCTCTTTACTATGTGAGGACACAGGAAGAGGGCAGATGGCTGTAAACAAGGAAGAGTCCTCGCTGGGGAACCAAATCAGCCAGCACCTTGATCTTGGACTTCCCAGCCTTCGAATCTGTGAGAAATAAATTTCTGTTGTTTAAACCACCCAGTCTGGTATTTTGTTACGACAGCCTGAGCTGACAAATGCAGATATTAAGCTTTTTAGTGCCTAAAGCTGACTAATAAAATGACACTCAACAAAAATAGAGCAGGTTACTAAGTCCTAAATTGTGAGGTGTAACATGCTTTGAACAAATGAGAAAAATAATGAAAATGGGACTCATCTAGGAACAGGCTTTGGAGAATTTGGGCCTGAATCTCATCTTTACAGGGCTTTCCCAGTCCCCTGTCACCTGAACTCACAAATGTCTTCAGCCTGTAGGGTCAGGTCCCTGCCTGTCCCATATCCATTCTGACCATGCCTATCCTTACCAGCCAGCAGGTCCTATAATATATTTGTTGCTTTATAGCTGGTTAACTGCCAGAGGGAGGCCCTATTCCTTGATGCCTACTACCAGGTTGCTGTCTGGCCATATTCTCTTACTGAGTTGGCCAGCCCTCATGGTTGGGCCTTTGCTCTAATTACCCTTCTTGGACTTTGTTTTCTCATTGAAATGGGAACCTACATGCTGAGCTCCCACAGGAGATGGGGAGAAATTTGATGAAGTGGAGCAAAGGGAGATAAGAGGCTTTCTGGAATTATGGACAGGAATGAAGACATGCAGTTGAAACTAAGTATAGTATTGTTATGAACTCATCTAAACCAAATTTCCACCCCTCACCGGTAACACTACATGAACTAGGCTAGGGAATAATGGGAAATAAAACCAAGGGGGCCAAATTATGTGGAACTTGGGTTAGACTGTGTCTGCAGTTTATAGCGGCAAGCAGATGAAAGGTAGCAACAATAAAGAGTATTTGTTGTTTAAACCACCCAGTCTGGTATTTTGTTATGACAGCCTGAGCTGACAAATGCAGATATTAAGCTTTTTAGTGCCTAAAGCTGACTAATAGGTTAGTTTTCACTAATTGTGATATTCCACTAGCATAATTGCTAGCAAGAACTGGTTGCTGGCAAATTGGTAATTCACCACCCAAATAAGTCACCATCCAAATAATCGAGAATTAGCTGTATGCAGCAAAGTATTCAGTGTAGACAGAATAAGTTTATAGGAAAGAAAGTGCTTTCTATTATTTCATTTTATTTTCTAGTATCTGAATGGTTAAGAAACTAGTGAGAAATGAAGAGGTAAAGCAATGACAGATGTCATAAACTTCTCTATAGTTTCAGAAAGTAGTCTGCAAACTTTAGCATGCGTCAGAATCATCTGGATATGAAGTTTCTGGAGTGGGGGTGGGTAGGGGAAGGCAGACTGAGAATTTATGAGAAGGCAGACTGGGAACATCAACATGTTCCCAGATGATGTTGATGCTGCTGGTTCAGGGATCACTATGTGATAAATGCTAGTCTAAGAAAAGAGCCCTTGATCATTTTTGCCTGAGAAAAATCAGTGCTAAGAGTTATGTCTAACTGCCTCTTTTTACTCAAGAGAGAGTTTGACAGACCACTGTCTTCCATCCACACGATTAGAAAACCTCTCCCTAAAAATATGAAAAATATTTCTTATCATTAAAATGTGTTATTGCCCAACAAAGATAAGCTGGGGAGTGAGAAACATGAAACATTCTTTCCATTTGATTATTTTAATACACTAAGTATGTCATAAGATAAAATAGTAAACATCAAAGAAGAAAAAAAAAGAAAATTCATTTCATTTAGTTGCCTTGCCTCATATAACCCTGACCTGAATTAAAATTAAGACTGAATTTCACATACGATTTAGACCATGAAAGTGGTCAAACCTTGTTTATTTTATAAACAGTAATTTGATAATATCTTTATATAATAGGTAACCCAATTAACAGTTTAATAATGCCATCAGTATAAAAACTATTACATTCATTTAAAATAAAAAAGCATGAGAAACTTTGGGAGGTACTATATAATCACTCTACATATGTACTGTCTTCAGACTCTGAAGATTGAAGTGGAATATTTGTTCTGTGATTTAAAGTACATTCGTAAACTTTAGGGCATAATACTTTTAAAAGGAAAAGATTCCTATGCTACTTGGAAATGACTGATTGTTCTTTGGCTGTAGCAATAAGTAACTACCTGAACCAGTTACAAACTGGACCTAATCTATTATATCAAGGCAACTCACACCAAAATTTGCCGATTCTGGGACTCCTTGCTTTCCTAAACCCTGTGTAAGTTCAATGCTCTTCTTTTCTCAGAGACTATGCTTACAAGTACAGCTTGTCTTTAATAAGCAATAAACACAGTTTAATGAGCAAAAAGCTCAGCTTTTTCTTTTAAGTACTTCCTTTGGTACTGCACATAAGGATTATCAATGGTATGGGGCTGATTATCTATACTTCCTAATACCCACTTTGGAAAATATATGATTATGTCACAAAGCAGTAGAATCCACAGTAGTGGTTCTCCATGATGGGGGAGGAAAGAATTTTGTTCCCAGAGGACATTTGGCAAACTCTGGAGATATTTTTCCTTGTCACTGCTGAGGAGAAAGGATGATTACTGGCATCTGGTGGTTAGAGAACATGGATGCTGCCAAATATGCTAGGATGAACAGAATGAAACTGGATCCTCATCTCTCACCTTACTAAAAAATCAACTCAGGATGGATCAAGGACTCAAATCTAAGACCTCAACTATAAAACTTCTAGAAGATAACATTGGACAAACCTTTCTAGACATTGGCTTTGGCAAAGACTTCACGACAAACAACCCAAAAGCAAATGCAACACAAATGAAGATACTAAACTAAAGAGCTTCTGCACAGCAAAGGGAACAGTCAGCAGAGTAAACAGACAACCCACAGAGTGGGAGAAAATCTTCACAATCTATACATCCAACAAAGGACTAATATCCAGAATCTACAATGAACTCAAACAGATTAGCAAGAAAAAAACAAACAATCCCATCAAAAAGTGGGCTAAGGACATGAATAGACAATTCTCAAAAGCGGCTATACAAATGACCAACAAGCACACAAAAAAAATGCTCAGCATTACTAATGATCAGGGAAATGCAAATCAAAACCACAATGCAATGCCACCTTACTCCAGCAAGAATGGCCATAATCAAAAAATCAAAAAATAATAGATTTTGGTGTGGATGGGGTGAAAAGTGAACACTTCTACACTGTTGGTGAGAATGCAAACTAGTACAACCACTATGAAAAACAGCGTGGAGATTCCTTAAAGAACTAAAAGTAGAACTACCATTTGATCCAGCAATCCCACTTATTGGTTATCTATCCAGAGGAAAAGAAGCCATTATATAAAAAGATATTTGCACATGCATGTTTATAGCAGCACAATTCACAATTGCAAAAATATGGAACTAGCCCAATTGCTCATCAGTCAACAAGTAAATACAGAAATTGTGGTGTATGTATATATAAGACGGAATGCTACTCAGCCATAAAAAGGAACGAATTAATGGTATTTGCAGCAACCTTGATAGAACTGGAGACTATTATTCTAAGTGAAGTAACTCAGGAATGGAAAACCAAACATTGTATGTTCTCATTCATAAGAGGGAGCTAAGCTATGAGGCTGCAAAGGCAGAAGAATGATACAATGGACTTTGGGGACTCAGTGGAAAGGGTGGGAGGGCAGTGAGGGATAAAAGACTACAAATTGGGTTCAGTGTATACTGCTCAGGTGATGGGTGCACCAAAATCTCACAAATCACCACTAAATAACTTATGTAAACAAATAACACCTGTTTCCCAAACTCCTATGGAAATAAAACAAAAAAACAGTCTGGGCATGGTGGCTCACACCTGTAATCTTAGCACTTTGGGAGGCCGAGGTGGGTGGATCATGAGGTCAAAAGATCGAGACCATCCTGGCCAATGTGGTGAAACCCTGTCTCCACTAAAAATGCAAAAATTAGCTGGGTGTGGTGGCATGCGCCTGTAGCGCCAGCTACTCGGGAGGCTGAGGCAGGAGAATTGCTTGAACCCAGGAGGCGGAGGTTGCAGGGAGCCAAAATCACGCCACTGCACTCCAGCCTGGCGACAGAGCAAGACTGCATCTCAAAAAAAAAAAAAAAAAAAAAAAAAAAAACTAAGTTTTTAAACTGGGTTTTTCTTTTCTTAGAAAGAGGCCCTCTTGCCTCTCCAAATCATGCTGTCATTAAATAAAATTGAGCAAGAGTACAATAGAGTTTCCTTTCCAAGAACTCTGATTTTTCCAAGGGAAAGACTCCAAACTGTTGCCTAAAAAATGACATTGGAATGGTGCTGAAAGATGCATTCCTATTGCTGTGTTGCATTAAAATTTTTTTGAGCATCTTAATTGAAATTGTTCTACTACACATGGAGCACAAAGGACCTAGCTGGTGGTAGTAAATGACTTTTTAATTTTCTCCTTCTCTGAAGCAATGAAAGGCAGGATAAGTGGTCTTTCCAATATGTTGGAGTATTAAAATTATGTTATTTTAGTGGAAAAAATGCTGAGACATACACTCAGTTCAGACATTCAAATGTGCTCACTTGCTGTCTTGTAAACAGAGTCACAACTTCTGACAACACTTTGAAGTCATCTTAGTCATTACTCAGACTGAGATGGGTTTGTCCCCTTAGACACATAATTGGCCCATAATTTTCAGCCTTGCTAAATAACTTTATAAAAGAAGAGTCATAATTATTCATATTCAAGGTGATTTCAGGAATAGAGACCAAAAGAAACCTGCAAATACTTAAGCTGTTGCCCACATCATTTTCAATACATATCACTTATATGTATTGATATTCTTTATGAGAAATTTTTAAACTCATAATCTGTAAGACATAGGAATACTTTTATGTTTCTGAAAACTGCTCTTGACCCTTTTCAGTGAAACTGAATTTTAATGTGACATTCCAATTTCTTAATAGAAACTCACTTAATCTTAGAAACCATAAAGTTAAATTGGCTTTAACCCCTTTAGTATGCATGAAATGAATGTGATAATTGCACTAAGATACATTTGCTTTTATAATTAGGTATTATTGTGAAAATCTTCTTTTTTGCCAGTTAAGTGTTTTTCTCCCATATTCAAGGATAAAATGGAAACAAAGGTCAATTCCAGAGAAAGCTCGTCAAATAAAAGTTCAACATACTCTTGAAACTTGTATTGCTAAGATCTAATATAAATAAATATTATGTAATTAGGATTTTAAAAAAAGAATGCTTTTATAAGGAAATTAAACCTTTCTATGGATTTTCAAATAATTGTGATTAAATGGCAACACTATATCTTATTTCAGCATTTATCATCTGGACCAGATTTCTAATATTATTCTGACTTTTCAGTCTTTTCTTTTCAAAATCTGTCTTTTTTAGGTGATAATTTATCATCCTCAGACTGTAATCTCAGTCACTGTGTCATCATATTGAAAGTCGGAAATTCATGGTTAGTAAATCTCTGAGGAAAGAAGTCAGCAAAAATCAGAGACATCATTTTGAATCTAGTGCTGTGATACTGTTTGGATGTTTGTTCCCTCCAGATGCCATATGAAAATGTGATCCCAAGTGTTGGAGGTGGGGCCTGGTGGGAGGTGTTTCAGTCATGGGGGTGGATCCCTCATGAATGGCTTGGTGCCCTCCCCATGGTAATAAGTTCATGGGAGGGCTGGTTGTTTAAAGAGCCTGGCATCTCCCCAACCCTTGCTGCCTCTTTTACCATGCGACACGCCTGCTCCCCCTTTGCTGTCCACCATGAGTAGAAGCTTCCTGAGGTCTCACCAGAAGCAATGCTGGTGCCATGCTTATACAGCCTGCACAACTGTGAGCCAAATAAACTCTTTTCTTTATAAACTACCCAATCTCAGGCATTCCTTTATAGCAAGCCAACATCAACTAATACACGCTGAGTTTCTCAATAGTTTAATAGCCCAACAAAATTGGTGGACCAAAAATATTTTTGAAAGAGTTTTATATTTGTTGTTAAAAGGGGGCTAATATACCATGGAAAAATATCAAAACATTTTTTGATATTCCCACATTTATCTTAAAGTTTATGATAAAAAAACATTTAAACATATTTGGGGTTTAAAATAGCCGCTCCCACACTTAAGCACAGGCTGCCTTAATACACTTCCTGATAACAAGCGTGTAGGTGTCTTTGCAACACAATTAGAGAAGTGACAAATAAAAACTTTGCAACAAGGAAAACACAAATCTAGAAATGACTGTTTCATCTCTATGTAGTAATCTCTCTAAATGAAAGAATATCACAGAAATGGAGAAATATCCAGGACATACCATCAGAGAAATTCTGCCCCTTCCTCACTTGGAATGTATTTCTGCAGTCAACAAGTAAATTTGGTTCACAAGTGATTCCCTAAAATTTCTAGTTGCTCCCAATGTTTTTACATGAGTGCCGTTACTACAACTTCAAAATATGCTGGCCATAAAGAATACATTATTAAAATTACACAAAAGCAACAAAATCAAATCCCAACCACTTACAGTTCTGTATTTATCTCCTTTCTTCAAGGAAATGTCAACCCTTCGGAAGCTCAGCCTTTATAATTACATACTACCTTCAATCAGGTGGGAGGAATCCCAAGTCTCAAAACCTTCACAGCAGCTTCTAATCCTGGTGTGCATTGGAATCACCTGGATAACTTTTTATTAAATAGTAGCCATGACTGCTCTCTAGAATCTAACTTAATTGATCTGGGGAGGGGCCCCTAATAATGGAATGTTCTCAAAGCTCCCCAGGTGATTTGCCTATGCAGTCAGGGCTAAGAAGCCCTGTTCTAAACCTAATATATATTCAAACTGAAATAAGACATCTTGGCTCTTAATTTCTTTAACATCAACTGTTAATTTTTATATAGAAAACAAACATGTAAAGGTTTAGCAACTGAAGTCATTGCTGCAAAAATTAAGTGGTATCCTTAGTTTCAGAATTTTTTGCCAACTGACATGTTAAATGAACCAGAAAACACTCACCTACATTCTTACCCTGTAATGATGAGAATCAGAAGATGGACTAGACTCGCTAAAAGAGAATCCCAGCTCCTCAGAATTTCCTCAGCTGGATTTGAGAAAGTATGAGTCTTTACTGATCTGTCCTATTTCAACATCTCACTTTACTAAAAGCCTTGAGTGACTTGCCACCACCCACTTCTGTTAGCACTCAACAAAATAAGATGAAGAAAGAGGGTTGTGCTGGGAAATGTTTAACTAGTTCTCTTGGGGTGAGATGGGGCACTTAGGGGATTTGCAGTGTTTGCTGATTTCCACAGCACATATATTCCTACTCCCAATGTAGTCGATCTGAAGCTATTTAGATAGCTTAACAACCGGCTTGCAAAATTTTTTGAAAATTTCACAATTTCCTGAGCCAGTATAAGACAGGTCCAGCATTCCACTGTGAAATTACTAACGTGTTTGTGTATCAGAGTCCTTGCTTGGCAAGAATTGACATTTAGTTGCATCTGTCTTATTACTTGACATATCTCCCTATGAATATCAATTTGAAATTTTTGATTCACAATTGACATGAAGAACATTTCCCAGCCGAGGCTATACTTGAACTATGTTTGATCCACAATTGAGGTTCAACAATTCAGAGGGAAAAGGGTAAAATAGATAAGATTTTAGTGACTTTAAGAGGAAACCATCAAAAGAAAGAACTTCTATGATGAGCTGGATTCAGCTGTAAACCCTAAGAAGGAAGATTAGTAGTTCTTCTATAATAGGGGATGCGGTGTCTTGAAGGCCTAATTGAGCTGGATGAGCCATTAAGATATACTGAGTTTCACCTGTAACTTTGACAAAGTTATGAAATAATTTTACTAATATCTTATCGAAAAAGTCATAGAGGTTATGGGATTGGCTTGAAACCAGTTTTTGGGGGTTCAATTCCTTGTCAGAGGAATTGAACTTCCTATGTCAGAGGTCTTTGGTAGGGACTGGAGTTTCAGAGTAAGTAGTCAGAGGCTTAGAGCTATCAGGATCCAGAGATGTCATGCTATTGTTAGTAGAGTTCAGAATGAACACAGATATGGAAAGTTATCTAGATCCAGCTCCTTCGTGCAAGGGGAAAGAAAGAAATTGTATCAATGAGCTAAATGGTCTGCATCACTAAATTCAGTGTCAAATATGCTACAGGCTCCTCTATGTAAAGCCAGAGGAGGATCCATTCTCTTTACTTTTGCGAGTGAGAGACCATCAAAAAAGCTGATAATCAGGCCAGGTATGGTGGCTCACGCCTGTAGTCCCAGCACTTTGGGAGGCCTAGGTGGGCAGATCACTTGAGGTCAGGAGTTCGTCGAGACCAGCCTGGCCAACATGGTGAAACCCCATCTCTACTAAAAATACAAAAATTAGCCGGACGTGGTGGCACGCACCTGTAATCCCAGCTACTAGGGAGGCTGAGGCAGAAGAATTGCTTGAACCCTGAAGGTGGAGGTTATGGTGAGCTGAGATTTTGCCACTTCACTCCAGAGCCTGGGTGACAGAGTGAGACTCTGTCTCAAAAACAAAAAAAAAATGAAAAAGAGTTGGTAATCAGAATAGTTAGCTGAAAAAGCTGAGTTCTCAGAGAGGTCTTTGGTAGGGACTGGAGTTTCAGAGTAAGTAGTCAGAGGCTTAGAGCTATCAGGATCCAGCTTAACTATCAATAGCTTAATGTTATATGGCTAGGGACATAGAGGTAATTTACATTTCCTTTCGTCCCTCTCCTGCAATTACATGTATAGGCAGACTAGCATAGTGCTCAAGAGTACAGTCAGGATCAGCCTAATTCCCAACTCCACCACTTAATATCTATGTGACCTTGGAACATTTCTCTGTGTACTAGTTTTCTCCTCTATAAAATGTAGATAATGATAGCACCCACTTAACTGGGTTATTACAAGATTTAAATAAGATAATATGTGCAAAACATTCACCATAATGCCTTCATGGAACATTCTATTATTTTTGCCTAGTGGCCATGAAGAAAACATGGGCAAAAGATAATATAGGTGAGGCATATAGCATCATCCGCACTTGAAGGAAAAATATGTTAAAGAAATGAAATATCTTGCCCAAGATCAGATAGTTAGCAAACTGTAAATTAGAATTTGAACGTGAATCAGCCTGACCCTGAAGCTTCTGTTTTTCCCATACGTGTGTGGGAAAATGTCCTGTCTCCCAGTGGGAGAGGACATAATAGTGCAAATGGATTCTCCAAGATGCTTACCTATCTTGGGGGTGGTTTGGATGACAAATATAATGCTAAGTTGTTGTTTTTTTATATAAAGAAGGGTCAGAGTTAGGACAGGGACACAAGCAATAAAGAATCCCTTCTAAACCCTGATTAAAGGAAAATTTCTTTTGTTATATAATTTCCACTTTTATTTTAGATTCAGGGGTACACGTGCAGGTTTGGTACATGAGTATATTGAATGATGTTGAGATTTATTATGATTGTTCCCATCACCCAGATACTGAGCATAGTACCCAGTAGCTTTTCAATCTTTATCTCATCTTCCCCTCTTCCCTCCCTGCTCTAGTAGTCCCCAGTGTGTATTGTTGCCATCTTTATGTTCATGAGTACCCTATGTTTAGCTCCTACTTATAAGTGAGAACATGCAGTATTTGATTTTCTCTTCCTGCATTAATTTGTTTAGGATAATGGCATCCAGCTGCACCCATGTTGCTGCAAAGGACATAATTTCATTCTTTTTATGGCTGCGTAGTATTCCCTAGTATAAATGTGCCATATTTTCTTTATCCAATCCACCACTTATGGGCACCCAGGTTGATTCCATGTTTGCTATTATGAATAGTGCTGCAATGAACACATGAGTACATGCGTCTTTTTGGTAGAATGATTTATTTTCTTTTGGACATTTACCCAATAATCAGATTGCTGAGTCAAATGGTAGTTCTAAGTTATTTGAGAAATCTCCAAACTGCTTTCCACAGTGACTGAACTAATTTACATTCCCACCAACAGTGTTTAAGTGTTTCCTTTTCTTCACAACATCACCAGCTTCCGTTGTTTTTTGAACTTTTAGTAATTGCCATTCTGATTGGTATGAATAGTATCTCATTGTGGTTTTGATTTGCATTTCTGGTAGTAATGTTGAGCATTTTTTCATATGTTTTTGGCTGCTTGTATGTCTTTTCAGAAGTGTCTGTTCATGTCTTTTGCTCATTTTTTAATGGGGTTGTTTTTTGTTTGTTCAAGTGTTTAAGTTCCTTATAGAACCCAGATATTAGACTTTTGCTTGATGCATCATTTGTGAATATTTTCTTCTATTCTGCAGGTTGTCTGTTTATTCTGTTGATGGTTTCTTTGGCTGTGCAGAAGCTCTTTATTATAGTTAGGCCCCACTTGTCAATTTTTGTTTCTGTTATCATTGCTTTTGAGGACTTAATCATATATTCTTTCCCAAGACGAATATCCAGAAATGATGTTTCCTAGGTTTTTTTCTAGGATTCTTATAGTTTGAGGCCTTACATTTAAATCTTTAATCCAATTTTAGCTAATTTTTATATATAGTGAAAAGTAGGTGTCCAGTTTCATTCTTCTGCATATAGCTAGAGAGTTTTTCCAGCACCATTTATTAAGAAGTCCTTTCCTCAGTGCTTATTTTTGTTAACTTTGTCAACAATCAGATGGCTACAGATGTAAAACTTTATTTCTGGGTTTTCTATTCTGTTCCATTGGTCTATGTGTCTGTTTTTATGCCAGTACCATGTGGCTTTGGTTACTGTAGATTTATAGTATAGTTTGAGGTCAGGTAATGTGATGCCTCCAGGTTTGTTCTTTTTTAAATTTTTATTATTTTAAAAAATGTTTGTGGATACACAGTAGGTGTATATATCTATGGGGTACATGACATGCTTTGATACATGCATGCAATAAACAATAATCACATCATAGAAAATGGGGTATCCATTCCCTTAAGCATTTATCCTTTGTGTTACAAACAATCCAATTACACTCTTTTAGTTATTTTAAAATGTACAATTACATTATTATTTACTATAGTCATCCTGTTGTGCTATCAAATACTAGGTCTTATTCATTCTTTCTAACTATATATATTTTTGGTAATCATTAACCATTCCCACTGTCTATCTCCAAGAGTTCAATTGTTTTGTTTTTTAGTACTCACAAATGAGTGAAAATATGTGAAGTCTGTCTATGTCTGATTTATTTCACTTAACATAATGACCTCAAGTTGCATCCGTGTTGTTGCAAATGGCAGGATCTCATTCTTTTTTATGGCTGAATAGTACTCCTTTGTGTATATGTATCACATTTTCTTTATACAACATCCATTGATGGACATTTAGGTAGCTTCCAAATCTTGGCTATTGTGAACAGTGCCGCAACAAATAGGAGTGCAGGTTATCTCTTCAGTATACTGATTTGCTTTCTTTTGGTTATATACCTAGCAGTGGGATTGCTGGATCATATGGTAACTCTATTTTTAGTTTTTTGAGGAACCTCCAAACTGTTCTCCATAGTGGTTGTACTAATTTACATTCCCACCAACAATGTATGAGGGTTCCCTTTTCACCACATCCTCTACAGCATGTGTTATTACCTGTCTTTTGCATGAAAACCATTTGAGGCCCAGCACAGTGGCTCACCCCTATAATCCCAGCACTTTGGGAGGCCGGGTGGATCACCTGAGGTTAGGAGTTCGAGACCAGCCTGACCAACATGGAGAAACCCTGTCTCTACTAAAAATACAAAATTAGCCAGGCATGGTGGTGCATGCCTGTAATCCCACCTATTCAGGAGGCTGGGGCAGGAGAATCACTTGAACCCAGGAGGCGTAGGTTGCAATGAGCCAAGATCATGCTATTGCACTCTGGCCTGGGCAACAAGAGTGAAACTCCATCTCAAAAAAAAAGAAAAAGAAAACCATTTCAACTGAGGTGAAGTGATATCTCATTGTAATTTTGATTTGCAGTTCCAGGAGCCTTTTGGCAGAGTCTTTAGGGTTTTCTAGGTATAGAAGCATATCATTAGCAGAGATAGTTTGACTTCATTTTCTATATGGATGCCTTTTCTTTCTCTTGCCTGACTGCTCTGCCTAGGACTGCCAGTCCTATGTTGAATAGGAGTGATGAGAATAGGCATCCTTGTCTTGTTCCAGTTCTCAAGGGGAATGCTTTCAGTTTTGCCTGCTCAGTATGATGTTGGCTGTGGGTTTGTCATAGATGGCTCTTATTATTTTGAGGCATGTTCCTTTGATGCCTTGGTTCTTGAAGCTTTTTCTATCATGAAGGGAGGTTTGATTTTATTAAAAGCTTTTTCAATGTCTTTTGAGATGATCATTTTTTTGTTTGTTTTTAGTTCTGCTTATATGATGAGTCACGTTTATTGATTAGTGTTATGTTGAACCAACCTTGCATCCAAGCAATGAAACCTACTTGATCATGGTGGATTAACTTTTTGATGTGCTGATGGGTTTGGTTAGCTAGTATTTTGTTGAGGATTTTTGCATCTGTGTTCATCAGGGATAGTGGCATGTAGTTTTCCTTTTTCATGGTGTCTTTGCCAGCATTTGGTATCAGAGTGATGCTGGCTTCATAGAATGAGTTAGGCAGGAGTCGCTTCTCCTCATTTTTTTTTTTTTTTGGAACAGTTTCAGTAGAACTGCTACTAGCTTAGAGACAAATTTCTGCAGCAGAATTTCATTCTTTTGTTCCCACACTTCTCTTCTGCAGGCATTTCATTTCTCCATCCAGGGCATAAGCAAGAGTAAAGATATGTAGCTTAAACAGCAAGGTATTGGCTGGGTGCGGTGGCTCATGCCTCTAATCCCAGCACTTTGGGAGGCCGAGGTGGGTGGATCACAAGGTCAGGAGATTGAGCCCATCCTGGCTAACACAGTGAAACCCCATCTCTACTATACAAAATACAAAAAAAATTTAGCCGGGCGTGGTGGCGGGCGCCTGTAGTCCCAGCTACTCGGGAGGCCGAGGCAGGAGAATGGCATGAACCCAGGAGGTGGAGCTTGCAGTGAGTGGAGATCGCACCACTGCACTCCAGCCTGGGCGACAGAGCGAGACTCCATCTCAAACAAACAAACAAACAAACAAACAAAAACAGCAAGCTATTGCTTATTCTGCATGGATGGGGGCTTTGTGTTCCATCATTCTTACTCACAGCCCCAGAGGTTCTGCTTCATGCCCTGGCAAGTGGCAGTAGCTTATCAACCAGCCAGCTGCTTTTCTCTGCTGCCATTCTGGCCATCCTCTTCTTAGTTTTTGCTTCCCAGAAATAATAATGTATACCCTGTCCCTAAATGTAAGTGGTCAGATAAATTTGGCAAGCTCTAAAGTAAACAAACTGTAATATCAGAACCTTTAATATTTTAATGCTCATTAGATATATTTAAGAGGGAATGTAATATGCAACATTTGGAAATACTGCTTTAAAAACGCAGAGTGCTCATTGCCCACCCATACCATTTTCGTCAACCTTCGTGATCTTCCGAAGGTGGTAGTTTCCATTCCTTTGCCCTTCTCCTCACTGACCAGTCCTGCAAACCAGCCCCACTAGCAAAAACATTCCATTAATAGCTGAAACCACAGTTCTTGCCCAATGAATTATAAGGTGTGGTGGCTCATGTCTTTAATCCCAGTACTTTAGGAGCCTGAGGCAGGCGGATTGCTTGAGTTCAGGAGCTTGAGACCAGCCTGGGCAACATGGCAAAACCCTGTCTCAACAACACCAACGACAACAAGAAAAATACAAAAATTAGCTGGGTATGATGGTGTGCACTTGTAGTCTCAGCTACTTGGAAGGCTGAAGTGGGAGGATCATTTAAGCCCAAGAGGTTGAGGCTGCAGCGAACTGTGACTGTGCCACTACACTCTAGGCTGGACAACAGAGCAAGACCCTGTCTCAAAAAACAAACAAACAAATAAACAAAACCTCCGCAATAACTCTACAATAAGGAAACTCCATGAATCTGGTACAAAGCATTAGAGTAGCTTCCTATCTGAAGTTGAATTTATAATTCATCTTTCACTTTGACAAAAAATTTGTATGAAACAAAAAACAGAACTTTCAAAGCATATCTGAAATATGTGGATAGCTTGTTAATTGGATAATAAACTCTTGAGACAGTTTCAATAATGAACAGCACTTTTTATCTGGATTAGGGTATAAACCAACATACTGAAAGTGATACAAACTGATTGCTCAGAATAAAGAAATGATAACGTGATAAAGACTAACTGGAGAAGGCAGACCTAGAGCAACGTTAATCTGTTTAGAAGCACGATTTGAGTCCCAATTGCATATTTCTTTTTCACTGGGAAATTTTATATCCATTTTTCCCCTCTCTTATTATTTGCTTTTTACAGACAGGCTGGAATACTTCTGGTTTAATTTTCTCATACTTTAAATGGCCTAACTTTTATTCTTATACCATTGTGTTATGAATAATCTGAGGTCGTTTCACATGTTATTGAACCTTCTTGTTTTACCTTTTGCACAGGTTGTCTGTGCTTAATTTGAATGAAAGGTGTATTTCTTCAACCTTGAACTGTGAGACTATTGGAACTTCTTTCAACTGAAAGATTTATTTCCCTTTGTTTAGAAAAGATAGGGAGTGATAAAAATGTTAAGTAAATATATCCTCTTAATAACAGTCTTATCAAATAATACTTAATTGTACTGATGAATAGTAGTTAATACGAGTTAAGTTCAATATTATGTTAATATATAATATAATATCATGTTAACTTACTTTACCTGGAGATAAATCAAGTTGCTAAAAATATAGGGGGATGGAAGACTGATAAAATATTGTATTCTGCACTGGCCCTGAATGGTGAGCTATATCTTCTGTCAAAATGATTAAAAGTGATGATAAATTATCTATTGCCTCATTTACTTAACTAATATGAAGATAATAAGGTTTATGTTTATTTGTTTGATTAGATTGTGCTTCTATGTACCCAGAGCTGGGGTTAAATCAAAAAAGTCTTTAAAAAAAAAAAAATCACTCCCCTCAACGATGAGTTTAACGCAAGATCCTATATATATCAAATAGGAACACGCACGGTTGTGGTGGTTTTCCCCGGATGGATAATTATTGTTCAACTCATGCAATTCAAGAAACGTTTGAGGTCCTAAATTTTGTGTATAAATATTTCTTTTCAGGAAAGATATGGTAGATGATTTTCTCATTTTGGAAATGACAGCATTTTCCTATTTATAAAGAAATAAGCCCTGAAAAAAAAAATCTTTATAATTTTACAAAACGTATTGCCATCATTACTTATTTGTGGACTTGCTAATGGTAATGTTTGGCTAAAATGCTATCAATACCTAAGGGGAGATGTAGCACATACTTACTAATTAATAGGTATTCTTATTACAAAATGATCATGCTACAGATTGACTGCTTGTTGCATTCAGTAAAGCCTTAAAATAAAGCAGACATGGATTAATCTAGTTATGGTAGGTATTTTACATGGTAAGCTACTACTAAAATAATGTATTTTTAATACTTTTTAGTGCTGGGAAAGAGGAGTTCTGATAAGGGTGAGACTGAGAGTGAAGGCAGTGTCCTTGCTTTACTGGAGGCTAGGAATTTTTTTTAAAAAAACCCTGAATTCCTGATTCAAAAAGTTCAAAGTTCATCTAAATAACAATTGTACTGTTAAGGAGTCTGGGACAAACAACAAATTAAAGCCTGTCTTCATAGTAAAAAGAGTGAGGAGGAACTATATATTAAATATAAATCTATAGGCAAAGCTAACATAGGGTTTTAAAATGTCATTTAAAGTGATAGTTTTATTTTTCACTAAAGACTGCAAAGAACCATATTTTCACTTAATTAACTTGCAGCCTCAGTAATAAACATTGGAACAGGACATTATAAAATAGTAAGCTGAAACTAAGATGTGCTAAACGCAAAATGATTTTATCTAATGTTTTCAGAGATGCTCTTTAAAAAGGCTTTACCACACCTTATCTACTTCTCACCTCACTATCTTGCCTTTGCCTAGCAACAATGTAACATTAAATTCTTTGCTGCTCTGGAACAAATATTGCCTTAATATTTGTTTTCTATCTTTATGATCTGCAATTTGATTGTTAGAATTATTTGGCAAATGCTTTTGCTTTACTACAAATGGAAGGGGCAGGCATTTATGGTTTGATGTAAGCGCAAGCCAGAATAATAATTGTGTTAGTGATGGCAAGAGTCACTGAACCAGTGTGGACAAAACAAAATGTTTGAATGAGTTACTGGCCGACTAACATGAAATGTCAACTTCCTCAGCAAATTTCAGCAGAAAATGAAAATAATTTGAAGGAAAAATACATGTGTTGCATGAAAAGCCTTTGAAAAGACTGGCTTCACTATGTGAACTGAGTATTAACAAATGAAGCATCTCAGGAATGCTAACAAGGAACATAGTTACCCATGTATATTTCTGTGCTGACCTAGCATCTAAACCAACTTGCATGCAATGTAATTTAACACTTGAAGATCACAGCTCTGCTGGGCATTGCACTGATCAGTGGAAAATAACAGTAGTAGCTACTTACTCATCACTCTGTCCCCTGCACCCTCCCCCCACCGAAATTCCAAAAGATTCACTCTAATATTCTAAAAGGAACTGGTCACTTACAATTAAACCTATTTATTACCCCCAAGGAGTTTATTATATAACTTACTGTTGACCTTGCTTACATAGTTAGTGTTTGTGTGAAGGTATGCTTGTTATCTTAGTAGAAAAGTTCTTACTGTAAGAAAAGTCAAAACAATACTTCTTTGTACATTTCTTCAGTAATAGATATAATAAAGGAAGACTGAAGTCTATTTGATGTGTATGTCTGTTTCTTTTTCTGTTTTGGTTTCTGGACAAAAAACAATCTTTTTTATTTCCTAAATAGAAAAACTAAGACCATGTATCTTTAATTTATCAAAAGTCTGATTTATGTTTCTCATAGTGCATTTGTACTTCTTAAATGTATATGCTTAAAAACATATTAAAAACTCTTTTAATGGACCCCTCAAAGACACAATATTCTCTGTCCATTCTGATATGATCTGAACTCCTTAGTGCTAAAGAAATGTGGATTTTAATTTTGCTTAACTTCACTGTAAGTAGTCTTCAAAATGGTAAGGAAGCAAAATCACCTTTTAATAGACGTTTAAAAATTAGTTTCTGGCCGGGCACGGTGGCTCACACCTGTAATCCCAGCACTTTGGGAGGCCGAGGCGGGCGGATCACGAGGTAGGGAGATCAAGACCATTCTGGTTAACATGGTGAAACCCCGTCTCTACTAAAAATACAAAAAACATCAGCTGGGCGTGGTGATGGGCATCTGTAGTCCCAACTACTTGGGAGGCTGAGGCAGGAGAATGGAGTGAACCCAGGAGGCGGAGCTTGCAGTGAGCTGAGATTGTGCCACTGCACTCCAGCCTAGGTGACAGAGCGAGACTCCATCTCAAAAAAAAAAAAAAAAAAAAAAATTAGTCTCTTAGTACATAGTAACCCATTTCTCTCTTCTACTTTTGTAATATATATTTTGTACTTGCTGTTAACTATATCAATACACATGCATGCACACACACACACACAAATAATTTGAAGGGACAGGTGTGGGAAACTCATTTTATTGTCCCATTACCTTTTACGTTCCAGAAATTTACAGGATGTTCTATTTCTCAGAGTTCTATCACTCAGAGTGAATGATTGAAAAATTTATATCCAGAAAACATGTCAGAGGGAAGGAAGAAGTGAAGGTGTGAGGAAAGGGACAGGAAGGGAGAGGAAAGGGAAAGGAAGGGAGAGGAAGGATGAAAATTACACTATCCTAAAATAGAGACCAAAATCATTTGTTTATCTCATTATGGAACTTGGCTAAGCCATTTGAGTTCTGATATATAAGGAAAAAACATGAAATGTTAAAAGCAAGTTATTCTGTCTACTTTGTTGTATGCTGGAAATTTTCCATAATAAATGTACATGAAAAATTATTCTAAATCCCAAGTCTATAAATTTTTGAAAAAAAATTTTACAGTAGATTTCCACACTTTCTTCCTTAGCTGAGATTTCAGTGGACCACATCAGACAGAGCAAACATTCAAATTACTATAATTAAAAATGAAATATAATGATCAAAAGTAGAAAAATTCATGGGAGTTTGGAGAAAGAACAGATTAGGCTGAAATGGATAAATTGGGAGAATTTTGAATGGAAAGTAGCATTTGGAATGGAATTTGAAAAATGGTTGGAGGAAGTTTGGAGGATATTTGAAGGAGGAAAAAAATGACAAAAACCAGAGAAGTGGAAAAATTTTGTGTAGTTACAAGGAAAAGAGGTTGTCCAGTGTGGCTGGAACACAGGGAACAAAGAGAGAAGTACTGAAAAGAATGAATGAGATCTAGTATTTGATAGCACAACAGGGTGACTACAGTCAACAATAATTTATTGTACATTTAAAAATAACTAAAAGAATATAAATTGGATTGTTTGTAACACAAAGAAAAAATAAATGCTTAAGGTAATGGATACCCCCCTTACCTGATGTTTTTATTATGCATTGTATGCCTATATTAAAATATCTTATGTGTCCCCTAAATATATGCATCTACTATGTACCCACAAAATTTTTTTTAATTTTAAAGAAGTAGGGCCCTCTTTGTGGGGAAGTCTTGAAGGCCAAGGTGATAAAGAGGAAGACTAATGGCTGATATAACCAATAATTTTCAAAAATCTTATTTGGAGAAAGAAATAGCTACAAACAACTACATAAATCCTGCAGGAACAGGTCAGTGAATTATCACAATGCGAACAATGTGAGCACCACCAGATTAAAGAATATAACACTACCAGCCACCCCAGAAGCCTCTCTTCCACTGTCTCCCAATCCTTACACCTCTGCCTGTTTTTGAACATTTTGCAAAAGGAATCATATAGTATGTACTCTTTTTATAAGTCTCCTTTCACTAAGCTGTGTTTGACATTTATCTGTTTTGCTTCCTGGTAGCTATATAATTATGCCACTTTCATTGACATTTATTATTTCACTGTATTAAAATATGCAACTTATTTAATCTATTATTGATGAACATTTGGGGTTTTCAATTTTGTAGCAAATGTTTACACCGGCAACTAATGCTGTTGTTTAATGACAAATTATCCAAGTAGAGTATAATCTAATCAGGTGATCTCTTAAAATCATCTGGGCTTTTCCTGGTGAAAAAGATTTAGAATTTGAGAGGGATTTTAAGGGAAGGAAATTCTCTGTTGCTGGCTTTGAGATACAAGAGATCACATGTCAAGGAATGCAGATAGCCTCTGGGAGCTGAGTGGTCCCAGCTACTGGCCAGCAAGGAAAGAGGGACCTCCATCCATCAATCCTAGGGACTGAATTCTGCCACAACCTGAATGAACTTGGGTGCGTATTCCACCCTAGGTCCTCCATTAAAAGAACATAGCCCTGCCAACTCCTTGATTTCAGCCTGTGAGAACCTGAGAGAGGACCCAGCTACTCCATGCCTGGACTTCCAGCTGATAAAACTGAAATAATAAACAGGAGTTGTTTTAACAAGTTTGTGGTTATTTGTCAGGCAGGAGTAGAAAACTGATACAAGTAGTACATGTGGCAAATGCAAGGCTCAAAGGATTAGTGTGGAAGAACCTCAGGAAGACACTGAGAGAGCAGTCAGAGAACTATTGTGACACAGAGGAGAAGGGAGTTTCAAGGAGACTGTTTCCAAGAGTTTGAATTGCAACAGAGAGAGTAACAAGTATAATGTGTAAGGAAGTAAAATCTTTGGATTCGATGATACATTGGTAACTAATAACTGTCAGAGCAGTTAGGGCAGAGGAGTCTCAAACTGCAGATATGTGGGGAAAAAATGGAAAGTGAAGGGGAAACCTGTGAGGATAGACTTATCTTTCCTGAAAAGTGATTGAGAAAAGACAGAAGTAGGAAACAAGATAATGAACAAACTGAAAGGGAGATGAGTCTGTTTATATACTCAAAGCAGAAGAGGAATGGGAGAAATCAGAGTAGAGAGGAGAATTAACTGAAGTGACGTTTCCAGGTAAATGAGGGAAGATGATACAGTGAGTGCAGATGGAGCAGTTGGCCTTGAAGGGGAAAAAGGTACCTTCCCTTCTGATATTTACAGTGCAGAAGATAAGGATGGAAACAGATATAACTGATTTTGAAAGGAGGAAATGGGCATTGGATGAAGTATCACTCTTAGACCCGGACAATTGGGAAGTGCTAACTTGGGTGTCTACAGATCCCAAGCTTTGGCATGCATTTCTCAAATTTTTCAAGTCCTCCACTAAGAGTTGGAGTCGACCAGAAACAGCAGTGCCTTCATCAGCAGGGTACCCTGGGTCAGGACCCTGGGATAGTTCCACACTATCCCTTATCAACAGAAGTATCTTCCTCAAAATTGTCTATGTCCTCTTAGATACCTGGGACTGGAGATGGCAGTGCCATCTGAGAGGATGTGAATGGACCTTGGGCCCCATCTTTCCCCTTCAGGACACCCTCTGCTGCTCTGTTACTTGCATGGGCTTACCAAATGCCCCTAAGATGTTTGGAAAGAATACCTATGGGATTGTCATTGGCCTGAAGTTAGTCCCAGATTTTAGGAGAGTGACTTAGTAAGCACATTGTTCTTGCTGGCTGGTGTAGTAACTTTCTTGTATGAGACTGTGTGAGAATGGGCTGCCAGAATGGCACTGGAATGGTGATTTTTGGTGACACTTGCTTGTGAGGATACAGTCTGCAATCAGCAGCCAAGGGCTGTGGGGGTGGCAGCAGAGATCTTTTATCCTATATGCCTTCCACTTACGACACTCAGGGAAGTCACCTTAACTTTTCTACAGGTGCCTTGTTCAAGCAGTCATTGGGAAATGGCTACACCTATCTTCTCTAAAGGCTTTTATGACCATTGCTCCTTAATACCAAAAGGTGCTTCCAGTCAACCCTTCTCTTGCCTCTCATTGATATGGTGACATTGTGCTCCCCTCAGTTGGTCTTCAGCTGTACTGGAAGAGAAACGAATATTTCCTGCATGAAATGGACTGATCTGTTTGCTTCAACCAAGAGTCATTCACTTATCCTCCTCTCCTGTAGTGACGTGTGGAAGGCAGGGTGTGGACACGCTGAAAGAGATCACATTCTTGAAATGCATTCATTATGGCCTAAAACATTCAAAAAAAGGACATGACTGGAAGATGTCTTTTTCTTTTTTTTTTTTTTTTTTTTTTATTATACTTTAGGGTTTTAGGGTACATGTGCACAATGTGCAGGTTTGTTACATATGTATCCATGTGCCATGTTGATTTCCTGCACCCATTAACTCGTCATTTAGCATTAGGTGCATCTCCCAATGCTGTCCCTCCCCCCTCCCCCTACCCCACAACAGTCCCCGGAGTGTGATGTTCCCCTTCCTGTGTCCATGAGTTCTCATTGTTCAATTCCCACCTATGAGAGAGAACATGCGGTGTTTGGTTTTTTGTCCTTGCGATAGTTTACTGAGAATGATGTTTTCCAGTTTCATCCATGTCCCTACAAAGGACACGAACTCATCACAAGCATTCTTGTACACCAATAACAGACAAACAGAGAGCGAAATCATGAGTGAACTCCCATTCACAATTGCTTCAAAGAGAATAAAATACCTAGGAATCCAACTTACAAGGGATGTGAAGGACCTCTTCAAGGAGAACTACAAACCACTGCTCAACGAAATAAAAGAGGATACAAACAAATGGAAGAACATTCCATGCTCATGGGTTGGAAGAATCAATATCGTGAAAATGGCCATACTGCCCAAGGTAATTTATAGATTCAATGCCATCCCCATCAAGCTACCAATGACTTTCTTCACAGAATTGGAAAAAACTACTTTAAAGTTCATATGGAACCAAAAAAGAGCCCGCATCGCCAAGTCAATCCTAAGCCAAAAGAACAAAGCTGGAGGCATCACGCTACCTGACTTCAAACTATACTACAAGGCTACAGTAACCAAAACAGCATGGTACTGGTACCACAACAGAGACATAGATCAATGGAACAGAACAGAGCCCTCAGAAATGATGCCGCATAGCTACAACTATCTGATCTTTGACAAACCTGACAAAAACAAGCAATGGGGAAAGGATTCCCTATTTAATAAATGGTACTGGGAAAACTGGCTAGCCATATGTAGAAAGCTGCAACTGGATCCCTTCCTTACACCTTATACAAAAATTAATTCAAGATGGATTAAAGACTTATATGTTAGACCTAAAACCATTAAAATCCTACAAGAAAACCTAGGCAATATCATTCAGGACATAGGCCTGGGCAAGGACTTCATGTCTAAAACACCAAAAGCAATGGCAACAAAAGCCAAAATCGACAAATGGGATCTCATTAAACTAAAGAGCTTCTGCACAGCAAAAGAAACTATCATCAGAATGAACAGGCAACCTACAGAATGGGAGAAAATTTTTGCAACCTACTCATCTGACAAAGGGCTAATATCCAGAATCTACAATGAACTCAAACAAATTTACAAGAAAAAAACAAACAACCCCATCAAAAAGTGGGCAGAGGACATGAACAGACACTTCTCAAAAGAAGACATTTATGCAGCCAGAAAACACATGAAGAAATGCTCATCATCACTGGCCATCAGAGAAATGCAAATCAAAACCACAGTGAGATACCATCTCACACCAGTTAGAATGGCCATCATTAAAAAATCAGGAAACAACAGGTGCTGGAGAGGATGTGGAGAAATAGGAACACTTTTACACTGTTGGTGGGACTGTAAACTAGTTCAACCATTGTGGAAGTCAGTGTGGCGATTCCTCAGGGATCTCGAACTAGAAATACCATTTGACCCAGCCATCCCATTACTGGGTATATACCCAAAGGACTATAAATCATGCTGCTATAAAGACACATGCACACGTATGTTTATTGCGGCACTATTCACAATAGCAAAGAGTTGGAACCAACCCAAATGTCCAACAATGATAGACTGGATTAAGAAAATGTGGCACATATACACCATGGAATACTATGCAGCCATAAAAAAGGAAGATGTCTTTTTCTATATTTATTTTAAAAGATTCTGAACAGTAAATTTAACATGACCAGAAAATGAATTATGGTAAGACTTGGATTTGTGGTTATCATCAACAAAGCAGAGTCAGAACTGTCAAGAGGGTCATTGGAAGCTAATATTCATGGGTGGCACAATGGATGATGCAGCATCATGAGTAATGATGTAATGAGCATTAAATAAATGATATCAGGGATCTCCTTTTTTTTTTTTTTTTGAGACAGAGTCTCACTCTGTCACCCAGGCTGGAGTGCAGTGGTGAGATCTCGGCTCACTGCAACCTCCGCCTCCTGGGTTCAAGCGATTCTTCTGCCTTAGCCTCCTGAGTAGCTGGGATTACAGGCATGCACTGCCGCACCGGGCTAATTTTTATATTTTTAGTAGACATGGGGGTTTGCCATTTTGGCTAGGCTAGTCTCAAACTCCTGACCTTAGGTGATCCACCCGCCTTGGTCTCCCAAAGTGCTAGAATTCTAGGCATGAGCCACAGCGCCCAGCTCTCCTATTGTTTTAATACAGACATTGGATATTGTGATTAATAATGGTACTGCTACCTTTTACTAATGGTAGGAGATACAGAATTAACCGGAAATAGCTCATCTGATAATAAAGAATATGAAGCCACAATTCCTGAACCGTCTTTCTAGAGATGGTGTTGAACACTATGAAGAATCTTCACATGCACTGAATAGACAATAAATAAATAAATAAATACACAAATGTCTCTTCTCTACCTACTATGCTAAGTCATCATAAATAATTGCTGTAATTTGGCTGGGCACTGTAGCTAAAGCCTGTAATCCCAGCACTTTAGGAGGCTAAGGCAGGTGGATCACGAGGTCTAGGGTTCAAGATCAGCCTGGCCAATATGGTGAAACCCTGTCTCTACTAAAAGCACAAAAATTAGCTGGGCGTGGTGGTGGGTGCCTGTAGTCCCAGCTACCAGGGAGGCTGAGGCAGGAGAATCTCTTGAAAACGGGAGGCAGAGGTTGCAGCGAGCCGAGATCACACCACTGCAGTCCAGCCTGGGTGACAGAGCGAGTCTCTGTCTCAAAAAAAAAAAAAAAAAAAAAAAAAAAAAAAAAAAAAAAAAAAATTGCTGTAATTCACACGGGTCCATTAATTTAGTAATACTTTCCTTAAAAATCAAATTGTTTCTACAAATAGGGACCCTGCAAAAAATTTATTTTCCCTGAGTCCTACATGCCCTATAGGCAGCCCCTGAATGAAGATAATTCACATTTTCTCATCTCAATTTTATCTATAAGGTGAGATTTAAGGTCATCAGCTACAAGTGAAAAGGGTGATGTTTTTGAAGAGGTGTGAAAAGAGTTGATGAAGATTTAAAACAATTACTAATGAGAATGGGACACAGTTCTGTTTTGGACACATAAAATGAATAATGGCCAGTTTTAAGAACCCGGTTAAGTATGAAGACCATGAATCTGTACGAGCAGTCTATATATTTGTGGAATTTTATTCCAGCAATTTTCAACAGATCATATATAAGAGTGGAAAAGACAGACAGTGAGATTAATTCTAGGCTTAGGACTGGCCAGATAGTTGTAGCAGAAAGACATGAATCCAAGGGTATTAACAGAGATTTGGTTGATCTATCATGGGTTTCAAGATGAGTGGTGATGTAACGTAAGAGAGAAGTAAACTAGTAGTTCTTGGAGACAAAACCCAGGGTTGAACCAAAGGTAAGGGATTTTTAGGATAAGAGAGCAAGAGATATAGACTAGTCAGGTGCCAGCACCTTCTATAACTTTGACAAGAAACAGGGAGTTCAAGGTTGTATAAACAGACATCATAAACCTCCTAGGGGGAAGCATTTAGCCACAAAGATTGATGAGTAATGGTGCATTACTTTCATTGATGCTGTTACAAATCAGCAGATACTTAGAGGCTTGAAACAACACAAAGTTATTATCTGTAGTCAGAAGTTCAAAGTCAGTTTCACTAGGCTAAAGTGAGGGTCTCATCAGAACTGCACTCCTTCTTGAGGCTCCAGGGGAAAATCTGTTTCCTTGCCTTTTCCACTTTGTAGAGGCCACCTGCATTTCTTGGCCCAAGGGCCCTTCTACCATTTTAAAAGTAGTATCCTTTCTCCTCTCTGATCTCTGCTTCTTTCCTTATAATTTCTTTCCCTTGAACTCTTATCTTTCTACTTCCCTCTTCTAAGGACCCCTGTGATTACAATGGACCCATCCAGATCACCCAAGATAATCTCCCCCAGCTCAAGACCCATAGCTTCATACATGTGTAGTCTCTTCTATCATGTAAGGTAACATATTCATAGGTTATCAGGAATGGGATGAGAACATCTTTGGGGGTGGACATCATTCAGCCTCCCACAAATAGTGTATTGAAAGAATGAATATTTCTGCTTGGAGTGCTCTGGGAGCATTCGTATTAACCAGATAAGGCAGGATTTTGCTAGGGCAAGAAAAAGGAAAATATATCCTATGTCAATGTTGAGCCCCATCACAGAACAGTGGAAGAGATTCAGCAACAGGAGTCTGTAATGGAAGCTTCCAGACAAAATGGCTGGGCTTTATATTGTTTATTTAATCAGTAAAATAAAGTAAATTTGCAATGCCTGAGAAGTAATTAGTCATTTTTTTCATGTTTGCATTTTTTTTCATTTATAAAAAAGGGTGTTCCATTTTATGACAAGCTTCATACAACTGAAATTGAAAGCATTTCTATTTCCTTGAAAATGTTTGAATTTAGATTCTGAAACTCAAGAAAATTATATTATAGTGGAAGGCAATGTGTCTATATTTCATATATTGCATAATACTTATATTTCTTAGACTCATGCTGAATAGAATGAGAAAGTCAGTATCATTTATGTCAACCTTTAAATGGTACTTTTGCAAGAAAGTAACAAAAAAAATTTAAAAACCAGTATCCTAGAAAAATTCTGGATATTCTAGTTGCTGACTGAATAATGTCCATAATTGGCAAACTATTTCAATAAAGTTTACACTTTTGTTATTATTTTATTTCTACACTCTCAATATTTAATTTCCTTAGATAAATTGATCTGAGATATAATTACTGAAGAGCTGATGTCAGTTAGTACTGGTGACTTGAACACTTAAAGACTCAGTCTGGCATAACTTCTGCCCCTTCTCATTACTGGTCAAGGGTAAATTTTTAAAATCTTTTCCTTTAATTTTTATCAAAAGTGGTACCAGGTCCATTTGGGATGAAGCCTACTTTTTGTTGTTGTTGTTGGTTGTTTGTTTGTTTTCATTAAGACAGAGTTTCGGTCCTGTTGCCCAGGCTGGAGTACAATGGCGCGATCTCGGCTCACTGCAACTTCCGCCTCCCAGGTTCAAGCAACTCTCCTGCCTCAGCCTTCCCAAGTAGCTGGGATTACAGGCATGTACCACCACGCCTGGCTAATTTTGTATTTTTTTAGTAGAGACAGGGTTTCTCCATGTTGGTCAGGCCGGTCTCGAACTCTGGACCTCAGGTGATCTGCCCGCGTCCCAAAGTGCTGGGATCACAGGCGTGAGCCACCGCGCCTGGCTGGGATGAAGCCCACTTAATATAACCTCGGTTTTAAGCTTTTCATCTCTTAGGCATTTAAAACCATTATTTCTTTTTTCTTTTTAGCTGAAAAAGTTAAAAAGAACGATGAGAGCAACCCCCCTGCTCTCATGATTGAGTGAGCTATGGGATGGGAAGTTGCAGGGTAGCCTCTCACTGTTATTTCTAACCTGTGACCTAACCGTGAGAAGCACTTTCAACCGCAGTGCCAGTTTCATCTTCTCTATTAGCAAAACTTATAGGAAATAGTCTGAGTCTACCTGCCCCTCTAGTACTGTCAAAGCATCCGTAATCTGTCTTTCAAAAAGACACAGGAGATGAATTTCTGTTTTCTTCTTCAGTATAACTAAGAAAATGGATATAGTATAAATGTAAAGAGCTTATCTTTTTCTTTCTGGCTTTTCCTGTGCAGCCTTCTTTTTCACCTTATGTGCCTTGTAACCAAAATGTCAGAAAGTTTTCACTTGAATTTTACAAAGCTGTAAGTAACCTATAAGTGTTGGGTAAATAAATATTTTTCCAGGTATGAGACGGTCCATCAGATACTTCACCCACAATCTATAGGAAGTTAGTTTAAATCTGGGGTCTGGAGAGAGAAAGTATTGGGTCAGTAGGGTGATTTTATTATTTCACAGTGCATAACCAAAATGAAAATGAGAGCTTTCTTTGTTTTGGGTTGAGTTTTATCATCTTAGTATGGTGAGATTGACTATCCATTGATATTTGATAGATCGATTATTCCATTGTCTGGGTGTGCTACAGTTTATTTATCCATTCACCTATAGAAGGACATCTTGGTTGCTTTCAAATTTTGGCAATTGTGAAGAAAGCTGCTATAAATAAAGCTACCAAAAAACTATAGTAATCAAGACAATGTGGTATTGGCAATAGAATAGGCAGATAAACAGTACATAATAGAGAACCAAGAAATAGAGTCACATAAATATAATCAATTGATCTTTGACAAAAGAGCAAAGGTAATGCAATGGAAAAAAAGATTAGTCTTTTTTTTTTTTTTTTCGAGACAGAGTCTCGCTCTCTCGCCTAGGCTGGAGTGCAGTGGCGCAGTCTCGGCTCACTGCAAGCTCCGCCTCCTGGGTTCACGCCATTCTCCTGCCTCAGCCTCTCTGAGTAGCTGGGACTACAGGTGCCCGCCACCACGCCTGGCTAATTTTTTTGTATTTTTAGTAGAGACGGGGTTTCACCGTGGTCTCGATCTCCTGACCTCGTGATCCGCCCACCTCGGCCTCCCAAAGTGCTGGGATTACAAGCGTGAGCCACCACGCCCAGCCAAGATTAGTCTTTTTAACAAATGGTGCTGGAAAAACTGGTCAGCCATGGGCAAAACAAAAACAAAAACATCTAGACACAGACCTTATACTCTTCACAAAAATTAGCTCAAAATGGATCACAGACCTAAATGTCAAATAAAAAACTGTAAAACTTGGGCTGGGCACGGTGGCTCACGCCTGTAATCCCAGCACTTTGGGAGGCCGAGGCAGGCAGATCACGAGGTCAAGAGATCAAGACCATCCTGGCCAACATGGCAAAACTCCGTCTCTACTAAAAATACAAAACTTAGCTGCGTGTGGTGGTGCGTGTCTGTAGTCCCAGCTACTCGGGAGGCTGAGGCAGGAAAATCACTTGAATCTGGGAGGTGGAGGTTGCAGTGAGCCGAGATAGTACTACTGCACTCCATCCTGGCAACAGAGTGAGACTCCGTCTCAAAACAAAACAAAACAAAAAACAAAGCTGTGAAACTCCTAGAAGATAACATTGGAGAAAATCTAATCCAAATCCTTGGGTTTGATGATCAATTTTAGATAGAACACCAAGGGCACAACTCTTAAGAGAAAAAATTGATACACTGGACTTCATTAAAATTAAAAATGTCTGCTTCATGAAATAAATTGGCAAGAGAATGAAAAGACAAGCCATAGACTGGGATAAAATATTCGATAAAGGACTCTTATCCAAAACATACAAAGAATTCTCAAAACTCAGAAATAAGAAACTTAACAACCTAATTTTAAAAAGGACCAAAGATCTTAAAAGATACTTCACCAAAGAAGATACACAGGTGGCAAGTAATTACATGAAAATATGTTCCAACTTATATATCACCAGGGAAATGCAAATTAAAACAACAGTGAGATATCCTACACACCTATTAAAATGACCAAAATCTAGAACATTGAAAATATCAAATGGTGATAAGGATGTAGAGCAACAGGTACTCTCATTTACTGACAGTAGAAATGCAAAATGACATAGCCACTTTGAAAGACAGTTGGTAGTTTCTTACAAGATATGTTAATATACCTTTACCTATAACCCAACAATTGTGCTATCTGGTATTCACCCAAAGGAGTTGAAAGCTCATGTCTACACAAAAGCCAACACATGAATGTTTATGCCAACCAGCATTTTGTAATAAAATAAAATAGAAATATCTAGAAATGTTTAAAATAGTAAAAGTGTACATTGTTTCCTGGCATTTCGTTTTGGAGGCAGTTGGTAAGTTCGTATGTATGTGTGTGCACTGTAAAATCATATGTTTAAAATACATTTTAAAATGCATTTTAAACATATGATTACTTTAACACATTGGGGTTTCTTGGGGAAATATTTCAATGGTATTTTCTTTGCACAGGTAAACTCTGAGTAGACTGCATGAGGAATGAGTATCATGAATTGACACTGAATAAACACGATCCATCTTGTTAAAATTCCTATCTAGGTATGAAATGAAAACTGCAGGCAACACCCCAGAAACATCGTTTGAATATACTTGTGAGCTATATGCAACATGAAATTGTCCCTATAAGTTTCTGTGTCCTATTGCCAGTCTGTTTTCTCTAGCAACTAACTCTTTTCTCAACCTCAAGATTAACACATAATGCAAATATTTGTATAAATAAAGAGCAATATATTTAGTCATTTAATAACGATGATATATTTCATTGAATAGTAAGTTCTCCTGTCGTTGCTAATAAATGTAGTTTTAAGAATTTAATCAAAATAGATGAGTTATTTAAAAGTCATTCTTCAAATACAAGAATGACTTTTAAGAGAGAAGTGAGTTAAAGGATGCTGTCTCTTCATCACTAGGTCCCAGACCCCTTGGAATATAAACCCAGATTCTGGCACAAGGTGCAAATCAAGTTTTTGTCCTGGAAGAAGAATAAAAAAGACCTTTCCCTCTAATTTGGATACAATTACATCATCACAATCCAAACAGTCAAATTAGTGGGAAAGCAAGTAAGATGCTGACCCTGACACACAATTGGACAATTTACTACTCCAAAATTAGCCTTCTCTATTGCTGTTTCACAAACAAAACTTCTTTAAAAAATTCTTGGCTGGGCGCAGTGGCTCATGCCTGTAATCCCAGCACCTTGGAAGGCTGAGGTGGGCAGATCACAAGGTCAGGAGATCAAGACCATCCTGGCCAACATGGTGAAACCCTGTCTCTACTAAAATACAAAAAATTAGCCAGGCATGGTGGCATGCACCTGTAGTCTCAGCTACTCAGGATGCTGAGGCAGAAGAATTGCTTGAACCCAGGAGTCGGAGGTTGCAGTGAGGCAAGATCGCACCATTGCACTCCAGTCTGGCAACAGAGCAAGACTCCGTCTCAAAAAAAAAAAAAAAAAAAAAAAAGCTTCATATTTTGTAAGTCTCTTTGCAATGTATGCAGCATATATATATATTAAGTAAGAACCACAGCAGGAAGCTTAAGACTGGAAATTTAAATAGATGCTTAAGGAACTGCAAATAATTTTTTTAAATGGATTTAAAAATTGTTCAGGTATAAATAATCTGAGTCATTAATAGTAATAAACTAAGTAAAAGTAATTTTAATGTGCTAAATATATTATCTTAACTAATTAGTATACTCAGAATAATTTTATATTGAGAAGTCTAATTCAATGTCTTTGTGACTATTTTAACAGTAGTAGTATATGATAATCCCTAATAAAATTACCATTTAAGTTGAGTGCTGAACAAAAGTGAGTGCTATGACATTCTTGCTGCTTTTGCGTGGACTTATAATTTTAAAACACCATAGGAAATGGGTAGTGACAATGAAAGTAGCTTCTAGAGAACAAAAAGACAGAGGATATCAGAGAAAGATATCCTTCAAAAATTTTTTAAATTACATTTTCAAGTTTAATTTTGAAACTGACTCAATTGTTTCATAGAAATGATGTTTATGGGTTTTTTTTTTTAATAAACATAGAAATTGACCCTCCCAGTCTTAAAACTTAAGAAATTACATCTGTCTTGTCTGAGTTCCTTTTTCTGAAAAACAACCATCAGGACTCTCAAAGAGTATCAAGGAAGTAAAACTTAAACCAGATCACCACATCCAGACAACGAGATGTCAGACCCCTCACCTGTCATAATTGCCTAAGTGACCACTGCTTCCTGTTGGCCAACTCATCTTCCTTATTCCTCCCTAATTCCTGTTTTCCTGCATGTAGTTACATTACTTCCCTGCTATATAAATCCCTAATTTTAATTGGTTGAGGATATGGATTTGAGACTGATCTGTTCTCCTCAGCTGCAGTACCCAAATAAAGACTTCTTCCCTGGCAATACTAGTTGTCTCAGTGATTGGCTTTCTGTGCAGCAAGCAACAGGACCAAGACCAGCCCCCTGGCATTTTGGTAACAATTTTATCTAAAATGTTTATGTGCAGGGTGAGCAAAATGGGCATTTCTTCATCACATTTAAATCATACACAATCTCTCAACAAAATGACTTAAGCCTTGGGTTTGTTCATCTTTGTGTTCACATTTTCCAAAGATTTTTATCTGGCTCTATTACTGAAAATGCTTTGAGTAAATTTATTTCTCTGAAAGTAAAGGGAGGAAAAAAATAATTATGATCATTCATCTCTTCTTTGGAGACTGAACCTAAGGGTAAAGCACAGTGGAAATCACCATAACAAGTATAAACACTTTCCAGAGGCCCAAATGACTCTCTTTCTCCCTGCTGCATTCTCCACTGCCCTGATCCATCAGACCTAACAATGTAGAAGCAAAGCTACAAGCATGTGGGCAGAACTGCGCACTCAGAGGCAGCCTTCACACTCTACTGTGTATCTTGCTGGCTAAGTGTAGCTGTCCTTTGCCTGTACTGTGTGTAATGAGCTTTTACCCACCATACCTTCTCTTTACTTTCTGGAGTAGGTTACTTGTATGAGTAGTCCACAGTCAGACATACTGTACCGTCAATCAATCCACATCCTGTTGATACCAAGTCTGTGAAAGACTGAGTGCTGAAGCTTTCAAGAAGAACACCAGAGCTAATGCTAATGAACATTTATTGAGCTGTTACTATGTACTAGACTCTAAGGTAGGAGCTTTACATGCATTCATTCATTTAATACTGCCAGCCATCCAATATACCATTGAATCAGTTTTGTATAACATAATGCTGAGAAACAGAGGCTCAGATAGGGAAAGTTTACCTCACAGAGCTAGAAATAGGTAAAGTCTAGGTTTGAACATAGACAGTGTATTAGCCCATTTTCATACTGCTATGAAGAAATATTTGAGACTGGCTAATTTGTAAAGAAAAAGAAGTTTAATGAACTCATGATTCCACACGGCTGGGGAGGCCTCATAATCATGGTGAAAGGTGAAAGAGGAGCAAAGGCACATCTTACATGGCTGCAGGCAAGAGAGTGTGTGCAGGGGAATTGCCTTTTATAAAACCATCAGATCTTGTGAGACTTATTCACTATCATGAGAGCAGCATGGGAAAAACCCACCCCCATGATTCAGTTGCCTCCTACCAGGACCCTCCAATGACACATGGGGATTATGGTAGCTACAATTAAAGATGAGATTTGGGTGAGGACACAGCCAACCATATCAGATAGTATGACAGAGTATATGGTCTTAACCACTACTCTATACTATCTCACTGTAAAGAAGAGAAAGAAAAAATATCTAATGCTTTGTAATTTTGAAATTATAAGGAGACATATAAATGTGATGAAGAATGTCCAATTATCCACAATAAAATTTGGAAAACACCATGAAATGCTGGGGCAGGAGCTGAGAAGTTACAGTGCAATTTCTTGTTTCTCCTACTTTGTGCTGGGACAAGGCTGTGTCCCATTCTGGATCTGTTCAAAGAATGGTAAGAGAAAAAAGGAACTTGAACATGTGTCTATGGAAACAAAGAATCAGACCCACAGATACTTCAGATACCAAAATCAACCAAAAATATATTCAATGTGTTTAATATAATGCTATTGAGGGAGAAGAAAAGGAAAAATCAGCTAGGTAGACAGCTAGGGCTAGTCCTCAGAGAAGCAGCCTGCCTGAATAATCACAGCTATGGCAAAAATAAAGCAACCAGGGGAAAACTCAGACTGCAGATGCACAGGGTCTAGCATAGAAGCATTTTGTTCTTTGTGTGATTAGCAGGCTCACAGGAAAAGTTTGCCCCACTTTTCAGACATGTACATGGTGGGCTCCATGGGAGCTTCATGGGGAGGGGAAGGGGGGCTTACCTAAAACAAACCCGCAATTATAAACAAGAGAAGCTGCATTCTGTGCTTACCTAGAGACATACCCACAACTACATAGATAAAAGGGAGTTATGCAGACAGCTTTACAGGTAAGAGAAGTTACTCAAACAGCTACAGAGATTAGAGGAGTTTCTTACAAAAGCTTTTAAATTCAACTGTAAAAGCGGCAACCCACTCGGGCTCCCTCTCTGCTGCAGAGAGCTTTCTTTCACTTATTAAACTTTCGCTCCAACCTCAACCTTTGTGTCCACACTCCATAATTCTCTTGGTTGTGAGACAATGAGCTTGGATAACACCTCAGAAATAAAGACCATTGACCCTGACCCATTTCACTATTACATTATAATATTATAATACTATTGTATTTATTAAATATGTTGTATATAATATTTAATACATTAAAAGAAATAATTCTAAGTACGGATTAGGAACAAGATACTATCAAATATAACTGGATAAATCTTAAAAATTGTCACATAGAACTTATGTAAATTTTTAAAATATTAGCATGCAGCTTGACACGCAGATTCTAAAATACATAGAGAAGAGCAAAGGCCCAAAATTCACTATGATACTCTTCAGGTAGAATATTTGAGAAATTAGAAAATATCAATATGTATTAAAAAGCTCTAGTATTTAAAATGTGTGGCATTGTTACAGAGGTAGACAGACCAATGCAATCGAACAGAAAACAGACATACAAATCCATTCATGTGTGATATCTTAATATGACAATGATGAATTGCTTATCAGAAGGGGTAAGAATCTTACTCATAATTGCTGAGGGGATAATTGATTACTTTATAACATGCACAAAAATCAATTCTTGATGGATTCATGATTTAAATAGGAAAGGCAAAATTTTAAGACTTTAGTAAACATTGAAGGACAGATTTATCACCTTGCAGAAAAACATTATTTCTTATTCAAGACACAAACAGGGCAATCGTTTTTTAAAAGTTTGATCAATTTTACTAAATAAAATTGGAATTTTCTATCAAAAGACACCACAAGGTAAGTAATAAAAGCCAAAAACTGGTAGAATATATTTGTAATGCATATAAACAAAAAGGATACATAGTCAAAACATGTATGTAACTGAAAAGAAGCAAGAAAAAGATGAATAGTCCAACATAAAAATGAGCAAAATCTATAAAGCATTTCACAAAAGGGCAAAACTCAAGCAGCTCATACTCATTTTAAAGGCACTCATTATCATTAGGACTCAGAAAAATGAATAGGAAAAAATAAATTTCACACTCGCATATTATCAAATATAAAAGTTTTACAATACAAGGAGCCATGTACAGTGGCACATTCCTGTCATCTCAGCTACTTGGGTGGCTGAGGCAGGAGGAGCACTTGAGCTCAGGAGTTTGAGGCTGCAGTGAGCTATAATCACACTGTGAATAGCCACTGCACTCCAGCCTGTGCAACATGGTGAAACCCTGTCTCTAAATTTTTTTTAAAAGTTTCATAATACCAAGTGTTGGGGAAGATAAGATGTGCAAAAATTGAGACATATAAACAAATGGTGTGACTGTAAATTAGTACAATCACTTTGAAAAAACAATCGACATTACCTATTAAAATTAATCATAAGTATACTCCATATCCCATGGATTCAACTCATATATATATCTATACACATATATATGAGTCAAATATATATATTCTAGTATATACATATATATATATACACCCTAGAAATATATATATATATATACACCATAGAATATATATACATATATATACACACTAGAAAAGCTCTTATGTATGAGCAAGAGGAGACATGTAAAGAAATGTTAATAATAATAAAATTTTATGGCATTAGGAAAAAAACCCAAAACCTGGGAATAAACAAAACATCATCAATTTGAGAATAGATATATGAGTATTCTATTTATTCAATGGAAAACTGTCATTTGAAATGAATTAGCTAGAGCAACGCTCATCAACATAGATGATCCTCACAAATGCAATGATGTTACGTAGATATAAACTTCATAAATATTCAGAACTATACTGTTAGAAGTGCATGCATACTTATTAAAAGTAAATGAAAAGCAAATGGGTTACAAACACAAAATCCAGGATAGCAGTTGGGAGAGAAGCAGGCATCTATGATTGGAAAGGGAACACTGGGCACTCGAGAGTTCTTAACATAGGTGGTAACACCCTTTCAATGGCTGTTTTATGTGTTAGCTTTACTGGGCCATGGGATGGCCAGATAGCTGGTTAAACATTATTCTTGGGAGTGTGAAGAGTCTTCTGGAAGAGATTAGCACTCAAACTGGTGGACTGAGTAAAGCAAATAGTCCTCCCCAATGGGAATAAGCATTACTCAATCTATTGAGAGCCTGAATAGAACAAAAAGATAGAAGAAGATTTAATTTGCTCTTGGCCTGACTGCTTAAACTGGAACATACATCTTCTTATGACAAAGGAGCTTCTGGTTCTCAAGCCTTTAGACCTGGATTGGAATCTACACCACTGGTTCTCTGATCTTCTAACTGCACTACCAGATTACCTGAATCTCCAGCTTGCAGATGGTAAGTTGTGGGATTTCTCAATCTTCACAATTATGTGAGCCAATATCTTACAATAGACATCTCTCCCTCTCTCTTGGTTCTTTGTCTCTGGAGAACTCTAATATAATCCTTTTCTGGGTCATTTTAGAAATTCATGATTAGAAGTGCACCATTGGCATTATTGGACTTCAAAATATCTTGCTGAACTAAACCCTTACAAATATGAATTGATAGTATTTTAGTATATGATAATACTGAGCATTTAATCCATAATAATATTGAATTTGTATAAGAAATTACTCTAAAATTTCAGTAATATAGGAGAACTTATTGAGAGGGAAGCGTCAATGGAATAAAGACAATATCTTGAAACTATTCAGTTTTACTCTGCACATCTTACACTTTCAATTCAATATATTCTAGCATTTCTAACCATATATGTAATTGAAAAGTGTTTCAGTTTACAGTACACTAATGATAGCATCCTGTGCTATACAAAGGGAATAATTTTGACACTATAACTTTAAATATAGCTTAAAGCATCACTTGAGAGACTATGATTCCTCCTCGTTTTCTCCATTTCAGCAATCTGTAATTTGCCGTGACGTGTTATCTCCCCCTGCTCTCTTGTCATTTCCTTTGCCTTACGCTAGTAAATTTTGTTTGTGATTATTTATCTATCTCCAGGCTTTTATTTACTTATTTACGTATTTAATTTGAGTGTGCATCTCTAACTCTATTTCCATATAAAATGGCCTTTGATCTATATGTCTTCTATATCAAAACAAATCGTCAGTATCTAAAAAGAAATTTAACTGCTTCATGAGATTTTCAGAATACATGTGCCCAAACATTTACATATTGAAGTACATTTTATTTTATTATATTTTGCATTCTTTTCACATGTCCTTTTTTATTCCAGTTAATTTCACTGATTTTTAAAAATTGTGTGTAGGTAAGTTGGTTATGAATTTTATTGCCAGATAATGAAAATATTATTATTTCAAACTGTGTGGTACATAGACAAGTGGTCATTTCACGATAATTTATTACAACTCTCATACTCATACATGCCATCACATCTGTGTGAAATCTTCCATAATAAGGGAAGAAAACTTTCTTCAGATAGTGCAGGAACAGTTTGAGTAATCTTTTTTTTTTTTTTTTTTTTTTTTGAGACGGAGTGGAGTTTCTCTCTGTCGCCCAGGCTGGAGTGTTGGCACGATCTCGGCTCACTGCAAGCTCCGCCTCCCGGGTTCACGCCATTCTCCTGCCTCAGCCTCCCGACTAGCTGGGACAGGGCGGGCCACCACGCCAGGCTAATTTTTGTATTTTTGGTAGAGACAGGGTTTCACCGTGTTAGCCAGGATGGTCTCGATCTCCTGACCTCGTGATCTGCCCACCTCGGCCTTCCAAAGTGCTGGAATTACAGGCGTGAGCCACCGCGCCCGGCTGAGTAATCTTTAGATATTTGCTTGACATTCTGTGATGAAGTCAGTAGCAAAGTGCTGAAGGGAAGAGGAGGGGATGGGGAGTGTATGGACACGTGTGTGAGAGACATATCAAGGGACCGGGACTGAAGCACACTTCTAGAAAGGGATGAGGGGACCCTCTACAGCCTTCTGCATTCCTAGACCTCTTGTCTGCATCTGGGCACCTGCTGCAGATGGTGATGTAGGGTGAGGAGGTTCATTTTCTAAAGTCTGTAAATCTTTCTTTTAAAAAATCCTCCATGGAAATACCAAAAAGTGAATAACGTATCACTTGCTTTCCACCACATATTTCTCCTTTTAAAAATTTTATTTTATTTTTAATTGACAAGTAATAATTATATATAGGGTATAATGCAATATTTCCATGCAGGTATACATTGTGGAATGAGCAAATCAGGCTAATTAGCATATTCTTCACTTCAGATACTTATCATTTCTTTGTGCTACCACCGATTTCATTGCTGAAAATCAGCAGCTCAGACATCTGAAATGTCACCCTGCTAAAATCTTTGTGCTATTTAACACACCATTATGTAGAAGGGTTGAGAAATAGAGAAATATCGAGGTGTTGCCCGCAGGCAGCACAACACAAGTGCAGTCCCAGGCAGGAGATTTTGGAATTCGGTTTAACAAGTAAGGCTGTTAAGGCTGTCAGGGAGGCAGGCAAGACACTCCCTGAATGTTGAAAACAGTAAAGGACCCAGATTTTAGAAGTGAGGCTCCGAGCAAAAAATATGTTATTATTGCAAGTGATTAGGACTCCAGCCCCACAGTAACCAAAATAAGGATCTTGGGGCAAAGAGGAAGAAAGAAAAAGTCACTTTTCCTGGAGCTAAGTGTACAGGCTCAACTACAGTATCCTAGCTGCATGATAGAACCAGATCGAATAAAGCAGAGATGTGACAATGTTTACTAGAACTCAAAAGCATAATTTATCAGTGATAAAATCCAAGATAGATAATCTAATAAACATAATTGACTTTACTTTTATCGTTTGCCTGACATTTTAAGCTGTACACTGTTTTTACAGATTATATTGGTTAGAGTGGTAAATGGAAGTGAGAAGACACTGAAGAAGAAAAATAATCTATTACAAAAGGATCCTCAGGGCAGGACAAAGAATCTTTTATTTTACTGTATGTACTATTTCTGTATGAAATAGTCACAGTGCATTATCAGATTTAAATGAAACTTTCCATTGCCAACAGTGAATTCATTTATGTAGCTTGCTTTATCACTAATGAATATCTGTTTTTTGTTTAATATTGGGAAATATTTTACTTGAAAAAGAGAGGATTTTCAAATATTTAAAATATAAGCTAATGGTTGTTTATTTTTCACAACCTTTTATAAAAGTGATACATCCCATGCTATAAATATAGATTCAGATCCACCTTCAAGTCAGAAAATTGTCTTCTATCACAAACATTTCCCAAATGTTCAGAATTCTACTTTGACGGTTTAGCATTGAGAATCAGAATAGAATTTCAAGCAGCATTGATATTTGAGGACTAAATTAGGGACATCTCTCCAGATTAGTGTCTCATAAAATTTGCCAAATGTTAGACATAGAGTCTCTGCAAAAGCATTATCTTGAGAAACAACCTTTGAATATTCAAACGGTTTTTCTTGAGAAGTAAGAAGGATACGGGCTCAGTTGGTTGAACAGACACTTTTTCTGTACTCAGCTAATTGCACACAACATTTTACATGAAGTAAATTAGGAATCTTCTGTTATCAGTTGGACCCATACTGCATTATACTAAGCCATTACTGTTGAGTTAGCCCAGTACTATATTTCTTACCAAGTTCAACTTAGAGTATACAAAATAAGGATCTACCTGAAGATTATATGAGGTTGCTGAAGAGCATACAGCATTTACTAGATTCATTCTTGTATATTCCTAGGGTCTGCATAGAGGGCAGAGGACACCAAGTGTGAGGGAGATTCATAGTATCTAATTTACTGCCTATTCAACACATTTCAGTGCTTAATGCTCAGTCCCAACAAATTAAATCTTTCAAAAGACATTCAGTCCTATTAATAAAAATACAATAACAGGGGAAAAGCTTTTTGTTTCTTTCTCTAAAAGTAAAAACAGTTCAAATCCCAGATTTGTGCCTCTTTGGCTGCTGGTCTTTGGATATGATTATGGTCTATGTCTTGATTTCAGTATGTGCAAAATAAGTGAACAGATGACCTCTGGGGGCAGTTTTGCTTAACAAGAGCTTTGCTTTCTATTTATAGAGAGAGTAAAGAACTATAGTAGAGAATTATAATGTATTGGAAGGAAGAACAAGAGTTTGAGGTTGTCCAAAGAGGCTGTATGATTAGACAGGAGGCCGCAGATAAGAGACACAAATTACAATTCTTCTTTATAAATTAACATAACTTTGTAACCTTTCTCAATACTGTGAAATGTTTATATTAAAAAGCTTTTAAATCTAATCTTTCTCATGGAGATTATAGAAAACAAAAGAAAAGCTAGTTTTCATGAGAATAGGCATGGGGCACTAGACTTTTGCTCCAGAGAAACAAGAAATCAGGAATTTCCCTTCAAATAAAAAATAGAATGCAATTAGAGTATACATAGCCTTCAAACATTCCCAGCACTTGAAACAAAATACCATTGTTATCTTACCTAATATATTGTTACTTAAAGTAGATAGTTTCTATTAAAAAAAACAATGCTTTTTTCTTCCATCCCCGCATCCTTACCAACCTTGAAAATATAACTTTTGGAATGAGAGGGTCAAATGATGAAATTACAACAAATTTAGTTTAATTTGGCTTCAGTTTTCAATCCTAATATTGAGTAACACCTCGTTTTATGATATAGAATGAGTGTTCTGTTGAGCATGACAGAATGATTGTTTTTTGTAAGGTGGGAACAAAGAAACAGAACAAATTCTTCTTAAGTGGATTGGTTAACATCAGCTTACTATGGGCCACTTTTCTTGTCAGGGTTAAAGCAGAAGGGACTTCCTTACTACTGACTAAGGTAGAAAGAACTCAGGTAGACCGAGCTCTTTCTTACAGGTTGCTGTGAATCTCCTGCTTTCTGGGAAAGCTGGTCTATTTGGGAATTTAACTGCTTTACCTAGCATAAATGACTCTGTTTTTGGTTTGTTCTTGCCTGCCCAGGCCCAATTCAGGAGGCTAGTCTAAAACAACGGCCTTCTATAAACTTTGTCTAACAGGAGAAATTTAGTTTGTATCACTATAACAGCAATATAGCACAAAAAGAATTAGATTTTGAGGACGCTTTTTTTGTGTGTGTGGGTTAGCCCAAATAATTTTTAAATAAAAGGACAGTTGTACAAAGACATTTGTAGTGACGGTTTTTAAAACATCATGGCTGATACACTGATCCCATCAAATCAGGAGTCTGTCTTAATCCTCAGCAAATGGAAAGTGATTCCTTTTGGTTCAGAAGCTCTGGTTTAGATATAAAGATATAAAAGAACAGTGGTAAAACTTGGTAGACCCCAAAATAATACTATTTGTTAAATGCATAGTCCACAGGTACATTCAGAGCAGTATCAATTAAGGATTATCTGATAGCGATAATGAAAACATCAGTTTTTATTTTTTACAACCTCAGAAGTGGACTCATTACCTCTCATAATGAAATAAATGGTAAAAAAGGAAATATTACATTTATGATTTGCCTATAATAGGTCAATCAATGTGTTAAATGGTTTGCCTACATTGCCATTTAATTCTTAAATTATGTTTTGAGAAATGATTATTCTCATTTACAAACAAGTAAACTTGTCCAAGACCACATCAAAAGTAAGGAGTTAGGGCTGGGATTTGAGATCAGGCTTCTCTGATGCAAACGTCAGTACGTCATCGCTCGGCATTCAAGGGGGATTGGTTTTGGGACTCCCCCCCACCCACCATGTATACCAAAACCTGCAGATTTGCAAGTCCTTATATAAAAAGGCATAGAATTTGCATATAACTCACACACACCCTCCTGCATACTTTAAATCATCTGTAGATTACTTATAATATCTAATATGATGTAAATGTCATGTAAATAGTTGTTATACTGCATTGTTTTTATTTGTATTAATTTTTTGTATTTTTATTTTTATTTATTTTAATATTTTCAATTCATGGTTGGTTGAATCTATGGATATGGAGCTTGCAGATATAGAGGGCCAACTGTACTGCCATCCTGTATGTGCTATGAATATTTGTAGTCACAGGTGTAAGACCTAGTGGGTCTAATTTCTAGAAATATAAAGTGTGTTCACTCACTACTTTGTTATCTTCAGGTGAACTAGTTACTATCCTCTACATTTTCTTGGCTATTATAGGTGTGTTCAGTTAATTATCTGTAGATAATTTTGAAGCCTTCTTTAGATTGTTATAAAAATCTTATCCTATGTAATAGTTTGGGTATTTTGAGTGTCCTTTTTGCTTCCATGGAGAGGATTTTAACTGCTTACAATTGAAAGTCAGGTCCACTTACAGTTAAATATGTTGTTCTTAGATATATCTCCACTGAGTTCAACATCACATGGATCCCGAACTTCATATGAAGATGGTTAATGAACTGGGTACTTTGCAAAATTCTATGCAAGCTCAAAATATCATTATTGTCAATTTTGGCAATCATCGTATTTTGTCAGTGTTACTGAGAGGTGACAGCGTGCTGGCAGTCCTCACAGCCCTTGCTTGCTCTCGGCACCTCCTCTGCCTGGACTCCCACTTCCGCGGCACTTGAGGAGCCCTTCAGCCCACTGATGCACTGTGGGAGCCCCTTTCTGGGCTGGCCAAGGCCACAGCCGGCTCCCTCAGCTTGCAGGGAGGTGTGGAGGGAGAGGCGCCAGCGGGAACCGGGGCTGCGTGTGGCGCTTGCGGGCCAGCTGGAGTTCCGGGTGGGCGTGGGCTTGGCGGGCCCCGCACTCAGAGCAGCCGGCCTGCCTTGCCGGCCCCAGGCAATGAGGGACTTAGCACCCTGGCCAGTGGCTGCGGAGGGTGTACTGGGTCCTCCAGCAGTGCCAGCCCACTGGTGCTGCGCTCAATTTCTCGCCGGGCCTTAGCTGCCTTCCCGCGGGGCAGGCCTCGGGACCTGCAGCCCGCCATGCCTGAGCCTCCCACCCCCTCCGTGAGCTCCTGTGCAGCCCGAGCCTCCCCAACGAGCGCTGCCCCCTGCTCCACGGCACCCAGTCCCATCGATCACCCAAGGGCTGAGGAGTGCGAGCGCATGGCGCAGGACTGGCAGGCAGCTCCACCTGCAGCCCCGGTGCGGGATCCACTGGGGGAAGCCAGCTGGGCTCCTGAGTCTGGTGGAGATGTGGAGAACCTTTATGTCTAGCTCAAAGATTGTAAATAACACCAATCAGCACCCTGTGTCTAGCTCGAGGTTTGTGAGTGCACCAATTGACACTCTGTGTCTAGCTGCTCTGGTGGGGCCTTGGAGAACCTTTGTGTCTAGCTCAGGGATTGTGGATACACCAATCGGCACTCTGTGTCTGGCTCGGGGTTTGTGAACACACCAGTCAGCACCCTGTGTCTGGCTCGGGGTTTGTGAGTGCACCAGTCAACACTCTGTATCTAGCTGCTCTGGTGGAGCCTTGGAGAACCTTTATGTTGATACTCCATATCTAACTGATCTGATGGGGACGTGGAGAACCTTTATGTCTAGCTCAGGGATTGTGAATGCACCAATCAGCGCCCTGTCAAAACAGACCACTCGGCTCTACCAATCAGCAGGACATGGGTGGGTCCAGATAAGAGAATAAAAGCAGGCTGCCCCAGCCAGCAGTGGCAACCCGCTGGGGTCCCCTTCCACACTGTGGAAGCTTTCTTCTTTCGCTCTTTGCAATAAATCTTGCTACTGCTCACTGTTTGGGTCCACACTGCTTTTATGAGCTGTAACACTCACCGCGAAGGTCTGTAGCTTCACTCCTGAGCCAGCGAGACTGTGAAGCCACCAGAAGGAAGAAACTCCGAACATATCCGAACATCAGAAGGAACAAACTCCAGACGCGCCACCTTAAGAGCTGTAACACTCACCGCGAGGGTCCGCGGCTTCATTCTTGAAGTCAGTGAGACCAAGAACCCACCAATTCTGGACACATTACTGTATGTGTTTCAATGCTATACTTAGCTTTACTGATCTTATCCCTCATTTTCGCTGTTCTTGAGCATGTTCATGTTACATTAAAGCTCTTTCTAGGATGATCATTAATAACAATTTCATAATGTTGTTAATCTAGAAATCAGAGTGCGTTTAATTCTAATTCTTAACAAAATCCAATAAATTTGACTACTCATAAGGGAAAATATATATGAAAATGTGGCCACTCTAAACCGAGGTATTGCTCGTGATAGGCTACTTTATGCCATGGTAATAGATTAAGGCTTAAACCCCAACGGGCTAACAAAACAAAGATTCATTTTTTGTTCCCACTACGTGTTCACAGAAGTTTGATGGGACACTCTACCTTACATTGTCAGACAAGGACACAGGCTGACAGAGTTTCCTCCATCCTGTAGCCTTACCATCTGAAACTATGTAACTTTGTTTACTATGGCAGGGCAAAGAGGAACTAAGGAACTAGAGAATCTTTTACAGACTTTCACTGCTCCAGTTCTGAAGTCACTAGGTCACCACCATTTACACCTCATTGGCTGGAAATAGTCACAAGTCTCTACCTAACTGCAAGATGCCATTTAAATAAAAGGAAGTAAAGGGCATGCTTTGTGAGACTTATTGCTGCTACCACAAACAGGAACAATTTAGTTTCTACTGCATCTAACGAGGCAGCTTTTAACGGCCCAGTAAAACAACATGTATCCTTTAGTCTTTCCCCTAGATGCACAAACCATTCTCAAACATGTTTACTAAATTCACCTGTGAATGACACAGCCTTGCTTCTTCTCCACTTAAAGCACTTTAAAGTGACATAACCTGCATGCTTTTTCTATGATATTGGTCATAACAACCTACATTATAATGTAGAAAACGGAAACTTTTAGAGAAAAAGGAAATGTCCTAAAGTAACAAAGCTAGTAAGTGGTGAAACTGCGATTTTTAAATGGGCCTCTCTGAAATGAGACACTTTCTTTTAACTAAAATGGTCTTCCTTCATATCACAGCAGACTTAGATCTATGCAGCTTTGAAGGAGATAAGCATAGACATCTTTTCCAAACTCCAGTTTCTGCCCAAATTAAAACAACTGCCAGTTCTCAACAATAACATTAGAATAGCTGACTTCTATTCAAACTTCTATTCAATACAAGGAAAATACCAATCTCTTGATGATTCTTTAAACAAGTAACATCACATATAAGAAACTGAGCTTTAGTCAGAAGATGATGTGAAATAGATGGTCCTTACATCAAACTAAGTCATTAGTAGAAATTGAAAGACTTCATTTAAATAAGCCAGCACGTTTTGTATGTGTGTGTGTGTGTGTGCGTGTGTGTGTGTGTGTAGGGTTCTTACTTCCTGAAAACCTACATTTGAAAACTCTGAGGTCTAATCATTTTCGAATTCCCGCATGTAGAGATAGAAAGGAAGTGTCATTCTGCTTTGAGTTAATCTTTTGGATATCTAGCTAAAATTTGAGAAATAAAAGTCCAGGGGCATGCCAAATATGAATGTTGTTTGAGGTGTGTTAAATTCAGATAAACTCAGGACTTTTCCTCTAATAAAAGAAAATATTTGTTTTAATTTTGATAGATTTATGCCTAAAACTATTATGCTCTATTTGCTTTTTAAAAAATACTAAATGTATTTTTAAAGATTAAATGTGTTTTGAAAGATTGTTAGGAGCAGACTTTATTATGGTATGCAAATCTTTTCAAACCTCTGATACAAAAAATTGCCAAATAATTGATTTTGCAAACATATACATTAGTATAAATTATTTCTCCTTGGAACTCACTTTAGTGACTAGGAATTTCTGCTAATTCTGTATTGTTTACTTGGCTTGCAATTCAGATTGTTTCCAGAACCCTACAAGATGGATGTTCAATGTCCAACATGCTAATACCTCACTTATCCAGATACCAACTACCTAGTAACATCAAACATCCAGTAAAAGCAGAAAGGTTGAAGATCAGCTAAGCCAGATAACACAAAATATACTCATTTGCTTAAGGAAGATACCATCTGGGACATACTCAGAGTCTATTTGTTCATATTTTAGATAAAAATTTACTATAGTCAATAATGCGATTTACCAACTCAATGCATTAGAGGTAGAGAATTTTGAAAGTAAAGAGAGACTTTATAGAGGCAGGTAGGTGATACCTACTTTTATATTCCTTTTAGTTGATACACATGTAATTTTAGTCAGAGTAAGAATCAAAGGCCAAAGGTTGAGACTTCTATCTGATACAAGAGCACAAGTATTGCCAGGATGTTCTTACCATGGTAAGTACACTTTGGTAACAGTGCAGTGGTAAGGAAAGGGCTGGAGGTGAATTGAATTGGATCAGACATTAAGGGTAAATTCTGAGGTTAATAGAATGCAGTAGGTTGAGTGCAGTAAATCAGCATAAGAGGCCTGCAATAGAAATCAAGAGCATGGCATTGAAGTCAAACCACCAAATTCACAGTACGTACATGTGTCTGTGTGACAGAAAACAAAATTTGGAAGGGATCAACAATGCAGTTAAGTTTACAAAAAAGCTTTTTATGCCCTCATCACAATTTTCTAAATCAAGACAAGAAGCACCCAACACTCTGACATTAAACTAAAAGAGGTGTATTTAGACATACCACTCATCTTGCCACTTCTTTACTTCTACACAAATATTATCAGTGCTAGGTACTGTCCCCAGCTAAGCCAGCAATCAGACCTTTTTTTTCCTTTTTACTGTTGTTGTTTTTTAAGAAGACTATTTTTTTCTATGGACAGGGAAGTGGTAGAGAACTGACACAAGAAAAGAAAAAGTATGAGATCATAAGACAAAACCAGTAAGCTGAGATTTTAAAACATTTCTAGTTCTTACTAATGGTGTCCAACGTGTCCTGAACATTAAAAGATCTGTTTTATATGTGTGTGTGTATATATATATATAAAAAATAGGTAATATAAAATATATGTAATATAAATATCTGTAAAATATTAAAGATACATAAAATATATGTAAAATATAAAAAATATATAAAATACATGTAAAATATAAAAATGTATAAAATATAGGTAAAATATAAAATATATGTAATACATGTAAAATATAAAAATATATAAAATATAGGTAAAATATAAAATATATGTAATATGTGTAATATTATATATATAAATGTAGGGGTTTAAAATCATATTTATATGATATATATGTAAAATCATATATGTGTGTGTTTATATATATATATATATATATATGATTTTAAAACCCTGCATTTTTTCTTTGTTGGAGTAGAACCAATCTTTTTGTTGATGACTAAAAGCCAGCCACCGATACATTTGCCTAGATTTTTTTATTTATTTGTGAGCTGCCAAGGATGGCAATAACTTCAAGACTTTCTTTGGCAATAAAACATAGTCAACATATTTAAATAAACATTTAAATAAATACACAGTAAAAAAGTATAATTAAACATTCTTTAAAATGAAAACATTTGATTAAAATTATTCCTAAACTGAATATCAAGATTTTGATACTTATAAGAGATTATGGTGTCTGTGAAAGAATTGATAAATAGATCGATAGAAGTCAAGAAAGTGTTTACTTTTGGAGAAGGGTTACAACGGGGATTTTGATTGCTGCCAATGTCCAATTTCTTGACCTGTGTGATAGTAAATCATTTGACTCTTACATTTTTATTTTGTACATTTTTCTATTATTTTGTAATATTAAAATAGTTTAAACTTAAGTATTCACAAATAATACATGATACATGGGTGACTATTGTCAAAGACTATAGATGTATTATATTAAACATTGATAACTTTATAGCTATAAAGGTTTTTATAGCATTGAAGACTGAGGTCTTGAGTAACCACTGGTGTGCTATATTTCATCCTTTCCCTTCTGTTTCAGGAGCTTTGTTTCTGTCTCCCTTGTATCATCATTTTTCTCTCTACAATGGTTCATTTCCCCAGCAATCTAGACGTGTAGTATTTCTCCTTTTATTTAAAACAAAACAACACAAAACTTCCTGATCCTTTGTTCTGCCACCACTCTCAGATTAACCTTTTGCTATGGTCTGAAATTCATTTAACCAGCCTCATTTCTTACAACGTCCAAAATTCATTTCTTACAACCTAATACCCAATGGGATAGTATTAAAAGGTGGAGACTTTGGGGGAAGCCCTCACGAATGGGATTAATTTCCCTTATAAAAGAGGTTAAAGGAAGCTGTCTTCTCCCTTCTACCATGTGAGGACACATAGAAAGAATCATCTACAAGGAATGGGTCCTCACTAGGCACTGAATTTTCTGGCACTATACTCTTAGACTATCTAGCCTCTAGGACTTTAAATTTTGTTATTTATAAAGCATCAGTCTAATTATTTTATTATAGCTTCCTGAAAAGTATAAGATACCTTTATTTTCATTTCATTTCAAAGTAAAATTCCTAAAGAATTGTCTAAACTTGCTGTCTCTACTTCCATTTTCTCTTGAACTCTTTCCAATAAAGTTTTCATCACTACTCCACTAAAACTGCTCTTGCCAATTACTTGTGAGCCTCCATATTAAATATAATTTCTGAAGTTTCAGTCCTTTCTTGTTGAGCCTATTAACTACATTATATAGAGTTGGTTGATCACACTTTCTTCCTTGAAACACTCCACTTAGCATCTCAGTCACCATTTACCTTGGTTCTCCTCTGATTTGTTCCTTGTTTCTTTAGTTTTCAGTTGTAATAAGCCTAGTGGCCATGTCAACATGTTACATGTCAACATTGGACCAAGAAATAGTCTGATCTTGTTAATTTAGTTCTCATCTGTCTCATCCAATTAGAAATTATAGTTTATATTTTAATTTCCCTCTACATCATACTCTCATAGTGAATTGAGGTCAACATTTAGTAACTGCTTCAATAATAAATTTAAATTTTATATGATTTTATGATCTGCACCATTTCTCCCAATTTACCCCATGTTTTTCACTGCCCTTAAAGTTTCTATTTTCATTGCTTCTAGAGTTTCCCTTGAGGCCAAGGAACATGTGTTGCCCTTAATTGGGCTCAGTCATATTTCTTGGCAGGAAACTAAAAAGGGAGAGAAAAATGAGGAAGATATTGTCCATTCGAGAAATTAACTTCTACTTTTCTTATACAAAATTATACTCGTCAATATACCAAAAAATTATTGAGCACCTACATGGTCCCAGATACTTGCTAAAGGCTAAGGAAACAAGGACTAAAAAATAATGCCTATTTTCAAATACCTTGCAAGCTAATAGAACTTTGTTTTTTTTTTTTTTAAATTGAGTCAGAGGAGCATTAATTCATTATAGATTTAACAATCTGTTCCATGAGAACATATTATTCATAACTTGGAAAAACCATAAGAAATTATTAAGTATTCTTTCAGTGAAGTGTTGGGCTTGATTCTATTGATCGGGCTATGTTACAATTCTCTTAGGGCAGAGGTTAATGAATAGATGTTGTCCAGCGAAGATGCAAGTAATTCCTGTCTGGTGGAAAAATAACTCTAAAGGTTCATTTCTCCTTGAAACATTAACCAGTTTCATAAACTATATATCTGATGTTGACATTTCTGTATTAAATTGCACATATATTTATTAATAGTAGTGTGCTAGAGTCATTTCAAACTAGCTCATAAGAACCAATTGTTTTATTTTCAGGAAATTTGAAAGCTGGTTGACTTCCTGTTGGTAGCTTAAAATTAACCATGGTAGGAGTACCTATACTACAAAAATCAACAGACACTACTAATTAGGTTTTTGTTTGTTTGCTTCCTGGAGAACTAGTTGAATCAATTTTAATGTTTATTGGTTCTCTTATTAATTGATAAGCTAAACAAAATTGCTCATTTAAGTAAAATTTTTAACATATGCTAATTTTATATTTTTATAAACAGCCATGATTTTAAAACTTTTGGAGATTATGCTTTAACAGTTTATTTCAATTGCCTTTCACAAGAATTGTTCAGCCATCATTCAGTTATGTGAATCAAGAATCTGATTTTCACAGTCACTGGAACAAATACAGACTGGCTCAGTTGTACTGCTTTAAGATGACAGTGTAAAAGGTTACAACAGTAACAATTCATCTTCACTAAAGGGAAAGAATAGACAAAATAATATACAATTCCTTTACTCTATTTTCTCATTGCAAATGCAAAGATGAATTTTAATTTGCAACATGATTGCTTAGATTTTGACACTTTCTTAATCTGGGTTGCGGAAGAAGTTAATGAAATAGGAAATAAAACTTGGGTCTAAGGAAGAGTAAAAGCCTCAAGGCAAAGCTTTACTTTATTTGAGGGTAGTAATCCAAAATTCAAGGGTATACTAGTACCTTTGTCCACTTGGCTATTCCCTTTCTTATGTGTTTTTACTTAGGATGGTCCGGGGCAGACTGGGGATTTAGGGGGCAGAAGGAAAGCAGCAGCCATTCTGTAGCTCAAACATGTTGCTGTTTTATTTTTTATTTATTTATTTGTTTTTAGAGACAGAGTTTCGCTCTTGTTCCCTAGGCTGGAGTGCAATGTCACAATCTCAGCTCACCACAACCTCTGCCTCCGGGGTTCAAGCAATTCTCCTGCCTCAGCCTCCTGAGTAGCTAGGATTACAGTCATGCGCCACCACACCCGGCTTATTTTGTATTTTTTTGTAGAGATGGGGTTTCTCAATGTTGGTCAGGCTGGTCTCGAACTCCCGACCTCAGGTGATCCATCTGCCTCAGCCTCCCAAACTGCTGGGATTACAGGTGTGAGCCACCGCGCCGGGCCTGCATTGCCATTTTACTGACTCATCTCTGTGTGAAACAGTAGCTAGGCCTGCAACTACTCTACCTTCCCCCTGAATTCTCCAGTTTCTTTGACTCCTGGGCCATTTGTGTGTGTTTAATACAGAGAGTCTGGCCCAGGCTTCTATAAGACACTCAGCAGTAGCAACAAGAACTGACATAGCTGTCAGTTTTTCTTGTGGAATTCCAGCTCATACTTTTGGGTTCCAGTTTGCTCTTAGTCTCCACCAATACACATTCATCTTCCCTTCCCAAATGACTACTCTAAACACTCTAAGCTCCAGCATCAGATGTAAAGAAAACAGCTTTGCAGAGACTGTCTGTCCAGCTGCATAAGGCCAAATATATATACATGTATATATCTCCTAGTAGTTATTGTTCTCTTGTTGAACTCTGAGTGATATAGTGTTCTTCAGAATGGTAAGAAACACCTAAATTGTGGAATAAATGCCAGTGTAAGACTTTTAACACAATTATCAAAAATATCAGAGGCCTGGTCTACCAACAGCAGCTGCCCACATACCCAGTTATATCCTGTTTCTCCATGCCCTCAAGTAACAGACAAGATGGAAAAACACACAACATTAAGTGCTCTGAAGAAAATGCCAACTGATCTCAGATTTTAAAAAGAGAGTTTAGGACAAGTTCCCCATTCTGTACCTGAGCAAATAGGAGGTTTGGAATAGAGTTGACCTTGTCAAATATGATAAGATAAAAGGAAATGGCATGATAGCTACGGAAAAATTCAGGTAAAAAAGTGGAGACAAGAAACTCAGTTCTGCAGGACAAATAAGCAGTTTAATATGGAGAAAAAGAAGAAAACATTTCATAACACATATTTATAGGAAAAATTAAAAAGAAAATAAAATCACTGAAACAAAATGAGACAATACACCAAAGGAATATATGATGAATAATGCAGAGCTAAATAAGTCAATTAGAGACAAAACACTACTTTGCTAAAAAACTCATATATAAATTAAAAGAGGCAAAAGAACAACACAGCCATGGCTGAAACCTAATTGGAAGCATGGAGGAAAGGAATTAAGACAGCCACAGTCACGGCAGAAATATGTAACAGTGATAAAATTTCATTTGAAAAAGTTAATAGAAATGGTGAATGAGTAACAATACGAAAGCTTAAAAGTATTCAATGAGTATGAAGTTGGGAAGATTATTAACAGTACAGAAAACGTATGCAATGTTCTAATAGAGAGTAATGAATAGTTTCAAAGGTTTCAGACTAAAGGATTATAGTAATGATGAGCCCATTTGTTATAATAAAATAACAATAACAACAATAATAATAGCTACTTGAAGATAAAATCCAGCCAAACAAAAGTAAATAAAAATAAAGAATTTCAGAAAAGATAAGCTATGGTAAACACTTCTGATAATCATTAACTTCACAGCAATACCGGGGACTCTTCAATCTCTCTAAGAAGTTCCAACTCTTTTCTTCCAGTTTCTCAAATCCACGTTTTCCTCTCACTTCCACAGTTTATCCAGAACTGATTTTAAGTAAGCAAACTAGCAACCTGGGCTAATTCTCTATCTTCACAAAATCTGAAAGTCTAAAAATTGTTGCTTGAATGTTTTCAATGAGCATGCATTAATTTTCTTAAAAAGTGTAATTTTTTTTAAAAAAGGAAATCCTACAATACACACCACACACTGCCTGATAGAAACAAAAACTGTTAGGTTCTTGAACTTTTATATAATTGTTTGCTTTTTATATAGAAAAAATATTAAATCCTGAAATGATTGATCTCATACTAAGATCTGTGTCAGTCTTAGAGAATAAATCATTGGGTAATCTGGTACCCTGGCCTCAATCTTTAGTCTCCCTGCAAACCTGAGGCTTAAGTAGCTTTTCTGATGAAGTAAAGGGAGACTGAAGCACACAATTTCAGTAATTTATTTACTTTCGAAATTGTTTTGGTATTTGTAGGTAGTTATTAGCCCAGAACACTAGATCTGAACGTTTCTTTCTAAATAAAATCTTAGGGCTCTGAGATAGTTGATGAAGTCTGAAAGTGCATTTGAATGCACTTATTCACCAGGAGAATTTCAGTTATATTCTTAAAATTTAATAAGTCTAAAAACGTAGATTTAACCAAACTATATCTAGTATTTATATCTGACTTTATTGTGAAGGTAGGTAGATACCTAGCTATGCCAGATAATCAGAACCAGAAGGATCGAGCTATTTTTTTTCAACCAAGAGGTCTTAAAAAACATGAAAACAGTTTATCTTCACTAACAACAAATAAATGTAATATTATGCAAAAATAAGATAGTGATTTTTTTCTACCAAACTAGTACATGTTCAAAATAATAATTTTGTTGCGGTGAGTTAGGAATTCCCAAATATTGAGAATTAAATTTGGTACAATATTTCTAAAAACCAATCTGAGAATTGAATTATTCTAAGAACTTTGTAAAATTAGGGATGACTTCTTTCTCTGAGTTCTGCTTTACTATCATAACAGAAAGTTTAGGGTAATTGGAAGTTAAATTGTTAGTTCTGAATGTGGCACGGTGAATTGTGAGATAACCCAAAATGTAGATTTTCAAAGGAATATCTAGAAACAGTTTGCATGCTTCCAAAAAGTCCTTACCAACAAGAGGATACTTTTAAAAAGGCAAGAGTTGAATAGTTGTAAAGTTTTGCCAAAAGATTTCTTTGGAGAGAATTGATGCCATATGAGTTCCCCACTCAGCCCACATACATAACATGTGACACCCACTCAGGGAGGAGGGATGGGTAGAGCTCTCTTGGCCTCAAGCCTGGAGATTTGGGTGGTAATGGGCCCACTACTCAAATATGGCAACTCTTCTAGAACTTGGGAAGGACAGCAGAGTGGCATCTGACTTCTGCCAGATAGGAAAGTGAGAGAGAAGGACTGCCAAGCACAGTTCAGAGCACAGGTGAGGTCCTATTTTGTGTTTGTCTATGCTTCCAGGATAGATTTGGACAAAATATGCATGATTGTTGATTGTGGGTTATATGTGAACCAGGTCAGTGAGAGGGCGAACCTGGAGCTTTTTTGACTTCTTCCCAAGAAGACCACCTAGATATGCTGAGGGTCCAGCAGAGCAAGCCCATACAGAATAGGCAACTGGAGAACCAGAGGCTAAAGGTGAGGCCAAGGGCAAAGAAATAGAATATATCAAGATAACGGAGCTGCAGTGGGAGCAACCTAGCAGCAGAGTTTTCAAAACTCAATGAAAGCCACGTGTGAAATAAAGCTTAGTTTATCTGGCATTTCCACAAAGCCAAAAGCCATATTCCAAAACCAATCAAATCAGAGCTTTCTGTCCCCATTCTCTCTTCCTTCTGCACTTCAATCCAAATGATCCTTAAGAATTTCTAGCAAGTTGGGAGAAGGGAAGTAATAAAAGAAACAACCTAAATACTCTAGTGCAGGAAATCAGGTATCTATTCTCTTGAGACTACACTTGGTGGCCAAGATGAAAGAAGCTTACATTTTAGTGAAGATGGATGTGTTATTCACATATTATAATTTTTGAATCAAAACTGTAATATGCATAGGACCATCTAGTACCCTAGAGAGACTGGACAGTCACAGGGCTGCATGAGTTTTATCCAGTGAAAGAGAAAAACTTTTTCCGTAGAAAAAAATATAAAGTGACAGCGAGAAATTAAAAACTATACGCATCTCTGAACTTTTATTAAAGTGTAATAAACACAGTTGTACACAAACGATAAGACATGTTCAATACATTGTCACAAAGCCCCCATTCCTTTTAACCAACACATATATCAATACATTACCAGACTCCGCAAAGCCCCCTTCAGGCGACATTTGAATCAGTCACCTCTGCCATTGTAACAATTAACCTAACTTCTAACATCACAGATTAGTTTTGCCTGTTTTTGAACTTTATAAATAAATGGAATCATACACGTTTTTGGGTAATCATAAACACTTTTGTACTCTTTTGTGTCCAACTTCATTCACTCGATATTACGTTTGGAGGTTATTTTATACTGTTGCATGCACAGAAGTTGTAGTTTTCTTCATTCTCATTTCTATATAGTATTGTTCCATATCAACACTTGGCAAACTCTGGCCCATGGGGCCAAATCTGGCTCACCACCTGTGTTTGCATGGTTTACAAGAAAAAACGGGTTTTACATTTTTTAAAAACTAAATAAAAAAGCGTAGTATTTCAGGACATGAGGGAATTGTATGAAATTCAAATTTCAGTGTCCATAGATAACATTTCTATTGGAATATATCCATACTCGTTCATTTTGTATTGTCTATGGCTGTTTTATGCTATAATGGTAGAGTTGAGGACTCATGACAGAGATTGTGCTGCCTAAAATATTTACTATCTGGCCCTTTATAGAAAATGTTTGCCAACCCCTCCTCTATGCGAATGCATAACAACTTATATTTATCTATTTGACTATTGAGAAGCATCAGGGTAGTTTTTGGGGACATTACAAATTACATTTTGGGGACATTACAAATAATGCTGCTATGAACATTCTCATGCATTTCCTTTGTGAACATATGTGTGCATTTCTATTGCAGATATTATACTTAGGAGTGGAACTGTTGCATTTTAGGAAGACACTGTCAAACAGCATTCCAAAGAAATGTACAAATTTGCACTCCATCTGGCAGTATTTGGGAGGTCTGGTTGTTCCACACCCTTTCCAATATTTGGTGTGCTGTCTTATCAATTTTAGCCATTTTGGAGAGTTCTTGGTAGTACACTTAGTTTTTAATTTCCTCAAGGAGGCTCTCAAGTATTTGATTTTTTTTCTATACTATTGTCAGTAGCACCATTTTTAAATTTGTATTTTCTGTTTGCTTATTGCTGGTACATAGAAATACAATGTATTTTTGTACATTGTCTTTGTATCCAACAAACTTGCTAAATTCATTTATTAATTCTAATAGCTTGTAACTTCTCTTGATTTTTTCCCACCAACACTGCCATGTCTTCTGCAATGACAGCTTTATTTATTATTTCTAATTCTCTTACCTTTTCTTCTCCCTTCTTCTTCCTCCTCCTCCTCTTCCCCTTTTTCTCTTTCTCCTTCTTCTTCTTCTCCTTCTTCATTTCTGTGTCTCTGTCTCTCTCTCTCTCTGTTTGTTTTGGTCTTATTGCATCTACCAGGATTTTTAACAGAATGCTAAATAGAATTGATTATAGTGGACAGGACCTTGTCTCATTTACAATCTTAAGGAAAAATCCTTTCAGTATTTCACCAACACTATAATTTTTCCTTTGAGGTTTTCACAGATACTATTTCTCAAATTAAGGAAGTTTTTTTTCTGTTTATAGTTTACTAAAAGGTTTTCTGTGTGTGTTTTTTTAAGTTACAAATGTGTTGAATTTCATCAAATGCTTTCATATATCTGGTAAGAAAATCAATTTTTTTCTACTTTTTTTCTTTAATGTGATGAAGTACATAGACTGAATTTCAAACAGTAAACCATCCTTACGTTCCTATAATATACCTACCCACCTTGGTTATGATGTATTATCTCTTTCATATATTGCTGGATCTGATTTGCTAATTGACAAGAACTGTGAAGGGTCAGAGATTTTACCTTACTGTGCTTACTAAACTAACATGTTAACCTGCCACAGTTTCATGGATGATGGTAAAGGACAGGAAACATCTGAGTCAGAGTTAATGAACAGTTTTTATTCACAGAAACAGTAATAGGCAGAGTATCAGCATTCACATTTGTGCCCTGAGATCCAATTACCACAGGTAGCTCCAATCTGTTTCATATGCAGTTTCCACCTGCATATGAAATACATTGCATTACAAAATACGTTTAGTGAACCCAAATCTTTTACGAAGGGCAGAAATTATATTGTGGTTTTCTCTGGAGAGAAACATGATCTCTGTCTTCTAAGGCTGTTTGCTATATAAACATCCTTGAAAAGAGAGTCCAGATGAAAAGCCAATTAATACTTCATGCACGAGATGTGTGGAAATTCAAGAAACCCATGGAGAATTATCTCCTAAGACTATTTGGTTCTTGTTTCTACAGCTCCTTGGCTTTTGGTGTTATTTTGCATGAGTACACCACTCTGCTTAATCTGATGGAGGCTGGGACCCAATCTGCTCTGTTTTATTTACCCTTTAATTAAGGACACTTCCAATATGACTTCAAGTACGAGAAGGAGGCCAAAATGAAGTATTCACCTCAGCCTTGCTCCCCAGATTCCCAGATCCAACCAGGTAAATAAATCTCATAAACCAGTGGTCCCCAGCCTTTTTGGCACCAGAGACTAGTTTCATGGAAGACAATTTTTCCTTGGGCTGAAGCGTGGGGAGATGGTTTCAGGATGATTCAAGTGCATTACATTTATTGCACACTTTATTTATATTATTACATTCTAATATGTAATGAAATAATTATACAACTCACCATAATGTAAAACTAGTAGAAGCCCTGAACTTGTTTTCCTGCAACTAGATGGTCCCATCTGGGGGTGATAGGAGACAGTGACAGATCACCAAGCATTAGATTCTGGTAAGAAGTGTGCAGCCTAGATCCCCTGAATGTGTAGTTCACAATAGGATTTGGGCTTCTATGTGAATCTAATGCTGCCACTGATCTGACAGGAGGTGGTGCTGTATGGTAATATGAGCAATGGGGAGTGGCTGTAAATATAGATGATGCTTTGCTCACTCAACTATTGCTCACCTCCTGCTGTGTATCTGTGGCCCAGGGCTTGAGGACCCTGTCATAAACCATCATGGTCTAACTTAGAAGGTTAGGTGACTTTCTTCTCAGGTACCTGAACTTAACTTTTCACTTGGCTAAAGACATTCATCCAGGTACAAAAGAATACTATTACATAGACTCTTCCTTGGTTTGCACAGAGGGTGACTAGGGCAATTCTATCATCCATAAAAACCCTGGTTAGTGAGTTGAAGCTGACTTGAATGCTTTCCAGGACTGAGATGACATCATTAATTATTTCGGATAAAGCCAGGGACAAATTTCATAAACGTATTTTAATTGCATGATTTTCACCATAGAGATAACTGTCCACAAGGTACACATGAAAAATGACTCACATACCCTTCCAAAAAGGTCCACCAGTTAGCTAATGCTAGCCTCATTTTAGAGAGATCTCCACAGTCCCATGAGGGCTACATGATCTACTGGTAATGTTTCTGCAAATATTTGAAGGTTTCTTATGACCGTTCCTGAAGTACAAATACTTTGGAGAATGAGACAAATTGATGCCTGACTCCTGTATAAGAAGTATGCGTCTGGGAATGCAGATCATGCCTCTGGAGATCAAGGATTTTTTTTTTTTCGGTTTTTCTTTGTTTAAGGAGAGTCTTGCTCTGTTGCCCAGGCTGGAGTGCAGTAGCATGATTACAGCTCACTGCAGCCTTGATCTCCCAGGCTCCAGCAATCCTCTGGCCTCAGCCTCCTGAGTAGCTGGAACTACAGGCACATGTCACCATGCCAGGCTAGTTTTTTTATTTTTTTGCAGAGATGAGATCTCACTGGGTCAAGCGATCCTCCTGCCTCAGCCTCCCAAAGTGATGGGATTACAGGCATGAGTCACCATGTCTGGCCAATAAACTTTTGTTTACAATTATTGGGGCAACCTAAGTGGGACCTATTATGTTAGGGATGAAAGTTGACAGTATCTTCTACATGGCCTCTCACCCAGCCAGTAGATCTTAGGATTCCAACTTCAGTTTGAATAATGGAGCCTGGTGCTTGTTTTTAGAGGGCTGCCAGGGAAGTTGTTCTATTCTGACTTGTTTGTCCACTCCACCAGTTAGGTGGGTTTGTCTGTCCCACAAGATGACTGAGCAATTATGAGAATAGGAGTGGGGAAGATATCTTATTGTGTTGACAGATGTTATGCATAAAAGATATGACAGCTGGATTATCCCCTGTAGTTTCTGATAGACTTCCCAATAAAATTAAGAATAATGGTGACATGTTGTGGTTAGAGTTATCTGGCAAGGGGTGGCATACCCAGCTACCTGTTACATTTAAACTGCTTGCAAAATTTAAGAGAGCCACAGCAGGGCATTCTTCTTCCCAATAAAAGCAACAGGAGTGTCTCTGAAACACAGAAGATCATTAATGTCCCTCCTTCCTCCATAACTCCGAGTAACTAAGGCATTTCTGCTCCAGATACCAGAATTTGTGCTCTTCTGCCATTGCCACAAAATCAATGTGCTACATTCTAGTAGTTACGAATTCATCTTTTTTCTAATCACCCCTTAATTGCATACCCTATGCACACTTTTGATTTGTTTCTATGCTATTGTCAGTAGCATCAAAAGGGTCTGGTGCAAGAGGGACAATGGTATGTTTGTTAAACATAGAGACAGTATTTGCATCTTCCAAACATGCCTTTTGTGCAAGAGGGAGATATTGTATTTATCTTTTTTTTTTTTTTGAGAGGGTGTCTTGCTCTGTTGCCCAGGCTGGAGTGCAGTGGTGCGATCTCAGCTCACTGCAAGCTCCACCTCCTGGGTTCGTGCCATTCTCCTGCCTCAGCCTCCCAAGTAGCTGGGACTATGCCCGCCACCACGCCTGGCTAATTTTTTTTTTTGTATTTTTAGTAGAGACAGGGTTTCACTGTGTTAGCCAGGATGATCTCGATCTCTTGACCTTGTGGTTCGCCCTCCTCAGCCTCCCAAAGTGCTGGGATTACAGGTGTGAACCACCATGCCCGGCCTGTATCTATCTTCTAAAGCTACTTATTACACAAGCATCCTTAGAAAAATATTGAACAAAACTGCCCAGTTAGTACCTTGTTCATATGCTATGCAGAAAGATGAGAGATCCACAGATAATTGTTTCCCAACACTAATATTTCATTAGGACTTTGGCTTACGAGAGAGGTTTGTCACAGTCAAATCAAATATAGAAATGAATCTCTAAATGTAAAATATTTTATTTGGGAAGCAAGAATTGTAGTTCCAGGGCATACATACAAGACCATGTGGTCTTCAACATGTCCGAAAAACAAAGAGGAGGTTGGAAGTTTTATAAAAAGGAGAAATGTTATTTTGTTTGTTTGTTTGAAAGACAGTTTTGGAGAGTGGGCAAGCTCTGACTGATGAGTGACTGAGGTGGATCAAACGTGTCTTAGTGTCACAGCAGGTTATTTCAGTAACCATTGGATAAAACTGGTTTCAGGTTACAACGGGGAGTTTCAGCAGGCTTGCTGAGAATTACATTCTTGGAGCAATGTTATGTTCCCTGAGTGGTTTTTGTTTCTGTTTTTCCCACCTGGCCTCTCAAATTTGTTTTAGTTGACTATGTCAAGAATGACCCAATTTGTATGATCATCTTTCACTGGTTGTTCTGTAGTTTTTGTTTCTTATAAAATTCTTGGCAGATTTTGGTATCAAAGTCTTTCCAGCCTCATAAAATGAGTTGGGAAATGTTCTTTCTGTGTTTTCTGGAATAATTTAGGGAGATTTGTGATATTTCTTTCTTAAATGTTTGAATAAATTTACCCATGAAACTTTGGTAGTCAGGAGGCTACAACTGAAACTGTGGGCTTCAAAATATGCTGTTGTGGCTGCAAGACAGCCATCAAGAAGCTACTGCTGCCACAAAGTCCTTTCAACACACAAAAAATCAATGACTGGGCACCGGGATGCTGTCCAGTACTCAGCATCTCCATTACCAGACAGCCCAACAGGGCAATAGGAAGATGACGCTTGCCTCATTTTCATCTCCCAAAATTCCATTCAAGAGCATTGAATGGATAAAATAAGTTTTGCATTCAGCACCCTAGATGCAAGCGAATCCTGGAAATGCTGTACAGTTGTTAGCTTACTAGTGTCTTTAGTTCAGAAAAGCACACTACAAAAGTTTCAAGAGGACAGTATGCCCAAGTTTACCATATTCTGTAAAAGGTAAATAATTCAGATATAACTTAAAAGTAGTAGGTTCAATCATGCCTACTGTGCTTCTTGAGAAAATATTTTCAAAAATCATTCCATAAGGGGTATCAATGGGTCTTTAGCAACATAAAAAGAATTTGACTAAAGCAAATAGTGGTATATATCAAGAACCTTAAAATAATTATATTCTTTATGCCATTAATTCCATTGCAAAAATTCTGAAATAAAGAAATAATCTTAAAAGCTATTTATATAGAAAAGTGTTTCTAATTGCATTATTTATAATATTAAAAAAATTTAAACATCCAATTCTCTTAAATTAGAAAAGTGGCCAAGTATATTGAAAGGCAAGCATATAATATTATACAAATATTAAAATGATGATTATATAATTGTGAATAAAAAGTAAAGCTACAAAATTTTATGCACAGCATGATTTTAACTGTGTTAAAGATCATAAAAGAAAAAATAGGAAGGAAATAAGCCGAAATGCTAGACAATAGATTTCGAGTAGTTTTTAACATTTTTTTCTGCTCTTTTAATGCTATTTATTACTTCCTAAGTTTACTGCAAAAAGCACACATTACTTTGTAATCAAAAATAAAATAAAAAGGGATTTATTCTCTAATGGGGCAGTCTGGTATTTGGAAGAAAAATTATTTTTGAATTGTTGAGATTATGTGAATTAAAGGCAATTGGAAAGAATCAGGACTTGTTTCTACTCTGTGCACACCACTAAAGGGATGTTATTGCTGACAGTTTAACAGTCAGTTTCAGGAAAAAGCAAGAGAACCATAGAATGCACCATATCTGGTTCAGTTATCTTCTTGATTTTCTAGGAATGTTGTTTAACATTCTTACTTTTGAAATACGTGAATAGCAACTAGCTAGTTGCTCTTGTTGAAAATAAGAAGAATATCAAAGTTTCTTAAATTTCATTTGTATCATTTTGTTTTTACTATACTTTTTATTTTGAGGAAATTATAGATTCATATGCAGTGTAAGAAATAATACACAAAATACACAAAAATGCTTTACCCAGTTTTCTTCAACAATAACATCTTATAAAATTATAGTCACAGATCACACACACATGCACTTAGCCCACTTTTTAATGGGATTGTTTGTTTTTTTCTTACAGATTTGTTTGGGTTCGTTGTAGATTCTGGATATTAGTCCTTTGTCAGATGTATAGATTGTGAAGATTTTCTCCCACTCTGTGGGTTTTCTGTTTACTCTGCTGACTGTTCCTTTTGCTGTGCAAAAACTCTTTATTTTAATTAGGTCCCATATATTTATCTTTGTTTTTATTGCATTTGCTTTTGGGTTCTTGGTCATAAAATCCTTGCCTAAAAAGCCAGTGTCTAGAAGGGTTTTTCCAATGTTGTCTTCTAGAATTTTTATAGTTTCAGGTCTTTGGTTTAAGTCCTTAATCCATCGTGAGTTGATTTTTTTTTATAAAGTGAGAGATGAGGGTCCAGTTTCATTCTCTTACATGTGGTTAGCCAATTATCCCAGAGCAATCAGACAAGAGAAAGAAATAAAGGGCATCAAAATCAGTAAAGAGGAAGTCAAACTGACATTGTTTGCTGACAATATGATTGTTTACCTTGAAAACCCTAAAGAGTCCTCCAGAAAGCTCCTAGAACTGATAAAAGAATTCAGCAAAGTTTCCAGATGCAAGATTAATGTACACAAATTAGAAGCTCTTCTATACACCAACAGTGACCAAGCAGAGAATCAAATCAAGACCTCAACACGTTTTACAATAGCTGAAAAACAAACAAACAACAACAACAAAACAACTTAGGAATACACCTAACCAAGGAGTCAAAAGATCTCTACAAGGAAAACTACAAAACACTGCTGAAAGAAATCATAGATGACACAAATGGAAACACATCCCATGGTCATGGATGGGTAGAAGCAATATTGTGAAAGTGAGCATACTGCCAAAAACAATCTATAAATTCAATGCAATCTCCATCAAAATGCCACCATCATTCTTCACAGAATTAGAACAAATTCTAAAATTCATATGGAACCAAAAAGAGCCTGCATAGCCAATGCAAGACTAAGCAAAAAGAACAAATCTGGAGGCATCACACTACCTAATTTCAAACTATACTATAAGACCATAGTCACCAAAACAGCATGGTACTGATATAAAAGTAGGTACATAGACCAATGGAACAGAATAGAGAACCTGGAAATAGACCCAAATACTTATAGTCAACTGATCTTCAACAAAGCAAACAAAAACATAAAGTGGAGAAAGCATGCCCTTTTCAACAAATGGTGCTGGGACCATTCTCTATTTCTAAAACTTGTCATTTCAAGAATCTTATATCAATGGGTATATAGCATATAGCGCTTGGAGGTTGGCTTTTTTTCACTCAGCATATTTTTCTTTTGTAGATTTATCCAGGTTGTTTCAAGTATCAGTAGTCTTTCCTTTTTTATTGCTGAGGTAGTGTTCCATGATATGGATCCACCAGTTTGTTTAACCATTAGTCGATTGAAGGATATCTTGGTTGTATCCAGTTTTCCACTATTATTAAGGTAGCTGTTGTAAATATTTGGGTATAGGTTGTTATGTAAGCATACGTTATTCGTTATCACGCTTATTTCTCTGGAATAAGTGCCCAGAATGCAATTCGTGAGTCGTATGGTATTTGCCTGTTTAGCTTTTAAAGAAACTGCCAGAGTTTTCCAGAGTGGCTATATCATGATACATTCTCATCAGCAATGTATGAGTGATCCAGTTTCTCCACATCCTTGCCAGCATTTGGTGTCACAGTTTTTTATTTTAGCCATTTTAACAGATAGATAGTGGTATCTCATTCTGTTTTTAATTTTCATTTTCCTAATGGCTAATGAGGTTGAACATCTTTTCAGATGATTTTTTTCCATTTGTATACCTTCTTTGGTGAAGTGTCTCTTCATATCTTTTGCCTGTGTTCTAACTGAATTGTTTGCTTTTTTACTGTTGAATTCTGAGAGCTCTTCACATATTACAAATAATAATCCTTTTGTCAAATATGTGGTTTGTAAATATTTTATCCCAGTTAGTAGCTTATTTTTTCACCTCCTTAACAGTATCTTTCAGTGAGAAAATTTTAAAAAACTTTTGATGACACAGTTTATTAATTTTTTATTTATGGATTATGCTTTTGTTGTCAAGTCTAAGAACTCTTTACATAGCTCTTAAACCTGAAAATATACACCAATGTTTTCTTCTAAAAGTTTTAGTTTTAAGTCCATGATTCATTTTCAGTTAATTTTTGTAGAAAGTGTGAGACTTAGATCAAGGCTCTTTGTATTTGTTTGTTTATTTGCTTATGGAATGGATTCCCAATTGTTTCAGTGTCATTTGTTGAAAAGGCTATCTTTCCCCTAATTGCCTTTTCACATTTGTGAAAAATTACTTGGGCATATTTGTGTGACTCAATTTCTGGGTTCTCTATTGTGTTCCATTAATCTCTATGTTTATTTCTCCACACTACCATACAGTCTTGATTATTGTAGGTAAATAGTAAACTTGAAATCAAGTAAACTAATTCTTCTCAATTATTTTCTTCAAAATTGTTTTAGCTATTCTATGTACTTTGCCTTCCTATACAAATTTTACAATAATCTTGTCTATAGCTATAAAAAATCTTTCTGGATTTTGATAGACATTGTGTTCATTCTTTCTTTCTTTCTTTTTTTTTTTTTTGAGATGGAGTCTCGCTCTGTCACCCAGGCTGGAATGCAGTGGCATGATATCAGCTCACTGCAACCTCTGCTTCCTGGGTTCAAGTAATTCTCCGTCCTCAGCCTCCCAACTAGCTAGGACTACAGGAATGTGCCACCTCACCCGGCTAATTTTTTGTATTTTTAGTAGAGACAAGGTTTCACCGTGTTAGCCAGGATGGTCTCAGTCTCCTGACCTTGTGATCCACCCACCTTGGCCTCCCAAAGTGCTGGGATTACAGGCGTGAAGCCACCGTGCCCAGCCATGTTAATTCTTTATATAAATTGAGAAAAAAAATAATTTTTACTGTATTGAGTCTTTTATTCCATGAACACGGTATACCTTCTCAATTATTTAATCTTCTTTAGTTTGTTTCATCAGTATTGTGTAGTTTCCATCATATAAGTCTTAAACATATTTTGTTAGATTTACACTTAAGTATTATAATATTTGAGTACTGTATTTTTAATTTCACTGTTCACATGTTCATTGCCAGTATATAGAAATGCAATTGACTTTTATTTATTGTATATTATACCGCATTATTGACTTTGCTTATTATTTCTAGGTATTTTTGTAGATTCTTTGTAATTTTCTACATTATATTGTCTTAGAAAATAGACAATCATATTGTCTTCAAATAGGAGCAGTATTTATTTCTTCTTTTCTAATCAATATCCCTTTTATTTCTTTATATTGCTGAATGCTCTGGCTAAGATTTCTAGTACTGTTGAAGAAGAGTGGTGAGACTGGACATTCTTATTTTGTTCCTTATCTTACAGGGAAAACATTCACTTTTTTAACATTAAATATATAATTATGTGCAGATTTTTAATAGATGCTCTTTACCAACTTGAATAAGTTCCTCTTCTATTCCTCTTTTTCTGAGTTTTTATCATAACTGATCATTGAATTTCATCAAGCAATTTTTTAGCATTAACTGATATTATGTGATTTTTTCTTTTTTAGCCCATTAGTGTGGTGGATCACATTGATTAATTTTCAAATATTGAAACATACTTGCATTCCTGGAATTAAAGTAACTAGATCATGGTAAATAATCCCTTTCATATATTGCTGAATTCTATTTGCTTTTTTGAAGGATTTTTGTATTTATATTTAGGAAACTAACTGGTCTGTAGTTTTCTTTTTCTGCCCTATCTTCACCTGCTTTTGGTATCAGGGTAATACTAGCTTTATAAAATGATTTGAAAAATGTTACCTCCTCTTCTTTTTTTTGGAAAAATTGTGTAAAGTTGGTGCTATTAAACATTTCATAAAAATTTCCCCTGTAACCATCTGGGCTTGGAGATTTCTTCTTTATGGGGATCTTTTAAATCATCAATCCAATTTCCCTATTAGTTATAGAGCTGTCCAAATTATCTATTTTATATTGGATAAGTAGTGGTTACTTGTGTTTTTTAGGGAGTTGGCCCATTTTTACCTAAGTTGTCAAATTTATGCATGTAGAGTTGTTCATAGTACAGTTGACCCTCTCTACCCATGGGTTCTGCATCTCTGGATTCAACCTACTGAAGATTGGAAATATTTAAAATAAAAAAATGCATCTGTACTGAACATGTACAGTCTTTTTTTCTTGTCATTATTCCCTAAATAATGCAGCATAACAACTGTACATAGAGTTTACATCGTATTTGGTAATATAAGTAACCTAGAAATGATTTAAAGTATATGAGAGGATGTACATAGGTTATTTGCAAATACTATGCCATTTTCTATCAGGGATTTGAACATCCACTGATTTTGGTGTCCACGGGAGATCCTAGAACTGATCCCCAACAGATACTGAAAAACAATGTATTCCTTTATTATCCTGATATTCCCTATTCCATTATTGAATTGGCAAACTGTGTCTTTTTTTTTTCTCCTCTTTGTCCTTCACCTCTCTTACTGCTTCCACTTCCTGTGCGTACCTCTAAAAGGACATTGTTACAGAAAATGTAATAATCCCTTTCAGGGGAAAGCAGAATCTGCACTATCTCATTGAGCACATCTGCTTAATATTCCTGCAGTCTTGTTTAATATTTTTACTTTTGAAACATTTGAACAATAGGACCTGGGAAGTTGCTCTTGTTAAACACAAGGAATAACTCATCAAATTGCCCCAAGTTTTCTATTCTAACTGCCTAATTCAATTTGCTTCAGTCTCAACTGGACATTTAGGGAATCCTAGAGAAAAGGACACAGAGTACATGATGGAGGTTTTGCTAGACTTTTGTCCTGACCTGTCATTTATAACCTAATTGAAGTGAGAAAAATTCTGTGTGGATACATACCGCCCCAACTTAATCCTGAATCATTTTAGAGGTCTACCTAACCTTTCTCAGGAACTAATTTAAGAGCTTTACAAGGTAACTGAGTTATTCCAGTCCTTTGAACGATTCCTTTACTCTCTTCCCTATAAACTGATACTGGCTTTGTTACCCAGGATTTGACTCTGTGTTCTAACTCTACTGGATTTCCCAGGAGCTTGACACTGTGTTCCACAGGAATACATTATGGGTAGAAAACTCCTCACTGAAAATAAAGATGACAGATTTTAAGGATGACAGAGTATCTATGTTTAGATGGAAAAAAAAAAACAGATTGGGAAACAAGAAAACTAACTATAGACAATCATCTATCATTTGGATCTTAAGCAAATCTTTAGTAAGTCCCAGTTTCCTGTTTGCTGGCTGCACATATTTATTCCCAGCCCTCAACCTTGGGGAGAGGAATTACCAAAAGGAAACTATTAAACATCGAGTCACATAGAAGTAAACTGAAGAAAACATATGCCGTTAATTAACCTAGTTATTCCTAGTAGTTGCTGTGCATTTTTGACACTGGCACCTAGCTAAGAACAGCCAAAAATATGTTTACAAGATGTTTGTTATATAAAACTATAGTATTTTAGAAATTTTGCCAAATTCTCTCATTCAGAAGATAAGAAAACTAAGTATTGGAGGCATTTCATCAACTCACTGATGGAGTTTGGACAAGAAAATATGTGTCTTCTAACTTTTCCCATCCGCATTTTGCTTTAGCATCATTTTTCTTTAATTTAGCAATCAGCTTTTATATTACTGACAACAATGTTTTTTTCCTATACCTATGTGTGACATATATTCCTTTTGTTTTCTTTTGTTTGTTTTGTTTTGTTTTGTTTTGTTTTTGCAGCAATACTTACTGGAACATTTTACTCAAGGGTATCAAATTAATAGAATTTTGTAAATGAATATGAGCCAATCAAGTAGAATGGATTAGGTCTCAATCACTTGTGAGTAAAGAGTTTGCAGTTAAATAATAAGATCATATTCTTTATGCATGGCTACCTACACAGGCTCCATGTGAAATTAGTAGAGGTTTCTCTCTTTTCACTCCTTGAAAGAGGAAATGCAATTTGGCTTTACTTATATTGAGAGTTAGACCATCAGAGCATGTGTCTTTGGAGGTATCATTAGATGAGGAATAAAGACGAGTCCAATCTGAGAGTTGAGAAAGATTTTAGAAGTTGCCTAGTTTAATTTGGCTATTCATGGCAATAATACTTATTCACCCAATTTAATTAAGGAATGTCATTTTTTGGCATATATCAATAAACATCAAGCTGATTATTTACAGTCTTAGTAGAAGAGCTGGCAGAAATTGGGTGTATGTGAAGTCAGCCTGGAGGCAAATCAAAGCAGATGGCAGCTTTAAGAGATGACCTCAGGCTAAGGCAGTGCTAGAATCAGATGTAGACAAAACCAGGAGGCCACAAAAGAAAAAGATTAGGCATAGCAAGTACAGGTTCTTGGTCACTGGGCAAGAAAGACAGACTTGTGTCAATGCCCTCCAGTCAAAGACCACCAGGAACAGACCTGTAGTTAAACAAGCTGAGTGTATTCCTTCTTACAGCAAAGGAGAATGCACACCACAGGGAAGTGTGGGGCATCTCAGGAAAAAAGTGTTTGAAAAAACTTGTGGGATTTGGTCTTTGGTTGGGTCATTTTGTGAATGGAACAGGTAGTAGGGATTCACTCTTGATTGGATTTTCTCAGAAGGAAAGAACAATTTTACAATTGGATATCTCAGTATCAAGTAATAAAAGAATAATGTCTATACTTGTGTCCTGTTTTCTGATCTATTTTTTCCCATCCAAATGAACATGTACATACTCTCCCATCCCTAAAATTTGTATTTTAAGTAAAGAGTTTTCGTCCCATGACTGTTTTGTTGGGTGTTCATTTTGTATGCTCTTAATTTTTAGTTCCTTGTTGTGGGTTCAGACAAACACATCTCCCTCACTACTGCCTGTTTGCCTGCTTCTGTTTTATCTTGCCCTTCTCAAATGTTTTTGATGAAATCAAGTTTTCTCATCTTGGTTAAATTTCAGAATCAGCCAAGACCCTTGGTAAGGGTACAGATTTCAAAGATGCTCACTGATTATTATGATTCATTAGTTTTGAGGTAGAACCTGGTAGTCTGTACTTTTATTAAGTAGTAAGACACCATATAAGCAAGCTTCTTAAATCTATTAATATTTGTTCATATTAAAAGTAAATAGCCGGGAGTGGTGGCTCACACCTGTAATCCCAGCACTTTGGGAGGCTGAGGCGGGTGGATCACTTGAGGTCAGGAGTTCAAGACCAGCCTGATCAACATGGCAAAATCCTGACTCTACTAAAAATACAAAAATTGGCCGGGCATGGTGGTGCACGTCTGTAATACCAGCTACTCAGGAGGCTGAGGTGGAAGAATCACTTGAACCGGAGAGGTCGAGGTTGCAGTGAGCCCAGATCACACCACTGCACTCCAGCCTGGGTGCACAGAGTGAGACTCCGTCTCAATCAGTCAATGTAAACAGAACCCAAGTGAAGACATTATATTATCCTTTAAGAAAACGTTTTAACTTTTAAAATTATCCTTTCAGAAAATGTTGCATTTGCCTTTGGAAATTGTATTTAATACAGAAAAAGACAAAGAATAACATAATAGACATCTGAATGTTTGCCATCCAGCATTTTAAAAGGTTAAATTTTAAAAGGTTAAAATTTATCTCACATGTTTCAGAAATTTTTAAGTAAAATAAATACTACCAGTAAATATTATTTTTATCATTTATGCTTGTATTTAGTTCTTATCAATCTTGTTCCCTTGTTTTATTCACAAATGCATAAAAATGCATATCTTTATGCATTTTTAACCACTATTATTTTAGATATCTATTTGATCTATCTAGATCTAGTTCATTTATTTCTCACTGCCATATAGTATATACATGTGTAAATAATTTCACCATTTAATTTCCTATTCCCCCACTGTTGGATATCTGCTTGTTTCTAATATTTTGTTCATATATTCAATGCTGTCTTTTCCCTCCTAGCACCTGCCTCCTTGTGCATACACACGAGGGTCTTTAGGGTTTATAACAAGGAGTGGTCTAGTTTGTGCATTTTCAACTGTGAAGAAATTGCCAACATGCTTTCCAAGATGACAACATATATATGTGTGTGTGTGTGTGTGTGTGTGTGTGTTACATATACAAAATACTGTATTTTATCAGTGCAAACTGTCCATTGGCCTAACTAATGAGAGGTGCTGTTTTCTGAATTTTTTCATATGTATATTTTATAGATATATACATTTTGTGTGTGTGTGTGCATATATATATATATATAAAATCAGCAGTTTCTCAGAGTTAGCTTTCCCCCATAAACTTACTCACACCAATAAAATACAGTGTGAAATATTTATACTTACACCATAAAATACAGCATAAAATAGACTTTCAATTTGAGATGTATGAAATAGTAACCTAGTGTTTTAGTTAGCATTTATTTAATTATTGGTGAGGATGAGCATCTTCTCAAATGCTCTGTACTTACTGGATTCTTGTTCAGTGAATTGGCCTTTCTGACTCTTTTCCCAATTTTCATTGGTTGTGTTGCTTTTTCCTGTTGATTACCTGTTGATTAGAATTTCTTCATAAATTTGGAATACTACCCCCTATACACATTGCAGGCAGTGCACTTTGCTATTATAATTTTTCACTACCAATTTTTAGTTTTCAGATATATTCCTGATGATTGATAGGGTCTGAAAAGTTACTGCAGGTAAGTATTCCTACAATTAATTCTTTTCCCTGTTTATAAAAAAATAGATATCACAAAACTTGAGATGATTTAAAGCCTAAGGCAGAGTTTCTATACTTTCGTCATATACATAATGAAACAAAAATAAATAAAAAAAAAACTAAAGCAATACACTACAGTTGATCAGCTTTAATTTGCTTTTTGCTGAAACAGTAGCCCTGGAAGTTGATGTACTAGTACCCTTCACATCTTTTTCTAAACTAACGAATTTGTGAAAATTATTTTAGAGAGATTTGAAGTTATGCTAAGCCTCCTTCTAAAACAAATGTATTCCTCTGTCAATGAAGATTGGAAGGAATTAAAGGGCACATTAGCATACAAAATGTAATTTTTAAAAAATACTGCTGAAAAGTCAGACCTTCATGTTGCTAATTCTGGTAGTAAAAATAACTCTATAGATTTAGCATACTGTGTGTGTGTTGCTAGCAGACTAAAGGTTAAACAAATTTAAACTGTTATACTGAAACTAGTCCCCCAAGCTACTTTCAGCTCAATTTCTCTGGTGAATCAAAAGAAAACAAAAATGCTTGGCAGCTCTTTCTTTCAGTGTAGAGGTAGCTTTGCATTTTTGTAGATGTTGATTTCTAAATATTTGGGTTTTTTTTTGTTGTTGTTGTTGCTTTTTGCTCACCTTTAGCATCTCAAAAATGCTAAAGGCTGTTCGTTTTATAATATCTCTATTATATAGATAAGAAGACACTCAGAATTTTTTAAAAGGAGGATTTTTATAAAATTGCATTCCTAGAATTCTAGATACTGCTTTTAAATTTTCAAATAGAAACACTTGTTTTTAGAACTGCGTGTTCTTTTTCTCCTGAGCACATTTCTGTCTTATTCTTTTTTTTATAAAATAGGCACAAAATACTCCTCCCATTTTATCAGTACAAACTGTCCATTGGCCTAACTAATTAGAGGTGCTATTTTCTGAATTTTTTGCTTATTTGTCCCACATGCCTCATAGAAAATGTCAGTCAGCATATTAAGAGGAGTAAGTACGGGCACCAAAATTAGTCTTATGTTTTAAAACCTGGTAGGAGATGGGTCATCCCGAAGCAGTATTGAAGAGGAGGAAATGTTTGTCTCCAGCAAGCTAATTTCTCTTATCTTCACTCTTTCTTCTTTTAAGCATCCCCTTTACCACTTTCCCACCTATGTACTTCTCCTTTCCACATACAAATATCTCATACACACACACACACACACACATACACAATGTCCTTGTGATCTCACCAGTTATCTCATCTCTTCTGTGTTGTATTAACCACTAACAGAGAGGAATATATTAAGCTCATTCCAAGTGAAATGTTAGGGAATAGTATCATATCCCTTCCTGAAATATTTATATTGTAACAGAGATGCTAGAAAAACCATTGCCTTGCTTGTTTTTTCAGTCCAGAATCCATCTGGTACTATGTTCGGACTAAACTGTGATTTAATCCCTGGACACAAAAACTAAAATCTCCCTAGATCCGTCCCTGTCCTTTATGCTATTACCCATTACCAGGGGTTTTGCCCTCCCAGATTGTCTGGGGGTGGGAATGCTGTCCTTAACCCTTAGTCTACAGGACTGGCCATTGATATCTGCTGCCAGACCTCACTGACATGAGTTGCTTGCTGCCCAAGACCTACCACTGACCAAATCCCTTCACTCTATAATCTGTCCACCTACTGGGCCAAACTGTTTCTGCCAGTTTGTAAGGGCCAGATAGTAAGTATTTTAGGGTTTGTGAGCCATACAGACTCTGTTGCAACTACTCAACTTCGCCATTGTAGCACAAAAGCAACCATATACAATACGTAAGTGAGTGGGAATAATTGTGCTTCAATAAAACTTTATTTACAAAAACAGAATGTGGTCCTGATATGACTTACAAGCTGTAGTTTACAAGCCTGTTCCCCAGACACTTGGCTATACAGCAGGCAACTGGCTTTGCTCATTCATTCATCTATTCATTCACTCATTCATTCACTAAATGCATATTGTGCCCATGCTGTATGTCAATTGCTTAATGCTTACTACATATTGATACAAAGATGACTAATACACAATATTTCCCCTGTATTAGCTCAGAGTTCCAAGAGAAAGATAGGTTTGTAAATAATAATAGTAATAATTTGATAAGGTAAGTGTGTGTTATCCTGGCTTTGCTGTTGTTGCAAATTACAGTAAACCTTTCTTGAATTGGCTTAAGCAAAAGACATCTGATATCTGCTGCCAGACCTCACTGATGGGAATTTCTTGCTGCTCAACACCTATGGCTGACAAATCCCCCACACCATAGTCTGTCCACCTGCTGGGATGATTGGCCACTAGTTTGGATGGCCTAAATTGCCTGATTCAAGGAGACTGTATAATTGGTATAATTCCTGGCTATGCAAGGAACTGTGTGTCTATGCCACATCTATAGTGTCAATAGGAGGAACAAGTTGCCAGTGTGCAATTGGAGACACCTATAAAGGAGTTTAATTTAGCAGAGGAAAATTAATCTATGTAAACAAAAATTCACATCATAGATGCAATTCCCATGTCATATGCACATAAACCTAATCCTAATGGTACAAATAATACAACAACAGTACAACTATAACAATAGTAAATAACATTTACTAAATGCTTACTATGTGCCAGGTACAGTTCTAAGCATATTATTAACTGCTTTAATCCTCACTACAGGATTAAATGATAGATATGGTTTTACCCCATTTTATAGATGAAGATTCAGGAGTATAGACAGAGCTTAAGTAACTTGCTCATTTAGAATGAGGCACAATTAGGATTCGAACCCAGACAGTCTGGATTCTGCCTTTATGCTAGGATTCTGCCACTCTGATATATTGCAGAGCTCTGTTTCCAGTCTGTTGTAAAACCATAGCCTTGGAGCTTTAACATTACGTTCATTTTAAGAGGCTCAGCATTGTCAGCTGTAGGGTAGGAAGTAAATTCCCTTTTGTTGTTCAAAGATCAGGGCTGTAGCTAGTTGTCCTACATTCTACCATAACATTTTAGTAGACTGTGTTACATCATGTCAAGATATTTAAATTCTCCCATGTCTTTCTGGGCATTTGCTAAATGAGAATAACTATTTAACTACCTTAGGATTTCTACTGAAAATTATTATATTACAATGCATCTTTGTGAAATATAATCATTTGATTAAAAAACTTTCCGTAGAGAGTTTACAACATTAAATACATATACTTATAAACCAAGTTATTTGCAAAGGAGTTTAGTAATCCCAAAGTAGCTAAAATTCAAACTAGGATTTCCAAGTCTAATTTTTCTTCTATCTCACTTATGTGGATTGTTTTTTGAAAAGATCTAGTGATTATTTCTTGAGTTTTAACCAAGTAACACAATATAAAGTGTCATATTATAAACTTTCTTTAGAAGGTAAGTAGTCCTTTAAATTTATAGTTGAAAATTCGTAGTCCGGCTTTTAAAAGTGTGTGAGTGTGCACAAGTATGCACACAAATGTGTGATGTCTTCTGTAGTTTAGATATATGAGAGATTTTATTCTCAAACTAAAATAACAGCTTAGCAGGACTGAAATATCCTTAATTCCCCTCTTTGGATCATAAAACAAGACTATTGAGTAATAATTCTACCAAGGCACACTTGGAAATTATTGCTACTAAATGAACCCATGTTGTTTTTAATATTATTTTGCTAAAACATTCATGTCTTTTCACTTTAAATTTAAGTGCTAGAATTGCTTGATTGTATTTTGCAGATATCTCACTGTTTTCCTCTTCAATAGAGCATCCATATGAATATTAAGTAACCATGGAACAAAAGTGTGTCCACCATTTGTTCTCAAATGCACGTAATTTCAGAAGACTCATAGGATATTAAAGAGTTAGTGGTAGTATTGGCAAATGAGGATGGAGTTGTTTCAGTTTTAGGAATGAATTACTTTTTATGCTTATTACTTTCCTGTGTTCATAATAAAATAAATGCTTTTTAAATTGTGAATGAGTACAAAACATAGAAAATTATTTTAAAAAATAGGTAAATATTTCCAGAAATAATGGAAAGACAAATTAATGCCTTTTTTCCAATTTCTGATAGTGTAAGTTATTAATACCTCTCCTTCTCTCCATAGATGTAGATTAATTGAGAATTACACTATCTCATGTTATATTCAAAAATACATGTTAACATAAAAATGACTCCAATAAACTTTTTACTCATAATACTAGCTAGTGTCACTTAAGTTTTTAATTGTATTAGTCACTATCAAAGTGACTAGCAATAGTTTATCTCCTGTAACTTTAACAACATCAGCAGGGAGTTAGGATTATTGTTTCTGTTTTATGAATTTGGAATCTGAGACACAGACGGGGCAAGTGACATTCACAGTTAGTGGTGGAGCTGGGCTGAGAACCCACACAGTTCAACTCTGGAGACCATACACTTAACTACTCACTATTTTGTACCATGCTTCCCTTTCCTCACCTGTCTTAAGGGTTTCTGTTGAAAAATTGGACGAGATACTCCTGTTTCTGGAGAGTGTTTACAATTTGGCCATGAGGTTAATGCAGCTACTTTGTTGCTCTGCAGCTGCGATCACTCTCATTAAATAGTAATATCTATTAAGCAGGAATCTTTTCCCGTTTTTTTTCTAGTATAGTACTTGTTCCTTTTCTTTTATGTGCCTTCCCAGAGATGTCCCTGACCAATTCAAGATTATAGCAGCACGATGCCTCTTTGAAGTTCATATCTTATATTAATAGAAACACTTGGAACTCAATCTTTGTTCATTCTTGTACTGGAGAGGTCTCTGCCACGTGAATCAAATCCTGAACACAGCTGATTTAATTAGAGGTGGTCAAATTATAGCCAAAATCATAGGTCATGAGCAATCCTGGCTAAAAAGCTCTGCCTGAAGAGGGAAAAGGGAAACTAAATGTACCAAATGGATTTAATTTCATGCATTTAAATTAGAGGCACAAACATAATTAGTGTGAGAAGTGGGAAGGCTACTGAATTAGCACCATATAAGGCTTTTTATCCAGTATTTTCAAACTCTACTAGCTCTAAAATAATTTTGCAAAACTTTGTATCCTATAACACATTTTCAGTTGTAGCCTATAATTTTTTATCATAAATTTAAACAGTTGTAAGGAATATATTTTCTAACATTAGTAAACACTGAAATTTGAAAATTAAGATCTTTTAAGTGAAGTAGAATTCTTACACATGAGCAAGAGGAACCCTGCACACTATGAAGACATACCATATAAATTCATTTAAAAAACGCCCAGGACCCTCTATTATCAGGAGCCTAGTATTTAACACTCATGCAGAAAGACCTGTAACTCTAAACATCTGTTCTCAATACTAACGCCATTCAACACCAGGGAATCACTTTTGCATATCTCCTGCCCTAGTCCTCCACACAAAAAGAAAATGCATCTAAATGTTAGAAACGCCTGGGGGAGGTACTGCCACTGAGGTCTGAGTCAGATGCTGCTTTGGAGGGCAGGGTATATTTGAAATGCTTAAGATACAGACAAATAGATTAACTTATCAAATCCCCAGATGGCATGAATGCAAAGTTCTTTAAATAACAAAGTAATTTTTCCTACCAGGTCAAATACCCATTTTCTTGCCTCTCTAATTTCTGATTAAAATGACATTTGCCAAGAGTTGTACACAGTAGTTGAGGAGTATTTATCAATAATAAACAAGTCCTATTACCCTATATTTATGTATGTGAATATTTAGACCTCTTTTGCACTCACGAGTAGATGGAAATTTAACAATAAAATTGCAAATAATTTTCTTTGTATAAATATATTTAGTGTTAAATTCAGTTTCAAAAATTAAGTAATTTTGATTTAAAAGTAACTTTTTTCAAAAACATTAAAAAATTCTTGTTTTTGCATTTACTATAATTCTTTATAAACATATTTTTCAGTTTTGTGCACTTTGATTATAATTATAATTTGCTTTTAATTTTTTACATTACTGTCATTAAGACACAAATTATGTGAAAATTTTGATTATGACAAAATAATTTAGCTATCCACTAAGTAGAATAAAAATAAAATTTATGAAAGAACATATAATAATTTATATATTACATATGTCATTACTTTTTGTTTTGTTTTGTTTTTGAGACAGACTCCAGCTCCGTCACCCAGGATGGAGTGCAGTGGTGCGATCTCGGCTCACTGCAACCTCTGCCTCTCCAGTTCACGCCATTCTCCTGCCTCAGCCTCCCGAGTAGCTGGGACTACAGGTGCCCGCCACTACACCCGGCTAATTTTTTGTATTTTTAGTAGAGACGGGGTTTCACCATGTTAGCCAGGATGGTCTTGATCACCTGACCTCGTGATCCGCCCGCCTTGGCCTTCCAAAGTACTGGAATTACAGGCATGAGCCACTGCGCCCGGCTCGTTACTTTTTTAATGTATCCAAAAACAAGTAGTCCACCAAGAGAATACCCAAATGCGCATAATAATAAAGTCAGTACTCACAAACGTATGCCATTTTTAGGACATATAAAAACCAAAACTTTACACGTTTGTTATTCTGTGACATTGAGAGAACATTTTTCAAGGTAAAATAGAGCACATTTTTCCTAACAATTTTTCACCTTGACCTGTAACTCCTAAATACCTAAGCCTACAGCAGGTGGGCCTCATTTCTACGCAGGGCTCAGGCCCACTAGCATCTGGGGGCAGCCAGCTTGAATGTATCTCACAGAATCTAAATATCATACTGATTTGATGCTCACTCTTTCCCATTTTTAAACATATTTTGTTTATTTGTTCATTTAATTGGCATATAAAAATTATATAGATTTATGGCATAATATATCATTTTGCCATACGTATACATCGTGAAATGGCTCAGTTGAGTTTCCTTATCCATTTTTAAAAGTAATCACCACAATTTTTCATGGAATCGAAAACTTTCACTATCCCCTACAATCTTTGTACTCAAATTTCGATTTCACTTCGCCACAGGTGTGTATGTCTTAATGTAATATTCCTAGTGAATTTATTCATACTTGAAGGCCTATAATTAATCACCCTATCATTCTTCATTACAATTATACAGATGATGAAAGTGTATTAAAAGTTTCAATAGGAATATTAAACACAAAAATGCATCTCTTAATGCTGAGAATGTTGTAATTAGTTCATGTATCCATGTATCTGTATTACTTTTGCTAGAATGGGGTTAGGTTTCAGCATCCAGCATCAGTTCAATTCTACATGTTCAATTTTTACAGATTAAGTTCTGAGAAACCTTTTTTTTTTTTTTTTTGGTTTGTTTGAGACGAGTCGTTGTGTCGCCCGGTCTGGAGTGCAGTGGTGCGATCTCAGCTCACTTCAAGCTCCGCCTCCCGGGTTCACGCCATTCTCCTGCCTCAGCCTCCTGAGTAGCCGGGACTACAGGCGCCTGCCACCACGCCTGGCTAATTTTTTGTATTTTTAGTAGAGACGGGGTTTCACCCTGTTAGCCAGGATGGTCTCGATCTCCTGACCTCATAATCCGCCCACCTCAGCCTCCCAAAGTGCTGGGATTACAGGTGTGAGCCATCGTGCCCGGCCCTGAGAAATCTTCTTTACAAAAATATGTAGAGGAAATGGAAGGAGATTTTAATTATCTGTCAAGAATATCCACCTTCAATTATGCTGAAAAGAAAGGATTCGAATTTAGCAACTTTTTCCTCTGCTATTACCCTGATCCTGCCCCAGTTCCCTCTTGCCTGGATTATTAATAGGATCCAAAATATTATCCCTGCTTTTACCACTGGTTCCTTTCAATCTATACCCACATTCCATAGCAGCAATGGCTAGTCTGTTAAAGGAAAAAGAAACTCGTATCACTCCCCTCTTTAAAAATCTCCCTTGGCTCCCTGTCTCACTCTGAGTAAAAGCCAAAAAACTTATCGTGATCCTCAAGGCTGTGCAGAATCTAGCCTCCTTTTCCCTCCCTGGCCTTGTCTCCTGTTCTTGTCCTCATTCACTCCTCTGCACCTCACTGGCCCCTTTGCCATTCCTCCCTCAGACCCGCACGTCCCATCTCCAAGAGCCTGTGCACTGGTTTTTCCTCTGCTGAGAATGCTCTCCCCTCAACGTCACCACTTACCTTCTTTCCTACAAGACCTTGCTACTTCCTTGTTGTAAAGCTAAGCCTTCTATACCTCCCTGTCTCCAGCCCTGCCCATCACACACGTCATTTCCTATTTTCCCACTTTTTTTTTTTCTCCTTGGCAATAATTACTTTATGACATTCTAGATATTTTACATTTAAATTTTGTTTATAGTTATTCTACCCCCTAAGAGGTAAGCCACATGAGGGAAGGGAATTTGGAAAGTGTGATTAAATGCAGTATCACGGTATCTTGAATATAGTACATGCTCGATAAACACTTGTTGAACACTGCATTGATTGTCTATGCTGTGTAACAAAGTACCACAAATGCAGCAGCTCAGAACAACATGTATTTATTATCTCACAGTTTCTGTGAATCAGAACTCCTGGCTGGGTCAGGTTGTCATAAGTGCAGGAATCCCACGAGATATCAGCCGGGCAGTGTTAATTTCTCAGCCTCAGGGTCATCTTCGCAGATAGTCCTTGGCAGAATTCAGTTTCTTGCAGCTTCAGAGCTTTGTTGGCTGTCAGCCAGGGTCCACTGTCAGGTCTTGGGGGACCCCAAGGTTCCTTGTTCCATGGCCCTTTCACAGATCCCTCTCACAATACGGCAGCTGACAGCCAAGAGGAGAATCCCTCCCTCTAAGACAGAGGCTTACGTGATGTAATGTAATCTTTGGAGTGGCTATTCCATTATATTCACAGTTCCTGCCTCCTTCCAAAGGGAGAGGATTATACAAGGTGTGGGACTGAGACACCATCAGAAACTGGGAATCTTGAAAACCGTCTTAGGGCTATGCTTACCACAAAGACTGAATTTAAAAAAAAAAAAAAAAAAAAAGATAAGTCTTTTCTTAGGATGTCTTGATTAAAGAACACTTAAAGATACCATTTTACACAAAGTTTTCCTGTTATCTGAGACCCTGAAGGCTTTTCATTCCCAAAAAAGATTCAGTTTGGGTGGGAGTAAAGTAGGTGAAGAACAAATGTGAAAGAAAAAGTACTGACCTCCCATCTTGACATTACTTAGGCAGATCAGCTTCAAGAAAGTGTATCCATGAAAGTTAAGATTCAGAACACTGAGTTCCCTTAAAACTGTCTGTGCCTTTGGAAAGTCTTCGTGCACTCCGCAGACACTAATGTTCTCCAGTTTGAAGACTACTCATATAATCTATCAGAGTGTTACTGGTACCAAACATTGCCACTGCCTGACATTGTGACTTACCTCCAGCTATAATTTCTTTCAGCTGCTGTGACAAGATGCAATCAGAACACTTCCTAAAATAAAAGGATTTTCACCCATCCATCACTAATGCCAGATTATGTCTATTTTCTAATTCCTTGATCATTTTCTTTCTGGCATCTCACACTTGTAAGCCCAGCACTTTGGGAGGAGGAGGTGGGAAGATCACTTGAGGCCAGGAGTTGGAGACCAGCCTAGGCAACATAGTAAGACCAAGTCTCTCGTAAAAAAAAAAAAATTAATAATATAGCCAGGCATGGTGATGGGCACCTCAGCCAGGGACTGAGCCAGGAGGATCACTTGAGCCCAATAGTTCAAGGCTGCAGTTACCCGTAAATCTAGGATTATGTAGGATTATGAGATTTTTTTCATTTAAACTTTAAACTTTTCCTTTTTTTGCCTCTGTACTTTTTAATTTTTTGTTAATCAGAAAGCATGGTCAACTTTACCTCAAAAACAAAACAAATCCCTGTTGTTTTGAAATAAAAAGTTATTCTAAAAAAATTCATAAAAAATCAAGAACTCTTTATAAAACTATATTTCATAGAACAATTATGTATCTTAAGCAAAATATTCTGACAAAATAGAACTACCTCATTAGACTACAGGTTTCCAAACAAAAGACCCCCTTCTGTGTTGTTCCTCCTGTGTCCAGAAAAATACTTAGCACCAAGCAGGTGCTCAATGGATACTTACTGCAAAAACAACTCCCCTCACATAAAACAACTGATATATTTTTTAAAATCTACTTCTTATTTTTGTCATTGCCCATCTCTTATTTGTTTCTAAATAACTTGAGGGGAGTAAATATAAAATGTTTTTTACCCCGTGCCTTTTTCTTTCTCAAGCACATAATGCAATATAGAAAACAACCTCGAATAAATGAAATATAATAATAGAAATCTTTCATTAACCATTCTCTTGTGTTCCAATTTTAAAAATGGAGGCACATATGGTATGCACTAAGCCAGTAACAAGACTGTATTTCTGAGGACTGCCTATCTTCGTCGTTCAAGGAGAGGGTTTATTACAAACAGCATGGTGTGTGGACCACTGCATTTCAGAATGATTTTAAACACGAGCTTAAACAGGCGAAGGCCACCCATTGCTTACCCAGAGAAATCTTGAACAAGAATGTTATGGACATTCCATACATGGTAATTAATTACCACTTTGAAGTCGTGAGTGCGAAAGGATGACTACTACCTAGTATGCTGGTCAGGTTTCTCTAATGCATTCTATTTTATTCTACTTCTTAAAGGAAGCCACCTTGGAAAAGGCTTGTTGTCATAGGTTTGGTTGGAAATCAGTATGAATGCTCACACACTAAATCAGTGGCTCTCAATTCTAGGAGAACATTAGGATTACAGGGGAGTTTAAAAATGCTGATGCCTGTGGGCCATCTCAGACCAATGCGACCAGAAATCCTGGGGTTGGGATTGGAAACTGCATGTGCGGTGTTATTTTTAATTTTTTCCTGTAATTTAGTGTGCTATCAGGATGAAGAACCTTTACATCAGATTTTTAACTTCCTAAACTTAGAGACTATGTCTGTGTGATTTGCCTTTTCATCCTAGTGCTTACTACAGTGCCTGGTATCAGGGTCTCCCAGAAGTCACGATGCAGTTTTAAGCTTTAATAACTGTAGAAGCATAAATGATACTAATTGACAACGAATATCATTTGAAAGCTTAATTGTATTTCAATTTCACGTGTACCTACTTATGACTTTGCATTAATAGACTTTTAATTTTTTGCTTTTTTAATTTTATTTTTTACCCCCGCAGACACTATGGTGACTTATGCTTTAGTCCGTCTGATTAATACTGGCAAAGACTAAAAATTATTAAAATTAAAAATGTTTATTCAAAATTCACAAATAAGTGTAGAAGAAATGAAAGTAATTCGCCTTTTCAGGTGTTCCCATTTGTAAGTTTATAGTATGAAAAAAATATATATATGAAAATATTAAAATTTAAAACTATACTAAAATATTTGAAAAATGCAGAATAGTAAAGGATCAAACATTATATGGTTGAATCTTCATCTGAATGTTGAAATCTACTGCCTATCAGAGGTTTTGTTTCAGTTCTATTCTCACATTACAGTAGGAATGCCTTTGGCTGCATGTAAAAGAAAACAGTGCTTTTTAAAAAGAATAATTTGTTTTTGCATAACTAGAAGTCTGGAGTTAGGCAGCTGCTGATGTTGGTTTAATGGTTTATTAATGCCAGGGTGGTTCAGCCCTCCTCCACAATTCCAAGATGGCTTCCATAGCTCCAGGCTACACCTTCAAAGGGTAGGGTGAACGTAGTAACACTGGCTGCTTGCGACTAATATTTTTATCAGAAAAATGTATGCTTCTCCCAGCATATGTTCACTTAGGTTTCATTAGCTAAAACTATATCATGCAGCCACCCTATAGTTACAAAAGTTACAAGGATATAAGTATTTGACTTCTCTGTCTTCTATTTTGTTGATAGAAAAGAGAATACAGTCAGGCATGTATTTGCTAGCCAAACAAGTTCCTGTTATCCTTAATTTTTGTCTCATCCACTCTATTAAGTGTGAAGTCAACTACTTCTGAAACTAATGGATCTTTTAATTGTTAGATAATATTCTCTTTTCTTCTAAGAGAATACAAAGTTTTTAGGGAACCAGAACTTTTAAGGCTTTTTCTTAATAATAAAGATTGTAGTCAACAAATATGATTTCTCAATTCAGGGAGAAAAATGATGAAACCAATTCCATCAAACCAGTGTGGTTAGAGCCATTAATAAAGGCTTTGAAATTGTATTCCATGTGGAATGGGAAACTGAAGGACTTTGGGCAGAGTAAACAATATGACAAGTTTTGTATTTTTTAAAGGTTTTGTGGAAAAATGAGTTGGTGAGGAACAAGACAAACACAAAGAGGAATTTCTTACAAGAATATGCCAAATATTACATAGTCTCTTTCTTTATTGGAAATAGGGAAATCAGTTGAGATTATTACCTGGATAATTTACCTGCATTATCCAGGTATTTACCTGGATAACTTACCTGCATTATCCAGGTATTTACCTGGATAATTTACCTGCATTATCCAGGTAAACATTGTTCATACTAGAGTGACAGTTTAGATATGGAAAGAGGTGAACAGATATTCTGGAGACAGAATTGACAGGACTTACTGAAAGGTTGGAAGTGATTGTGAGGAAGAGGCAAGAAGGAGAGCTGACCCCAGAGTTTCTGACTAGAGAGGAAGATCAGAACAGTCCTGAGAAGGGAGATCAAGAATTTAATTCTGAAAAGGGGAACTAGAAGAAATCACCCATGTACACTTTTGCACTTACATAGCAAGACTGGAATACAGAGGAGATTGGCATGAACCCTTAGCATGAATGATACATACATTTACAAAATGTTTCATAATTTTAATCACATTCCTAAAAAGGAAAATATAAAGAAAAAACAAACTAAAATATTATTACTGTGAAAGATTAATGGAGTAAAATCAAGTGTACTACTTTATACAGTAAAGCAAATTAATATGATCCTCTTATGGAAGAGCAGAATGTCAATTTTTAAAAAATTTTTAAAGGATTTAAAAAAGTTATTGATTATTTTCAATAATCATAATGCTATAAATAAAATTAGAAAACATGGAGATGGTCAAAGGGATGCTAAGAGATTCGAATTAAAAAATCAGGAGTGACAGTAACATCATTCAAGGTGGAATACAAGGATAAGGAACTTAGAAGGACTGAAAGTCAATATGTATGATTAAAAGCATTATTATGAAGCAAATATAGCAGTCATAAGTTCATGCATCAAACAATATGGTCACTCAACTCAGGTCAAATGAATATCAGAAATATTTATCACAAAAATATGATAAAATACCTGTATGCTTTCATGCTGAGACTTTAATATACCTCTTTCAGAATCTCACATACCTAGAAGATAAATAAGCAATGTCAATTATTAAAAATCTATACTATTAAAAATCTTCATTTTACATTTGTTAAGACTGAGATATCTCCACATGGAGATGTTGGGTAGGCAGCCCAGGGCTCAGAACAACACATTACAATACAACATACAATGTTTTAATGTCTACATGTAATTTACAAGGGGAGGTAATAAGTTCTTTTAGTATCTTAAAACCTCCATAAATTAAGGGCTGACATTTCTCTCACCAGACCTTACTTTGTTTAGCTCCATTACAGTGGGATAAAAGTTGTACACATTAAGAGATAGAGACTATTCACAAAGGTTTTACTACCTCTTTATTGCCTGATAAAGAAAATCCTAAGTGAAAGCCAGATATTACATGTACTACTTATAGTCCTCTGGCAAATGTGATATTTCTTCAAAAGTTCAAGTAGCCTGGACAGCAAATTTATCTAGCTTACTTGGTCTTTGGGCAAAAACAGAGGGCCTCACCTGCAACTCACAGACAAGTTTATGGGGCATTACCGAGCAATTATTTCAATGGGGTAATATGTTCTATCTTGTTTTATTACTTTCCTTGGAGCAGAAACCAAGGTCCCAAGTGACATCCAATTATAGTTCTTAGTTCATTTGAGGTAGGTTAAATGGTGACATTGAGTCACAACATCCTTAACCTCATTTGAACACTAAAAGACAAGATTTTTTTCCTATTCTCCAAAAGAAGCTTCAAGCAGCAAATATAATTGCTAGACAAAGAGAGATTTCTTACATGAATTTGCAATATATGTAATTTGTCTTCGTTCACTGTTACAATATGTATAATTTATCTTGTGGGAAATGAATAGGTCAAGGGCACAGCAGTCTTTTTGCAGCTTGGTTATATAATAATATAGTAATATAATATAATAATTAATATTATATATAATTATATAATTAATATAATTAATATATATTATTATAATTATATATAATTAATAATATAATTAATATAAAATAATAATTAATATATAATAAAATAATATAATAAAATAATATAATAATATAATAATAATATATAATAATATAATAATATATAATATATTATAATAAGTCACAGCTTATTAATACCATTTTCTTCCCAAGAGAAATAAGAAATGCCACAGTATTGTGATATCAGAGAGTCTCAAGAGGGACTCCCATAACACTGAGACACTGATGCTGTCAGATGATTCTACACATATATATTTAAAGTATAAACATGTAGTTTGCTTTACTAGCCTATTAAAATATATTGAGAAGACTATGCTATACTTCATTCCAATCCATCCAACTTTCTAGTAATAAGAAGTTCTCTTAAATGAATGGAAGATCTATAAGCAAAAGAAGTGGTTTTGAAACCTCAGCATGTTTGGGGGAAAGTCTCTTTCAAGGCTGCTTCTACATTATTGATTGGATTTAGATTACTAAATGTATTCAATATGATGTGTTTTTGGAAAGTTGTACTTCAAATTCAGATTCTAGCGGAGCCCAGCTCATCAACAACATATTCACTATTTGAATGATGCAATGACTATGGTAATAATCTGTTTGCCTTATTACGATGAAGATCAAAGACATTAGCTTTTTTATAAAATTATGGTGGAAATATTAATACAACAAAAAGTTTTTTGCTCCTACCATATGCCAGACACCATTCTAGGCACTGAGAATATGGTAATGAATATGGCAAGAAAACATGGCAAGAAAGTCCTTGCCCTTATGGAGTTTATGTTATTTTGACATACGGACATGAAGAGTAAAGATGGAAAAGGAAACTGAAGAGGTAGATATTTACGAACAGGAGAGGCAAAACGAATGGTGGCTTGAGGCATGTCTGAGTAAAGCCAGAGGAATAAGGGGGAAAGTAATAGGTAAGGCTTTCCTAACAGCTAAAGAATAAGAGAGCCTTAGGAAGAGTTAAATGAACTTAGACAGAAACATATCTGGCTTTCCATTGTTTTCACTTCACCATACAGATGGTAAGATCAAAATGGGGGGAGAGGGAGATTAAATCTACAATAGCAATCATCTAATAAACTATAGAGGCCATTTTGAAGATTAAGGTTAAATTAATAAAAATTAGATTAGCTCAACTAGTTTTATTAAAACATAAACATAGTTTATCTAGTCATCATCATCTTTGAACAGAAATAATTGCTTCTGTGCATGCTATCATTAGGAGAAATATCTCCCCACTTTCCATCACTTTTTTCTTCTTCCCACCCATATACCTTTCTCTTTTGAAAAACCCAAATAGGAAATAAAATCATTTCTTTTGAGCTCATTCTCTGATCTCCTCTTGCACACATGCTTATACTTTCTGAGGAGCATGCTGGTTGGAAGATGAAAACTATCCAGAAGCTGGAATGCACTGACTGGATATAAAAAAAAAACACAGAGGTGTTTGAAAATTATTCTTCTCTATGACTATTTATATCAGCAAATTTAGAGCCTGAAATTTTTTACTTCAGAGAAGATGTAGACACTGGATTCTCCTTTTTATTTCTTAGGTGTTCTTAACCTTAAAATTCTTGATTATGGACAGAGAAAACAGAAGTGTATGAAATTCTTCTCTTTCCCAATTTTTAAAGAGATGCTAGGGCAACAAACTTGGGGTTTCTAATTCTACTCTTCAGTATACTGTTTTATGGAAACCCTGCTTAGGGGTTATATTTAGAAAATAAACACTTTTAAAGGTATTTAAGTTTAAAACAAGAACTCTGCCTTAAAGAAAAAGATTAATATGTTTTTGCAATGCACATACTTTAACACAATTTTGATCCAAAATATCATGTTAACAGGATATATTGTTTCACTTATTTGTTAGGTCAGTGTGCCATCGTGATGCTGCCTCAGTGGCCATGAAATATTTTACTTACAGTTATCATAGGCATCTCTAAGGAAATAAAGTGGGGGAAAAACTATTATTTGTCCCAAAATATGTGAGACTTAAAAATGTAGAATTTTGGATTTTCCTCTGCCTCAGATAAATCAAAATGTACTAGACCTACGAGGGTCCACTGTTAACCAAACAAGAAAAATACTCTAGTGCAATATATTGTTTAGAGTAGTGGTCCTAGAACTTCTTTCCATTCCAGGGTTGGTGAATCACAGCTATAGTGCCATCTGTAACGTGAGAGCTTGTTTATGCCCATGCCCCCGTTGGTAGCTAGTTTTTTATGAGTATTGTGCACATGCTTCTTACGGTCACATTTCAAACTGCCCCTGCCCCACCTTTATCCTGTCTTATAATACAAGTGGAACACATAAAGAAATATTCACAAAATAGCAAGTAGATGAAGTTGGCCTCAGCAGTTGGCAATTACCAAAACAAAGTCAAGGAAAGGGGAAAGGGGGTACTCAGAGCTAGCCAAACTGTGATGTTTGAGGGCATGGTCCTCAAAACATCCTTTACTTTTGACATCAACTATAAGTTCGGGGGCTCCCCATATGACCCTCAAATTTGATAATTTGCTAAAGGGACTTACAGAACTTACTGGAAACTATTATACTCACAGATACAGTTTGTTATAGGGAAAGAACACAGATCAAAATCAGCCAAAGCAAGAGTTACATAGAGTCTGGGAGAGTTCCTAGCAAGCAGCTTTTGTTGTCCTCTGTGGGGCTAGAACAGGTGACCCTCCCAGGATTGAGTGTGACAGTACACAAGAAATATTGCCAACCACAGAAGCTCATCCAAGCTCAGTGTCCAGAGTTTTTATTGGAGTTTCATTATATAGACATGATTGATTGATTGATTGCCCTTCTGGTTGAATTCAGCCTCCAGGTCAACTGATACTACCTGTCCCAAAGACCCTACCTTAAATCACATGGTTGTTCTTTCTGATGTGACCAGCCCCTGCCCAAACCAAGAGACTCATAAGAGGTCATGACATAAATTACCTCCCAGAAGCCTAAGGAAAAGGCCAGACCTATCTTTGGGCAAAGCCAAATTATTCACTACATAGAGAAAGGCCAAAAGTGACTACTCATAGAAGCACTCAAGAAATATAATTGAGATGGTCCTCTGTGCTATGAAGGAAAACATAGTGACACAGAGATTTGAAACCTATAACACTTTAATTTTTCTTGGCTAAGATTATGATTTTATGAAAGGTAAATTTTAAATATTTGAAAAAACAAAGCACATTTCTAAGATTATTTCAGCAAGAACACTATGATTCTCAAAAGAACTGGCAATGGTGACTATGTTGGGAGTGGAGCCTCTCTAAGGCCACTCCCAGGTTTAATAATTCACTAGGAAAACTCACAGGACTTAGTGTATAGTCATACTCGTGGCTATGGTTCATTGTAGCAGAAGGATTTAGGGCAAGATCAACAAAAAGAAACAGCACATGGGGCAAAGTTCAGGAAAAAACAGGTACAACCTTACAAGAGTCCTATCCCAGTGGAGTTGCATAAGATGCATTTAATTCCCCTCCTCTGTGAACTGTGACAACATATGTGAAATGTTGCTAACTAGGGAACTTTTTTAGAACCTTAGCACCCAGAATTTTGATGGAGAGCTGGTCACATAGGCATTAAATTAAATTAAATTTGGCCCAATCCTGCCTCTGTACCTTGAGTCTCTATGTACCAACTGCAACCTAGTTTACTACTTAAACTGAAAGCCTAACTTGAGAGTATATTCTTGTAACAAATAGCTGAATCTTAGCCAATCACAGCAGCCAAGCTCAGTGAATTACACAGCCTGCCAACTCATCACAACATGCCCATATAAGGCGGATACCTTGCTGTAGCTGATCAAATGAATTCTCTAGTTTTTTTCTGTGTCTGCTCTATAAAAGCTCACTGCTCACACTGCTGAGTGGAGCTCTCTGAACCTTTACTGGTTCAGGGTACTGCCTGATTCATATATCATTCTTTGCTCAAATAAACTCTGCTAAATTTAATTCCTCTAAAGCTTTTATTTTAACATAGATAATATCTACCAGGCACAGATCAAAATTCCAGACTCCCAGAACAAAAGCAAATGTTCAGTACAAATGAATTGTTTGAACAAACAGTTTAGCCATAGTGAGCTACTCTTATGTGTTCTGGGAATGGTGGGAACCCTCCTGAAATCCAAGTTCCCAGACACCAGCCAAGGGCCAACCTTATAAACAGACCTTTCAAAGTATAGCACTTAGTTCATTTCTGCATAGTGGTACAGCCGAAGTCTCAGGGAGTAAAGAAATACAAGAATGTCACATTCAGAGCCAAACACTAGGGTCAGTGGGGAAACGTGCCCCAGCAACTGCTTCAGTGGGAAATTTATATTGTCCATAGCCAGAGATTTGGGAATTCCAGAGAGTATTTTACATCCTCACATAATTTATAGATCTGCTTTTAGTGAAAGAAGGTGTTAAAATGAAACTCTATTTGTTTCACTTTGATTTCCCTAAAACAATAGGTGTGACCTCTCCTATATTCCAAAGTGAGTTGCTAGGCCAACCATATAAGACATGCGAAGAAGGTGGATCAAAAACAGTTAAATAATCCTTAGCTTTCTCCCCAGCCCCTGAAATGTTTGAAACTGAAGTTTCAAACTCATGGATAAGGACATCCATTATTCTACATGGATAGGGACATCCATATGTGTGACACACTCCTATGAGTAGGTTATGTCTAATCCCCATGTGTCAGTGGATATTTTAACCTTCTTTTCCCTACTCAAAACAACATATTGGAATGCAAGTAAGTGAGAATGACATTTCTGTAAGCCAATCTTGGATCATCTAAATTTTTTAAACAGTAAATACCTTTAAAACTTTAAACAAATTATTATTAGTGCAAAATACATGATTGATTGCAAATGAGCATTATGTTGAGAATCACTCGGTAGCGAGCAAAAGGAAACCTTTCAACATTTTTGGGGTCGATACAATCAGGAGTATGCTCCAGAAGCTACATTTGGTAGGTGGGAAATGGGAGGCAGGGAAACTGGTGGTAACAGTCTTAGTGGAAATCATGAGATAGTAAATATACCTAGGGGATGATGGTGGGAGTAACACAAGTAGAAATAGGATGAAGATACTGGCGATGAATGAAAGAGACTAGTTTAAAATAATCCTGAAGTTTAGGGGGTGGGGCCAAGAAGGCCAACCAGAAACAGTGGTATTTGGAAGCTCCCATCAAAAGAACCGTAATAAGTGTGTGAATCCTTCACCGGAAACCAAGGTAGCCAGGTTCTCTCATCAGAACTGACTAGGAGGCTGGCATGATCCACAGAGAGGAAGGAAGCACACAATTGCTACAAAGAGAATAAAATATCTTGGAATACAGCTAACAAGGGATGTGAAGGACCTCTTCAAGGAGAACTACAAACCACTGCTCAAGGAAATAAGAGAGGACACAAACAAATGGAACATGGATAGGAAGAATCAATATCGTGAAAATGGCCATACTGCCCAAAGTAAATTATAGATTTAATGCTATTCCCATAAAACTACCATTGACATTCTTCACAGAATTAGAAAAAACTACTTTAAATTTCATATGGAACCAAAGAAGCCCACTTATAGCCAAGACAATCCTAAGCAAAAAGAACAAATCTGGAGGCATCATGCTGACTTCAAACAGTACTACAAGGCTACAGTAACCAAAACAGTATGATGCTGGTAGCAAAATAGACATATAGACCAATGGAACAGAACAGAGACCTCAGAAATAACATCACACATCAACAACCATCTGATCTTCAACAAACCTGACAAAAACAAGCAATGGGGAAAGGATCTCCTATTCAATAAATGGTGCTGGGAAAACTGGCTAGCCATATGCAGAAAACAGAAACTGGACCCTTTCCTTACACCTTATACAAAAATTAACTCAAGATGGATTAAAGACTTAAATGTAAAAATCTAAACCATCAAAGCCCTAAAAGAAAACTCAGGTAATACCATTCAGGATATAGGCATGGGCAAAGACTTCATGATGAAAATGCCAAAAGCAACTGCAACAAAAGCCAAAATTGACAAATGGGATCTAATTAAACTAAAGAGCTCTGCACAGCAAAAGAAACTATCATCAGGGTGAACAAGCAACCTACAGAATGGGAGATAATTTTTGCAATCTACCCATGTGACAAAGTTCTAATATGCAGTATCTACAAGGAACTTAAACAAATTTACAAGGAAAAAAACATTAAAAAGTGGGCAAAGGATATGAACAGACACTTCTCAAAATAAGATATTTACATGGCCAACAAACATATGAAAAAAGCTCAACATCACTGACCATCAGAGAAATCCAAATCAAAATCACAATGAGATACCATCTCACACCAATCAGAATGGCAATTATTAAAAATTCAAGAAACAATAGATGCTGGAGAGGATGTGGAGAAATAGGAACGCTTTTACACTGTAGGTGGGAATGTAAATTAGTTCAACCATTGTAGAAGACAGTGTGGTGATTCCTCAAGGATCTAGAACCAGAAATATAATTTGACCCAGCAATCCCATTACGATTATATACCCAAAGGAATATAAATCATTCTACTATAAAGACACATGCACAGGTATGTTTACTGCAGCACTATTTACAATAGCAAAGACTTGGAACCAACCCAAATGCCCATCCATGATAGACTGGCTAAAGAAAATGTGGTACATAGACACCATGGAATACTATGCAGTCATAAAAGTGAATGAGATCATGTCCTTTGCAGGGACATGGATGAAGCTGGAAGCCAATCATCCTCAGCACACTAACACAGGAACAAAAAACCAAACACCACATGTTCTCACTCATAAGTGGGAGTTGAACAGTGAGAACACATGGACACAGAGAGCAGGACAACATACACCAGTGCCTGTCGGGAGTGAGGGGAGGGAACTTAGAGGACGGGTCGATAGGTGCACCAAACCACCATGGCACACGTATACATAGGTAACAAACCTGCACGTTCTGCGCAAGTACACTGCTTATTTTTTAGAAGAAATAAAGAAAAAAATAAAAATAAAAGTTTTAAGCATGAGTTTCTAAAAAAGTTCAGAATAAAGATCAAGTTTTAGAAGAGAAATGAATTCCATTTAAAACAAATGAAATGTATGATACCAGTGGGATCCTCAAATATGGGTGTGCAGCTTGCAGTTAGGAGTGTGAGAGATGTGCAGAAGAGGGATTGGAGGCGGACAGTTATTATTTGGGTGTTATTCACATACAGGCAATAAGGCTGATGGGTGTTCCTTTTTTTTTCTTTTTTTTTGAGACAGAGTCTCTCTCTGTCACCCAGGCTGGAGTGCAGTGGCGCGATCTCGGCTCACTGCAAGCTCTGCCTCCAGGGTTCACGCCATTCTCCCGCCTCAGCCTCCCAAATAGCTGGGACTACAGGGGCCCGCCACCATGCCCGGCTAATTTTTTTGTATTTTTAGTAGAGACAGGGTTTCACCATGTTAGCCAGGATGGTCTCGATCTCCTGACCTCATGATCCGCCCACCTCCACTTCCCAAAGTGCTGGGATTACAGGCGTGAGCCACCGCGCCTGGCCGGTTGATGGGTGTTTCTAAGTGCCTTGTCAGAAAATGAATTTTCTAGTTGTTGACATTATTTAACTATTTCATTATCTATATTTGTGTTTTTAAAAGAAAATGTGTCTGTAAACTGTAAAAATCTTAATAAATTCTTAAAACAAAAAGTTTAAGTAATCATTCCTGTTAGATGGTAGATCTCTTAGGTTGGTGAAAGGACTCTTGAGAAGAAGCCAAATTTTAAACTTACTTTTGTTGTTAGAGTATTCATATTAAAAATAATGTGTATGTACACACAGACAGACAGACACATACACACACATATATTTAGGTAGAAGTAACAGAAGAGGCTTTGCAAATACTACTTAGGATAAAGGAAAGATATGATAGTGAATTTTATGTAAAAGTGATGGTTTGTTCACTGACTCTGTTCAGTTTTACTTTTCCTCGTGGAGCTTTCATCTTTTTTCAGTCTTCATTCCTACACAAGGTATCCAAGTTCCTGCCCTCTGCCCAGGCACCTTACAAGTGGCTAGAATTACGGTGGTGTTTCCATAGAGACAACAAGGGAACAGTTCTTCCTTTCCTCTGTGAGTTGTTTGCACATAAGGATCTTCTAGTTTTTAAAACTCATTCTTGCTTTGAAAATGGGCGGAGGAGAGGAAAAACTGTGGTTGGTGTACCAACGACAGGAAGAATGAGGAGGAATTGTTCATATTCCTTCCGGGCCACACTCGTAGCATGTCTATTTCTTTTCTTACAATAAAAGATGTTAGACAGGTTTATTTGTTTGTTTGTTTTTCCCACTTGAAAGATCTTTAAAAGTAGGAATTATATTTTACCCAAGTCAACTAGTGTTTAGTGAGTGAGTACATCAGTGAAAGAAAGAACAGCAAATGTACTTTCATTCTTGGGAGAGCAAAGATGTTTGAATAGAACTTTTTCCATTTATAAGTTGTTAATACACATTCTGTCACTTTACTCGATGGAATTGCATGAAGTAATTTTTGAGATACAAAAACTAAGATAATTGTGAAGTTAAGATGTGAATCCAAGTCTTCTTACTCCAATTAATTGCCAATTTTTACTCTGTTACACTGTGGCTTTGGGAGAATGAGAGCAATTAGAACAATGATGTCCTGGGCTAGAGAATGAGGGTGTTTATTCAATGACACATGTAGATTAGGCCAATAAAAGGCAGGTAAAGCCAGTGTAACTAGCAGCCCATTCAGCTAAACCCCATGAAGTGTTTCCAGACCCTGTCCCCAGTCATTTGTGGTTTCTCTGCTCTCTTCTTTTGTTTAATACAGCTGATCACTGACATATTGCTTTGCTTATTACTTGTTTCCCCTGGCTACAACTTAAGCTCCAAGAGAACAGGGACTTGTCAACTTTGTTCATTGCTGTCTTCCCTGGTGTGTGGAGCAGTGCTTGGCAATAGCTGTCCTTCAATAAATACTTTTTGAGTATATGGATGTATAATTTTAGAACACTCATTGTTCTATTCTTTAAGTATACTTTCCTTAATAATTTCTCTGTGAGAATGAGAGCAAAGTTATATAGAAAAATTAAGAAATAATACCAGAAGAAATCTGGTATTGATATTTTTATCAATTTTCTTCTTCCCTATGTAAAGTACACTCCACTTGTTTCTGCTGAATGTAGTCCATATTTTAACTACTTTTTAAAAAAAAATAGTGCCGAAGTTACGATTTTAATATATATTTCTAAGTCACTAGCTCCCAAATTGGAGTCATTGACAAATTTAATCTTATTTAGTCAACTATGACCTAATTCCATGAGGACCAAGGCCATCGGAAAGACCCTTTTTTGATTAACACAGAAATTTCATGAGATAATTTTCCCATAACAAAATCAATAAAGTATTTCAGTCTTCGCCTGTAAAATATTGTACCTTTGCTGTTTAGCCAGAGAAAATACAATCTTAGTTTTAAAGACTTCTTTAAGCATCACAACAATTTTGCTGTTCTTGGAAGAACTTTATCAATATTTCATCATGATATTCTTCTCTGCAGGAGAACCTAAGAAAAATATTCGATTAATCATGGTGATATTAAAACTATCTGTCACTTGTAGCATGCATATGTAATAAAGTACTCAGATAAAATTGATATCAGAGACAAATGGCCCACATTAAAAATGTCTGCTTGAAGCTCTAAAATTGTTCCTTCTTATGATGGTCTCAATAACTAAACCTCTCAATTTGCAAATGAAGATAAATGCTAAGATAATTTTTTAAACTAGAAATCGTGAAGTAAAATAAAGAGAGAACTAAAGTGGCTAACAATGAAACAACTGTAAGAAATGTTTACAAACTTGTTGAGACACATTAATTTTCATCTCCTTGTTTTCTTAGACATTTACTTCAAATTATCTGTAATTCTATTTAAAATGAAACTAATGGAAGCATGTGAACTTAAGCAAGTATTTTTAATGTATTTGGGTTTTTTTTTTAAAATGTATATCTGAAGAGTTAGACTAGAATCAGTATGTCCTGTCAGATAATCCATTAAAAATTTGGGGAGGAGGAGAAGGCCGAGGATAAAATTAAAGAATGCTACATGACAAACACTTCTATTTGCCTCCCAATACCCATCCCCACAACTTCCTCACCAGCAAAATCCTGATTTGGTTCAGAGTGACAAAATGTCCCCGGTTTAAAATCTCACTTCCACATAATTTTGGACTTTCTGAAGCATGGGTTTCTGAAAAAGTTCAGAAGAAGGATCAAGTAACTGAGTTCTGGCTATGAAATTTAAGCAAAAACCTTCTAGGTGAAATCCCTGCAGAAGCAATTGTAACACAATGGCAATAGATGTGGGAGTCTTCCTAAGAACTTTAGGTTGAAAGTCACCTAAAACATTAGCTGAGCAGGAAAATGGAAAGAGCTCAGGATATGACCACTTAATCAAGCTGTTGAACCAGCCCTGAATTATTTTTCCCTGGACTTCTTTTCATAGGGTAAAGAAAACAAAATCTCTCTTTGGGTAAGCCAGTGTAATTGAGTTTCTCTTCCATGCAGCTGAACCAATCTTTGGTTCATAAAGTCCCTCCTTTGGTCATGTATATCTTTATTTACATAATAAACACTCTGAAAATCCCCTACAATATGAACACCCATTTAATTTTATTTAATACTAATTTATCAAAGATATTTGATTATGAGATACCTGGTATTTCTCTATGAACTTGCAACCTAATGACCACACTTCAGTAAACATTTAACTAGAGATTTCAGAAGGCAAAAAAATAGCATTCTGTAATTACATAATTAAATATCTAAAAGGCTATGTTCATAGTCATAATTGTTTCTGAATCTCATATTTCTTAGGGAGCATTGTTACCAGTGACAATTATTAACATAAGCCATTACTCAAAGAGTTAGCATCCTTTGAGGAGCTTAAGCAAAAGTCTCTGAAAATTATCTTTCTTCTTTACTGTAATTCATTCAAGGTAACAGTTTGTTGAAACTTAGTGGAGGTGATGATCTATCTAATTCTTAAAGAAACATAAGCAAGAGAGAATGATACAGCTTTTCTTTTTCTTTGGAGTTTGTGTCCCCCAACGTTTAATATTATGAGCACTTGGTCACCATTCTTTCTTACTGGTATTTGAGCCACCTCTCCTTTTTCTCTACCTTACAATAGGCAGAGAAAAGCACTCACATTTTCTTTCATATACATGAAGGAATTTATGTTAATGCATCAGCAATGAATGTGACAAACTAATAGACTAAGGTACTCAACAAGTGAAATGCTTAGACCATACTAACATATTTCAAATAAGTATCTGCATCTAAAAGGGAAGGTTGTCTTCACCATTTATAGCATGTTTCCTATTTTCAGAGTTGCATATTAAGCATAGATGAGTCTAAAAGGGGGTAGATTCTTTGACTCTAATCCTATATTCTAAATAAAGAGGAAATGCATACCAAAAAATTATTGATGAAAATGGTGCTTCATCATTTATGTTTAGAAATGAATTGTAAATTTCTAATTTTATAACATTATGTTATCTCAATAATAGATTTTTAAAGGAGAAATTATATTTAGACCATTATCCTTTCAGTATGGTTACATTTTGACACAGAATTAGACTGGAAATAGAGTAATTGTCAGGGTGATTCTGAGAATATCTTGGTGTTTATTACTCAGGCTGTCTTTTAGGCTAGACTGCAAAAGCAGGTTCCTAAGCCAAACAGTTTGCAATATAAGAGTAAGAAAACCTAAAAGAGTAAAAACAATCTGCAAGCACAAGTCATTCACTACAATGGTTCTAGTTTCTGCAACAACGGGAGATGTGGGCTAATCATTGGAGCAACAATAGGAAATTGCACCAATGTTTCATGAAAGATTCCAGAGTGACCTTGATGTAGATGTCAGGGTCCTTGATGTGGAACTTCAGCATAGACCAGGAACAGCAGCAGAATCTTTAGTAGGCATGGTTAGCAATGTTGTTGCTTTGGTGTTAGCAACTAGAGGAATTAGCACCAACACTATTATAAGCAAAAAGGAGGAAAAGGATGCATGGGTCATTCAAGACAATCCATCTGTGCATATGTTGGGAATCCAAAGTGGGCTAGAGTTTTTAGAATAATATGGATTTGTTACATTATTTTTACTTTAAAACCACTATGGTGTAAAAACAAAATGTGAGTAATGACCCCAAAGAAGCAATAGCATAGGCAAAAATAATTTTCAAACAAAATAGATTTTGGTGGCCTGGGAACCTTTTAAAAGAAGACTATATGAGATTGTGGTGAATTCAAATAGTCTAAAGGAGTTGGGTAGACAGCAGAAGAGCAGCTATAAATGGAGAGGGATAAAGAAGAAGAGTCAATCCTGTGTATAATAAAGCTGGGGGAGCAGAAGGAAACATATCAGAAACATGAACCCATTAAAAGTTTCCCATCACTGGTAAAGTTATGATCAAGTGATCAAAAGCACATGTATGTTTATATGGCACTTTCTTTGAACTAGCACTATGCTAAGCACTACAGGGGTACAAAGAAGTGACTGGTACTTTTCCTTCTAGTCTTGCAGGTGATGGCTGAGGTTGGTGATAGGGTCCTTAGGAACACACAGACAAAAATGAGTGATAAAGTAGGGCAGATTACAAAGAAGGAGTAAAAATAGAAAAAATCTTATCACAGTAAGGTCAGGAAAAAATGAACTTCAAAAGACAGGAAAGATAAAGTGTTCTTGAAATATATAGGCCTCAAATATATATAGTTGGGTTTTGTGTTGTTATTAAATATGGGCACCCTTTTAGCCCCTTTTACTCTCTATCTAATTGAAAGCATTATCAAGCCACTGTATATTCTATAAAATATATTTTTAGAATGAAAAAGTATCCAACAATTGGAGAAAAGCTAAATTTGTAGCCTTTTGAAAACCTAAGACAACATATTTAATATGAAAAACACAAACTGGTAAAACAAACTCACAGAGCATGAAAGTCTTGAGGGACAAAAAAGTAAAACCACACAAAAAAATTTAACATCAATGAAGAGGACAGAATCCCAGGTAAAGATTTATTTTGAAAATCCTGACAGTCTAAATGAGTTGCCCTCTATAGAAGTGTCTTTTTTGTTTTTACAAGTTTAGTCATTTATTTTAAATTCAGAAAATATATTTTCAGTCCCTTTAAAACTAGATTGGTCACCACCAGAATGGTATGGAAAAAATGTTCTTGGTCATAGGATGGTGAAACTAAATAATAATTTCAAGCATAATTAACGGTGTTTTAATATTTTTATGCATAGTATATATCAGATTCATTACCTCCTTTGCATTTATAATAAGCATTTAAATAGGCAGCTCCATAGTTCCTATAGGAGAAGCAGGAATTTGAACCAAGCAGAATCCTGAACCACAGGAATCTGGAAGGCACTGTCTCATACCCTCAAATAGGCTCATCCTCACAGTGTCAAATTTACTTGTAATTCAAACAAGTCCTTCCTCTAAAAACATAGGTTTATTTCTAAAAACCTCCCCAATTTTCCCTCTGCAAATTTCTGCTTCACATATTATTTTTATAGGATTTTATTCATGGGCACATCCCTGATGATGCTGAAAAAAAATCTACTTCTCAGCAAATTTGAGTATTTAACATTAGCTCATCATAAAAGGTTTGTGGAGAATCTTTATACATCAGAATAAAACCCTTTGTAACCAAGAATCTTTTTTTTTTTTTTTTTTTTTTTGAGATGGAGTCTCGCTCTGTCGCCCAGGCTGGAGTGCAGTGGCGCAATCTCGGCTCACTGCAAGCTCCGCCTCCCGGGTTCACGCCATTCTCCTGCCTCAGCCTCTCAGAGTAGCTGGGACTACAGGCGCCCGCCACCACGCCCCGCTAATTTTTTTGTATTTTTAGTAGAGACGGGGTTTCACCGTGGTCTCGATCTCCTGACCTCGTGATCCGCCCGCCTCGGCCTCCCAAAGTGCTGGGATTACAAGCGTGAGCCACCGCGCCCGGCCGCCCAAGAATCTTTATAAACACTGTGGAAGTCTGAGTCCAGCATGGTTAATTACTGAGAAGATTTTCCCATTGTTAGCCATATCAGGCAGGATTACATTAGATTCTTAATTTGTTTCACTTTCATAATCTCTTTAGAGCTTTCTAGATATAATTCTCCTTTGTTAAATGAAGAAATGGATTTGGGTTATTGTGTAGGAGCTTATGCTTTGTAAGTGTACGTTGTGATATTTCCTGTCACAGAGGGCTTATGTGTTTAAGAATAGGAATAATGTTATTTACACTGAAAATTAATTCAACTTTATAATGGTTTTCCAATGCCTTTGGATAACACTATGAAAATTGTGTTTTAAAAACCACATCTTTATCCCCCTGTTTAACACAAAGAAATGGTACTATACTAGCGAATAAAGAGAATATGAAATGTAAAGAAAAATTTACTTTTAATAAACCTAGAAGATGCATTTATGAGTTAGAATAACAATAATATGAGCAAATTCAGAGAATATTGTAATTCAGAGAATTCTCATTCAGAGAATTTATTATTTCCATCAATATAATGGAAATAATCAGAGGAAGATGGCTATGGTTGCAGAGTTCAGACTAATCTGGCAATATTTCCAAAGTAGGCAATGCAATGTAACATCCCTTGATTGAAACATCAGGGTGTGTGGGCTAAGCATGGGAGTTTCTATGAACCAATATGGCAATAACAAATCAGGGCAGGTAAGGCTGAAAAACTATCCTAATGACATGCCATATTTTCAGAAAGCATTTAGTCGGTGGGACAGAGCAAAAGATCAGAGCATAAATGTAGGGATACCTGCAGTTGCTTATTTATGACACATGAATAAGGAAAGAAATAGAAAACTCAAACAGCAAAGAACATTAACCAAAATAATTTTGCCACAGAATAGATAACCAAAAATATTGTCATAAATAAAAAATACTTAATGAAATTATTGTCTATATAAAGCAATAACTCAAAAAAAGGTCCAGACGTCATGAAATATGAGAGTTTATAGCCAAACGCAGGAGATATGAACTGAAACAACTTAGGAAAGTGGAAGAGAAAGTAAGATCGCTACAGAAATGCAGGACACATTGGCAGAATCACACAGTACAAAATACTGCCAGGAACATGGAGAATAATATTGTAAACAGCAAGCAAAATTAAATGGAAATGAAGTTAAAGAGACTAGAGAAAAAGTGATTACTATAGAAGGCAAACAAACCAATATACATACAAATTTTTCTCCTAAATGTGATAATGACAATGATAAAACACAACAAATGTTTAAAAATATAATAGAGAAAACTTCTCAGAAATATACAACATTATAATGATACATCTAAAAACACAAAGAACGCAGCATATGTTGGGGAAAAATGGATATAGAATTATTGGTATTAAGATAATAGAGTAACTGGACTTCAAGATAAAGAAAGAGTATACTAATACTTTTTAATTGATACTGTAAATGTATAAGTATAAAGATAACCATACTTATTAATGGTAAATCATTGGGCTAGTCTCTGAAAGTTTCACAGGAACACTAGAAGACCCATGGTCTACAATGTTCTCAAAGGAAGAGAATGTGTGACAATAATTTTATACACACCCAAATTCTCATGCAACAGCGAAGGCAACAAACTTTTTAACATGCAAGAACTCAGAATATACAAGAGTAAATTTTAGCTACTCAACAAATAAATGAAGACACTGTTATAAAAAAGACTGAACTAATGTGAATTTCCTTGAACTCTAAGACTAAGGCTAAACAATGATAAAGATGACAATTACAGAACAAAATGTGAAACTTAAAAATACTAAGAGAATTCTTTCACTTGCTTCGTCTTTTTCTCGTATTTAGTAGAAGTATGTCTTCCATCTGTAGAAAATCCTTGAGTATACAGGGATACCTCAAAGATGAAGAAGCAGTGAGATAATGTAAGCTTGAGTTATAAAGAAGTTATGTTCCGTTTAGATTACCAGGAAAGGAAAGGCATGTGAGGCTCGGGTAAGAGGACCTTACAAAAATAAGACCTATATGTTTGTGTACTCTGTGTATTCTTTCTCAGAAACCGAATCTGGTGACTGGTGTATAGGATAACATGACACCTCATATGCATTAGATTAGAGCACAACTTGGTTAAGCATCAAGTACATTCTCCTATTGATTGTCTCCAGGGTTTAAGAGAAAATACATACCAGTTTACTAGGGGTCCAAAACTGAGAGGATCACTAGTTTCATAAAATTCATGGTAAAATATAACTGAATGTTTTAAAAAACTCACACAATTTCAAATGTCAGTTTTTGTTGGTCTTTAGTGTTTATGTTAGAAGTCACCAGAATAAGTATTTGCTGATTCTAGGCAAATTGAAAATGTTCTTGGTTTTGAAAATGAATTCACTCTGAGCACGTTTTTATGTATCAAGTTTCTGTTTAACCATCACAGTTTGAATTCTGATTAATGTATATTCATAATAATAACCTATGTGTATCAAGCATTTGCTATATGTCATAAATGCTATGTTCTAAGTGCTATATTCTAAGTGCTTTTTACATACTATCTATCTAATTAAATCTCTTTATTTCTTGGTGAGGCAGGTACTATTATTAAGCACATTTTAGAAAAGAGAAAAATGGAATACACTGCACAGAAAAGAGTGGTATAAAGTCATAAATACTAATCCCTGAAACAGAAAACCTACATTCACATTCCACATCTGTCATTTAATGTTGTTTTGAAGAAGTCATTTAGAATGAAGTTTCAGTAGTTTCAATTATAAAATAGTAATAATAGTAGTGATAGTAATAACAATGATAACAAAAGTCTTACCTACTTTACAGTGTTGTTTTGAGGATAAACACATAATGTACCTGAAAATGCTTTAATTATAAAACATTATACCAACTTATCAATAATATTATTATGTTATTATTATCAGGCGGTAAAAATTCTCCACCTGGTTGCTCAGGTATAATTAGCAACACTATGAATGGCTTTTATATCCTTAAACTTGACAGGGTTACACCGTTTTTCAATATAGCTAAAATTCAGTAGTTCTACAAATCATTTTTTTTTCTATAAAGTGAATCTAAAATTCTGGTTTATGAATGATCCATGGAAGGAGAGTTCAATCTCCCAAGGGATCTTTATCTCAAAAGTTTTAAGGACCACTGATAGTGGAATGAATTGCTTAAGTAGTTGTTGGAGGTAAGTATTTAAGTCACAGGAGCTACAGATTTTAAATGTATGTGCTAGCAAATTCATAGTTATGTTATCTCCATTATCTCTAGGTCCCTTGAACTTTCCCTCTTTTCTAAAATAAGTGCACCAACCTAAGAATGATGCCAAGCATAAATGATTCAGACTAATTAATTAGAAACTGTTTCTCATGGTTACAAATTGAGTACAAATTATTCCAGCAGTCAAGATAGAGCTTAGCAAATATTCCATGTTTACAATTTGTAAGAGTTTTCTTCCTTTGTTTTAATAGTAAGCTGTTTTTACTCTTGTGTTCTAGAAGACACTTGTTAAAAGCATTTTACTTAAAATGAGCTAATCTTTCAGATACATTTTGCATATTTTATGTTTCAGTCCTCTTTCCTACTTATTCTTTCTCAAGCTGGCATTAAGGAGAAAATCATGCTTTCCTAGAGAAAAGCAACTTCAGTACAGAGGTTTCCAAAATTATTACTAACACAAAATGATTTTAATAACTGGCAGAGATAATTCCAGCATTGCCTGGCAAGCCTACAAACATTTAGAAATAACAACTGTAGAAGGGTGAGACTCAAATCCCATTGTTCCGAAAGCTAAGCTTATCTCCTTAATTTGATACTAGCTTCACTTTATTATTTTATATCTCTACAGTTTTATGATTTAGATTATACAGCTTTGATCTATACTTTCCTTTCTCCTCTATTCTGGTGTATCTTATACGGGTATAAAATGTCCATGCAGGCACCCTTTAAATGGCTGACTGCCAGGACTAGTTTCCAAACTCTTGAATTCTTTTCCCATCTCATGCTTTGAATTTGGAAGTGAAATCCATTTGTTTCCACTTGTTCATTTGTTTTCTTTGGCCTGATGTAGCTCAAGTGCCATTAAGTGTTTCTGTGATGTCTAAACATAACCGAAGAAGAGAAGTATAAGATATGTTACAAGAGGAGAGGGAGCAGTAATGTCATGGAATTTCAGAAAGCCATCACGCACATGCTCAATATTTTCCTCTCTACTTTTGGCCATTTACCCTCAAATCCTTTTAGTGTATAGTCAATTCCACCTTCATTAATTTTATCTTACTTATTAATAGTTAAAATAAAAATTTAATATTAAAATGTCTGACCGAATAAAACTGTTGTCTTTATATGAGGGAAATTTCAAGCCTTTCTTGTTTTTCATTATAGATAATGATTTGTCTGAGTTCTAGCCCATAAAATCTCCTAATCCTGTTAAGGTGAGTCTTATTTAAAAATCTAAATATAAAAGTTACAGTAGATTGTTACGTTGGAATTAATGTAACAATCTACTGATCTACTTACACTCTCCTTACTGATCTACTTACAATCTACTGATTGTCACATTAAGTCCAATGTAACAATCTACTGTAACTTTTATATTTAGATGGAATCTCCAATTCTTCACCCCTCCCTTCATCAACAACCTGCCACATGATTTTGCATGACTTCCTCCCAAAATAGGTGAAATACATTTCCATACCCCTGGATTTTGAATTCAGCTTATGACCTGCTTTCATCAATGGGATGTTAACAGTGATGACATATGTTAGACTTGAGAAGAAAGCACTTAAGCATCTGCCACAGCTCTTGCACATGAACATAGCCAGGTTAGCTTGCTAGTGGTTGGAAGACACATGGAGTAGGACCACATCAACATAATCATTCCAGCCAAGGTCATCCTCCATCAGATAAGACTTGTTCATCACAAACATTTGAGTAGCCCAGCGAAGATCAGCAGAGCTATCTAGTCACTCTAGCTGCCTGCAGATGCAGGAAGAAGCCCAGCCAAGATCACATGAGTAATTATTGTGAAACAAATAAATAATATATTGTTTTAAGCTTTTAAGGTGTGGTAGTTCTTTCCTATGCAATATTATTGTGGTAATAGATAACTGATATCTATGTGTATAGACACAAAATATACATATACATAAACATATACATACATGATTGTGTAAATACTTAAAAATGTGTTGGAGGGTAAAAAATGTTTTTTTGGAATAGTTATGAATAGCATTTAAATATATGTAAGCAATTTTATGGTATATTTTGAAACATTAATGTTATAGTCACAAAAATACACCATTTTTGCTAAAGGTACTCCACCTAAAATCCCTTTGTCTAAAAGCAGTTTTCCAAATACTGAAACCTCCTTTCAGTGTGTTTGTATATATTGAATGATCTATTCTTTACTTTTTATATTTTGGGAGAAATTTAGTATTTTAATTATTTAGTTCTCAGGATACTTTTATCTTAATTTTATGTATCTAATAAATATTTAATTTGTAACACTTTGGGTAAGTTGGAAATATTTTGTTTCTTTATAGGTTTTATTTAATGTTTTATTCATTTTTAATATGTTAATAGCGAATTAATCAGAAAAACCTCTTCTCAATAAAAAAGGTTAACAATCAATTTCTGCCAATAAAATTGTCATTAATATAATCAATTATGGGATTTGCAATTTTGATGAAATTTAATTATAAGTTGTTCTATGAATTGTATTTTTAACCCAGTGTTTCTTTATAGAATAAATATCTTGAAAAACTTGTAACTCTCATTTGACATGCTGTGAACCTGAAACGTCTTTAACTCTTCAAAAATGGAATATTTCAAATTAAAGTCAAGTGTTTAAAAACAGATACAATGGGGGAAGTGATAAACAATGGCACTCTCATCTTCAAAAATGCTATACATTTGATAAACATGTAATATAAATATTTTTAAATATGTTACATGCATTGGAGTGAACTGAAACTTAATTCTCTTTATCTTGTCCTGCTGCTATCCAAGTGGTCAAAGCAACAACTTGGGAATCAGAAAGAAGCAATTATAGGCACGGTACCATTTATGTTCAGTTATTGACAGGAAATACTAAAACGTATAACAAAACAGAAGGAGGACAAAATGGATTCTTAATAAAGCTAATGTAGCTATTTTGCACACACACACATTCACACACACACACACACACACACACACATACAGAATCAGTGTAAATCCATCCCTAGAAAGAATACAGATTTCCCATGTAAATTAGACAGGGTAATATAAAAATTAATTTTTATTTGTCAGCTGGACGAAGTGGTTCATGCCTGTAATCCCAGCACTTTGGGAGGCCAAGGCAGACAGATCACCTGAGGTCAGGAGTTCGAGACCAGCCTGGCCAACATGGTGTAACCCCATCTCTACTAAAAATACAAAATTAGCCAGGCACGGTGGCATGCACCTGTAATCCCAGTAACCCAGGAGGCTGAGGCAGGAGAATCACTTGAACCCGGGAGGCGGAGGTTGCAGTGGGCCGAGATCGTGCCATTGCACTCCAGACTGGGCAAAAAGAGTAAAACTCTATCTGAAAAAAAAATATATATATATATGTCAAAATACATCAAATTTTAGATACTTGAGAAGACAGCCATCCAATGCCCATAGTCAAAACCCTTTAATCCTTCTTCCCTTGTTGTCATTCATGAGGCCAGGTTGGTTCCACCATGGAAAAGCTCTTTATAAGCTATCAAATGCTGTACACATATAAACTCTTGGGATTACAGACTTTGAAATTTGGCCCAAAGATATATTGTGTTTTGCTTATTCAGAAGGAATGGTGCTATGTTGCAAACAACAGCAGAAGCATCAATAGTGTTGGATAAACAATTCCAGTTAGGCCCATTTTTCATGGTGATATGATCTGAAACACTCTCATCATCTAATTTAAAATACTCAAACACATTCAAAAGCTAGCAGAAGGCAAGAAATAACTAAAATCAGAGCAGAACTGAAGGAAATAGAGACACAAAAAAACCCTTCAAAAAATTAATGAATCCAGGAGCTGTTTTTCTGAAAAGATCAACAAAATTGATAGACTGCTAGCAAGACTAATAAAGAAGAAAAGAGAGAAGAATCAAATAGATGCAATAAAACATGATAAAGGGGATATCACCACCGATCCCACAGAAATACAATCTACCATCAGAGAATACTACAAACACCTCTATGCAAATAAACTAGAAAATCTAGAAGAAATGGATAAATTCCTCAACAAATACACCCTCCCAAGACTAAACCAGGAAGAAGTTGAATCTCTGAATAGACCAATAACAGGCTCTGAAATTGTGGCAATAATCAATAGCTTACCAACCAAAAAGAGTCCAGGACCTGATGGATTCACAGCCGAATTCTACCAGTGGTACAAGGAGGAACTGGTACCATTCCTTCTGAAACTATTCCAATCAACAGAAAAAGAGGGAATCCTCCCTAACGCATTTTATGAGGCCAGCATCATCCTGATACCAAAGCCTGGCAGAGACACAACCAAAAAAGAGAATTTCAGACCAATATCCTTGATGAACATTGATGCAAAAATCCTCAATAAAATACTAGCAAACTGAATCCAGCAGCACATCAAAAAGCTTGTCCACCATGATCAAGTGGGCATCATCCCTGGGATGCAAGGCTGGTTCCACATACGCAAATCAATAAATGTAATCCAGCATTTAAACAGAACCAAAGACAAAAACCACATGATTATCTCAATAGATGCAGAAAAGGCCATTGACAAAATTCAACAACACTTCATGTTAAACACTCTCAATAAATTAAGTATTGATGGGAAGTATCTCAAAATAATAAGAGCTATTTATGACAAACCCACAGCAAATATCATACTGAATGGGCAAAAAGTGGAAGCATTCCCTTTGAAAAATGGCACAAGACAGGGATGCCCTCTCTCACCACTCCTATTCAACATAGTGTTGGAAGTTGTGGCCAGGGCAATTAGGCAGGAGAAGGAAATAAGGGTATTCAATTCGGAAAAGAGGAAGTCAAATTGTCCCTGTTTGCAGATGACATGATTGTATATCTAGAAAACCCCATCGTCTCAGCCCAAAATCTCCTTAAGCTGATAAGCAACTTCAGCAAAGTCTCAGGATACAAAATCAATGTACAAAAATCACAAGCATTCTTGTACACCAATCACAGACAAACAGAGAGCCAAATCATGAGTGAACTTCCATTCACAATTGCTTCAAAGAGAATAAAATACCTAGGAATCCAACTTACAAGGGCGTGAAGGACCTCTTCAAGGAGAACTACAAACCACTGCTCAATGAAATAAAAGAGGATACAAAGAAATGGAAGAACATTCCATGCTCATGGGTAGGAAGAATCAATATGGTGAAAATGGCCATACTGCCCAAGGTAATTTATAGATTCAATGCCATCCCCATCAAGATACCAATGACTTTCTTCACAGAATTGGAAAAAACTACTTTAAAGTTCATGTGGAACCAAAAAAGAGTCCGCATCGCCAAGTCAATCCTAAGCTGAAAGAACAAAGCTGGAGGCATCACACTACCTGACTTCAAACTACACTACAAGCCTACAGTAACCAAAACAGCATGGTACTGGTACCAAAACAGAGACATAGATCAATGGAACAGAACAGAGCCCTCAGAAATAATGCTGCATATCTACAACTATCTGATCTTTGACAAACCTGACAAAAACAAGAAATGCGGAAAGGATTCCCTATTTAATAAATGAAGCTGGGAAAACTGGCTAGCCATATGTAGAAAGCTGAAACTGGATCCCTTCCTTACACCTTATACAAAAATTAATTCAAGATGGATTAAAGACTTACATGTTAGACCTAAAACCATAAAAACCCTAGAAGAAAACCTCGGCAATACCATTCAGGACATAGGCATGGGCAAGGACTTCATGTCTAAAACACCAAAAGCAATGGCAACAAAAGCCAAAATTGACAAATGGGATCTAATTAAACTAAAGAGCTTCTGCACAGCAAAAGAAACTACCATCAGAGTGAACAGGCAACCTACAATATGGGAGAAAATTTTTGCAACCTACTCATCTGACAAAGGGCTAATATCCAGAATCTACAATGAACTCAAACAAATTTACAAGAAAAAAACAAACAGCCCCATCAAAAAGTGGGCAAAGGACATGAACAGACACTTCTCAAAAGAAGACATTTATGCAGCCAAAAAACACATGAAAAAATGCTTATCATCACTGGCCATCAGAGAAATGCAAATCAAAACCACAGTGAGATACTCACACCAGTTAGAACGGCCATCATTAAAAAGTCAGAAAACAACAGGTGCTGGAGAGGATGTGATGAAATAGGAACACTTTTACACTGTTGGTGGGACTGTAAACTAGTTCAACTATTGCAGAAGTCAGTGTGGCGATTCCTCAGAGATCTAGAACTAGAAATACCATTTGACCCAGCCATCCCATTACTGGGTATATACCCAAAGGATTATAAATCATGCTGCTATAAAGACACATGCACACGTATGTTTATTGCGGCACTATTCACAACAGCAAAGACTTGGAACCAACCCAAATGTCCAACAATGATAGACTGGATTAAGAAAATGTGGCACATATACACCATGGAATATTTTGCAGCCATAAAAAATGATGAGTTCATGTCCTTTGTAGGGACATGGATGAAACTGGAAACCATCATTCTCGGTAAACTATCGCAAGGACAAAAAACCAAACAATGCATGTTCTCACTCATAGGTGGGAATTGAACAATGAGAACACATGGACACAGGAAGGGAAACATCACATTCCGGGGACTGTTGTGGGGTGGGGGAAGGGGGGAGGGACAGCATTAGGAGATATACCTAATGCTAAATGACGAGTTAATGGGTGCAGCACACCAACATGGCACATGGATACATATGTAACAAACCCGCACATTGTGCACATGTACCCTAAAACTTAAAGTATAATAATAAAAAAAAAGAAAAAAAAATACTCATGAAGACATATTAAATGGTAAAAACATTCAAGATTACAGAAAACCAAGCATGTGGATGTTGAGAGAATGTGGTGAGCAGTTCTACTAGTTGCGGTATCAGCAGGGTTAGACTGAGAAACACAACTGAGTCAGTCACAAGCCATTGGAAGCTACCTGAGACCATACTAATAAAAAAAGCTAAAGTACTACTGCAATCAATGAGACATCAGTGCCAATTTACTGGGCTTTCCTTATGTAACTTCTGAAATGCAGTTTGATTATACTACCACTGAAGTAGACAGTGCCCTCATGTAGACACTTGTTTCAAAACACTCCTCAATTGCACCATCCTATCTTGCTTGAGTGGCTCTGCAATTCAGACAGCAAGTTTGCTGTGCACATGTTGCAACTGCTGGCAAGCCCACCGTTAACTCAGAAAGCAGCCAGCTGAGAGCTAGCCAACATTGAGAAGACATTGTCAGCAGAAATTTTGAACCAAAATCATACACACGCAGAGCAACGACCAGGGGTGAGTGGCAGGTTTTATCATTCAAGTTTTAAACATTTAATCTGCCTTCCAGAAAGGCAACTGGTTCAGGGACTTTCAAAGAAAACAGACAGAACAATGAATACAGACCAGTAGGGAACATTTTTTTTCCACCATGAAAGCAGGCAAAAAAAACCGTAAATGTATTTTGAATAAGACTGTAATTCTATCCAATTTACCTCTATCCTTCGTGACTGAAAGTGACTAAAATTCTGTAAGCTATGAGTAACAGAAAGATTGTAAAATAAAAGGTAATTCTCAATATAATAAAATACTCTGTCATGTTCAGTACATAAAATGTAAGTTACTTAATTTAAACATACAGAAATCAGTAGGTAGTTCATTAATTTAAAATAGGCCTGTTCCTGCCCACAGTAAATAAATCTAAATAAATATTTAAAGAATGTCTACTTGAAATGACAATAAATCAGTAGCCTGTGCAATGTAGTATTGTGTTCTAGGCAGATTCTATTAAATATATAATCCTTGACTAAGTATATCCAAACCTCTGGACTAGCATAGAAGCTATGGCTGGAAATAAGATATAGATATAGATATAGATATTTAAAATCAACAAAACACTAAGACCCTGTCTGGCATTCAGTGTCTGTCTCTAGTTTAGGGATTCCGTGGTTGCTCTAGTCACAAATCCAATAAAACACCCTCTTTCCTGTAGGGGAAATATTTTTTAAACTTGTCATTCAAATTCACAAACCTGGAAGCACACAAATGATAAAGATGTTAGCAAATTTTATGCCAGGATATGAAGTCACCTCAAAATAAGTGGATATGCAAAAGCAGAAAGAAAAAGTTCCGGGAGCTGTTCTTGGCAATGGGGGTTTATGAGTGTCGCAATTATAAAAACAAAAAACCAGGCCAGGTGTGGTGGCTCATGCCTATAATCCCAGCATTTTGGGAGGCCAAGGCGGGCGGATCATTTGAGGTCAGGAGTTCAAGACCAGCCTGACCAACATGGCAAAACCCTGTCTACTAAAAATACAAAAAATTAGCTGGGTGTGGTAGTGCACACCTGTAATCCCAGCTACTCAGAGGCTAAAACAGGAGAATTGCTTGAACTCGGGAGGCAGAGTTTGCAGTGAGCTGAGATCACGCCACTGCACTCCAGCCTGTGTAACATACAGAGACTCCGTATCAAAACAACAACAACAACATAAACCAACAAACGAGGACAGCAAGATGAAACAAGATACATATAATCTGGACAGCAGAATTAACACAAAGCTCGGCCATACACACAACAATGACCCCTCCCAGACCTAAACCTGACAAACGGATTCTACCAGCACTCAAGGGGAAGGAAAAGGGTTAGGATACTGCAGTTATCATACATGTTAGCTAAACTAAGACAAGGCTAGGTGATGTCTCATTGTTCAACTACTAAAAGCAGATTTTCTCTAGCCCACAGGAAAATGAACACAGTTAGAACATGAAAAAGAAAGAGAATTTACTTCTGAAGAGGATAGATACGGTTTGGATCTGTGTCCCCACCCAAATCTCACCTTGAATTGTAATAATTCCCACATGTCAAGGGCAAGACCAGGTGAAGTAATTGAATCATGAGGGCAGTTTCCCCCATGCTGTTCTCGTGAGTGAGTCTCATGAGATCTGATGATTTTATACATGTCTGGCATTTCCCCTGCTTGCACACATTCTCTCTCCTGCTGCCCTGTGAAGAGGTGACTTTGGCCATGATTGTAAGTTTCCTGAGGCCTCCCCAGCCATGCAGAAACTTGAGTCAATTAAACATCTTTTCTTTATGCCAGTTTTGGGTATTTTTTCATAGCAGCATGAGAACAGACTATTATATTATATATTATATTATTATATTAATACTAGATTAAGTTTAAAAAACTGTTAACCTTCCCAGGAAACTTGTACAGATGCTCCTTAACTTATGATGGGGTTGGGTCCTGATAAACCCATTATATGTTGAAATATTGTAAGTTGAAAGTGCCAATATTTTCAGTGTAGGATTCGTTTATCTGGATGTATTACTTTTGTACTGTTATAAAGCTGAAAAATCAGAAGACAAACCATCTTAAGTTGGAGATGATCTGTATTATTTTTGCTTTGTACAGTGAATAGTTGCTTAGATTTACTCACATAGTTACCATTTTGTTACTTTTCATTCCCTCCCGGATTTCCATGTTTCTATCTGAAATATTCTCTCTTATTCTTGAGGAATCCCCTTTAGTATTTCTTGTAGTGCTGGCTTCCTGGTGAAGAATTCTCAGAATCTTTGCCTGCAGATATTTTTTATTTTGCCTCTACTTTTGAAGAAGCTTTTCACCAAGAATTCTAGGTTGGCAGTCACTTTCTTTTTGTATTTTAAAGATATTATTCCATTGTCTGACTTTTATTGATTCTTTTGAGAAGTCAGTCATTAGTTTTATAGCTGATATAGTGAATAGTGATACATCTTTTAGTCTCAGGCTGTTCTGTTTTTTATATTTTATTCCCTTGCCTTTGGTTTGAAACAGTTGTACTATGATGAAGTTAGGACTTTTTAAAAATTTCTGATTTGTCTCTACTTTGGTTCACAGCTGTTCATTAAACTTTAGTTTATTCTCATCAATTTTGAAACATTCTCAACCATTTTGTCTTCAAATATTGCTTCTGCACTATTCACTTTCTTTCTCTGTTATTTCAACTAAAAATATAGGACATTCTCATTGTGTTTAGTGTCTTTTATGAACTTCTTGTATTTCTCATTCTTTTACTTTCTGTGCTTGAGTCTTTCTTGACATGCAACTGTATACCCTTTCTTTAGCCATGACACTCTGCTGTCAAACACATCTATTGAATCTTTAAGTTATTCTTTCAGTTCTACAATTTCTCTTAATAAGTTCTATGTCTCCAGTTAAATTGCGCATCTCATCCTCTATTATCTTAAACACAGTAATCAGCAGAAACTTAAAGTCTTGGTTTGTCTTCTGCAGTTGTCTGCATCAGCCATGAGGCTAATTCTATTGTCTTTTCCTTTTGGACATGTTTCTTGGTATGTATGGTATTTTTTTAATGAATTCTAGTCATTGTGCATAAAAAATTTGAGAGGCACGGCCGGACGTGGTGGCTCACACCTGTAATCCCAGCACTTTGGAAGGCCAAGGCAGGTGGATCACCTGAGGTCAGGAGTTCAAGACCAGCCTAGCCAACATGGTGAAACCCCGTCTCTACTAAAAATACAAAAAATTAGCTAGGCATGGTGGCACATGCCCGTAATCCCAGCTACTTGGAAGGCTAAGACAGGGGAATCACTTGAACCCGGGAGCCAGAGCTTGCAGTGAGCTCAGATTGCACCACTGCACTCCAGCCTGGGCAACAGAGTGAGACTCCGTCTCAAAAAAAAAAAAAGAAAAAAAATTGAGAGGCTCTAGATGATGATATATCCCTCCAGAAGCCACTCATCTCATTTTCTGACAGACAACTGGAATGCTGGCAGGTTTTCTCAGTATAACTGACTTGAGACTGTCAGATATTGTAAGGCTTCATTCTATCTCCTCAAATGTAGGACCACCACCCTTCTCCCCAGGGATTCCTTACTGAGAGTATGGGATGTTTACCAAGGCTCCTTTTGGGATATTCTTTACTCCAATTTTTGTCTTACTGGCAAAAAAGTGACACTGCTGAAATCTTTGCTGGATTTCCACTTTTTGCTTAGATTTGGATTTCTTGATCTATGTAGCCTACACACAAAAAAATACCTGGAGGGCAAATAGCCCACTTATATTTTACCACTCCCAAGACATCTCCCTGTACTTCATTTATCTCCAGAATCTTGGACCTCAAGTCCTGCCTGCCATCACAGGTCTTTACTTCTATTTTTGTTCCCAAGCCCCATGCAATTGCTCAAAATTCTGCTGGGTTTCTTGCCCCTTAGCATTTGCCCTCAGCCTCTCACTGCACCAAGCTTAAGAACTGGCTCATGCCCCAAGAGTAATGCTACAATACTAGTCCACATTACTCACTGTGGACTCTCTTCAGTGAGCTGTTCATCTTGAAAATACTGGGCCAACTCCTGGCTTGGCTTCTGAGAAGCTCTACAACACCTTCAGACAGGTTGAATTTGAGTGAATGTGTGTATACATTGTACCCATTTTCTGATTGTTCTCAGTGGGAGCATTTTGTCTGCTATAAATTCTTCCATTTTAGCCCAAAGCTAGGAGACTTTAAATTGCTTGTGGGAATTACTTATAATACAAACAGGAAAAAAAAGAGAGAGAGAAAAAATGGACGGCTTCCCAAAAAGTATATAAAAGAAAGAGAGGTATGTGGTAGCAGTTTCCAGAGTTTCCAGATACATCTCTTACCCCCTGGTGAGACCTATAATCTTTGACACTGCCGCATTGTGCCATATATCAGCTACATAATTGATGATGTGATCCCAGCTAGTTGGATATTCCTGATTTCATCTACCTAAATATATGACCTGAATATGAAAATCTCTTCAACTCTCTCCCAGCTTTATAATGTGTTAACTGATAGTTCTTTAATGACTTCAATGGTTTATTCATATGCCATAAGCTGACAATTAAATTCCTTGTTGATCAAACCATGTAGTAGGTAAAGTCAAGGGGAAATCTCAACTGCCCTCTGAATTTTTTTCATTTCGTTTATGCGGGAGGACGTTGTCTCTCAGCTCTAAGTAACATGCCATAGTGGTATTTATTTATTTATTGTTTTCATTGAAGCAGTTTTTATTTTCAAATAAATGTGCATAGAAGCGATATTTGAAAAAAAATGATTGCTTCCACATTTATTTTGCAATTTTGCAATTTTGCATTCAATGCTTTAAAAACAAATTTCCCTAAATAATCTGTTACTCTTTGGTGACTTAAGGAATAAAATAACCTGGTCAATGGACTGATTAAAAGACCTTTAACACCGGCATAAAATTGTATTTGTAAAAACATGACATTCTTTGTAAGTTTTATCACTCCTCAGGAATCTGTATTCTACTAAACTACCAGGAGTGGCTCACTTTTCCTCAGACTAGCTCTTGCTGACAGTGGTACCGCACTGGGATATGTTCACAATTTCTTAATATGATAACTTGTTAGATTTTCCTAAAAGTTTAATTTAATGTTTATAAAAGTAGACAGATCCTATTTAAGTAGTTATTAATAGGAGATACACATCATATCTCGGTCTTATAAGCTTGGTTAAAACGTCTTCCCTTTGCCCTCTTTAGTTAAAATCAAAGCTGTGAATTTGCTTTGTCTGGTAATAGCCTAATATCAAGTGCTTACCTCCCCCTTACCCCCTGAAAAATTTGCTCCTATTTCAGCTTAATTTTTCCTCAAAAGAAAGGGTTTCCTCCATCACTTTCCCTCATACCCGCAGGGTATGTTCATAGCATTTCTAACTTTGTTAAATATCTTTTTTCTTTTCTTTTCTTTTTTTTTGAGATGCAGTCTCGCTCTGTCACCCAGGCTGAAGTGCAGTGGCGCCATCTCAGCTCACTGCAAGCTCTGCCTCCCGGGTTCGCACACCATTCTCCTGTGTCAGCCTCCCAAGTAGCTGGGACTACAGGTGCCCGCCACCATGCCTGGCTAATTTTTTGTATTTTTTTAGTAGAGACGGGGTTTCACTCTGTTAGCCAGGATGATCTCGATCTCCTGACCTCGTGATCCGCCCACCTTGGCCTCCCAAAGTGTTGGGATTATAGGCGTGAGCCACCACACCTGGCCTGTTAAATGTCTTAATTTCTGACTAAGCATGAAAAACTAAGTCAAAAAAGTTTCATTAAACTAGCCTTGTAGCTGGAAGATTACTGAGTTATCTTCCTATTCTTGCTTTGTATTATTGTCAACTAATAATTTTATACACTAATTCTAATTTTAATTTCCAGCAATGGGGTGGATTAAATAAGAAATATTTAAAACAACCCCTTTTATAAGACACCTAGAAATATGAGAGGAAAAAACATATAGTAAATGTCCCTGTAGACATATAGGTGAAACCATGAGAATGTAATGAAAAATCCTCAGAAGGCTAAAATGAAGAGGTCACTGCAAACCAGATAAGCAATACACTAAAGTTTCAGGAATGTTTAGGAGTTTGATTAGTTAGAACAAAAAATTTAAGGTTTTTTTAAGCCCATGACAAAGCACAAAACAAGGCAAAGCATCCATTCAAGACAGGGAGTTGGAGAACAGATTCCAAATAAAGCTGAGATTCCTCTCCTGCTCCATTATGGGATGAATTGCATCCCCCCAAATTCATATGTTGAAGTCCTAATTCCTAGTACCTCATAATGTGACTGTATTTGGCAATAGAGTCTATAAAAAGGTGATTAACTTAAAATGAGGCTGTTAGGTTGCATCTTAATACAACCTAACTGGTGTCCTTATTAGGAAGTTTGGACACAGAGTGAGGGACTTACGCACACAAAGAAAAGACCACCTGAAAACATAATGAGAAGGTGGCCATCTGCCAGCCAAGAAGAGAGGCCTCAGAAGAAATCAAACCTGCAAATATCTTGGTTAGGACTTTCAGCCTCCAGAACTGTGAGAAAATAAGTATCTGTTGTTTGAGCCATTTGATTTGCAATAGTTTGTTATGGCAGCCCTAGCAAATTAATACACCTCCCTAAAAAACTACATCCTTAGTAAAAGGAAGGATGGGAGAAATTGCAACCACCATCACTGGGAGATAACAAGGAACTTTGCCTGTCTCCACAAGAGTGGAAGAGAAAGTCTCCCCTAGTACCTGTAACCACAGTGCTCTACCTCATGCCGTTTTGAGATTCACATTTAAACTACATGACAAAACAAGAAATTGACATAAGAAGTAGTCACAATTTCAAATAGGCTGTCTACCAAAGTTCTCACTGTATAGCATTTGAATAAAGACTTGAAAGAGGTGAGGGATGAAATAATATTGGTATCTGGAAAAGAATGTTAAAAGTAGAGAGAACCAATAACTTAATCCCATGAGTGAGCCTAGAACCTGCAGTGACTCCTACTGGGTCATCCTCAGACCCTCAAACGTGTGCTTCTCTCTTGTTTTATGCTGTGCTGCTCCACACTGGGCCCTTGGATGTATATGGATGTATAACAAGTTACTGGACCATGGGACAGCAACACTTGGGAACCAAAGAAAACACAGAAATTGGTAACACCAGGCTCACTTCACAGTAGATCTGGGCCTCAGGTTTTGCCTAACAACTGCAAACGCAGGACTGCTCTGCAGGGCATCTTCAAACAGCAAGACCCATTTGAACATCGATTGAGCACTTCTACAGGCCAGATATTAAGTTCAAAGACACAAAGCATAGTATGAAATATTCTCACGTATGTCTCTTAGGAGTTGTGGAAGAAAAGTGTAAAAAAATGGGAAAAGATTAATGTTTCCAAGGCTGAGAATTCCCCCAAATTGATTAAAATATAAAGCCATATATTCAAGATCAACAGGTCCTAAACAGAATATTAATAATAAATTCAAACCTAGATACATACTTAAAACAGCAAAACACCAAAAAATAGACAAAATCTTACAATAATAATTTAAAATCTCCCTTCACCTTTCTTTAAAATTGCTTCCATCACTTAACAGATAAAAACCAAACACTCATTCAGGGGTGCATGACTTTTCTCAAACTGGACCAACTCTACTACTTATTTTTCTACCATTTCCAATAAGTACACCTTCAGTTCATAACCTTTGATGTCATGTGCATTCTAAACTCAGTTTTCTCATTTTTCTTTTTCCAGAGTACCCTCCCCTCTGTCATCATCACTTAAAATCTTACCCATGGTATGAGACCATCCTGACTAACACGGTGAAACCCCGTCTCTACTAAAAATACAAAAAATTAGCCAGGCGTGGTGGCGGGTGCCTGTAGTCCCAGCTATTCGGGAGGCTGAGGCAGGAGAATGGCTTGAACCCGGGAGGTGGAGCTTGTAGTAAGCCGAGATGGCGCCACTGCACCCAGCCTGGACAACAGAGCGAGACTCAGTCTCAAAAAAAAAATAAAGAACTCTTACCCATGGTATAATTTACAGGCTGATCTCACCTCCATCTTGAGACCTTTCTTAGTTATCCCAGCTTAGGTCTGTGACACTCACTATGCCACACACCCACATAAGGTCTTGCATTGTTCCTACTTAGGGACATATGTCTCCTTGCTCAAGTGAACTAAGGTCTTTTAAATAACGAGTACAATGACAATGGTTTAAAGCCATAGTTCTGACTTTTGGATCTAACAGATTTGTAAGATTCAAGGTGATAAAGCATTTCCAGCTTTTCTTTTTGCTGAAAGTACATCGAAAATCCTACAACCATCTACTATCTATGTCATGTTATGAGAAGATTTTAATAATGAAAATCTAATAAGGATATAATCTCACATAAATTGGATAAATTTACCTTAATATGAAGCTCACTATGTTTTTCTTATTTTTCTATCTTTACTAACAATAACTAATAAAATTTTGATCAAACAACAGTCCCAGTTGCTTCCAGGCCACCAGGTAGAAATCACTGTTCTGCTATATTCTGATTCCCTTCCTTCTTGCTCCTGGACTTTCAGCAGAGAAAAAATTAAAATAATCATTAAATAATCAAATCAAAATTATTTTTACTTCCTTACATTATCTTATTTTGATCACCCTGACCAGGTCATTGAGAGTTCTTTTTAATACATAGGTTATCAATCCAAAAAATTTTTACCTTTTCAGAATTTTTGAAGCTTTCTGTATCTTCTTGTTGAAGAAGTTTTTAATGCCTCTCTGTTTCATGTATTTAAGGATATATTTCAAAAACTACTTCTAGTTTTATTGTCTCTTATGTTGACCTTTATTTCTTACTTTTTCTTTTTATTGTAACTCCAAATTTATTTACTATTTTGTAGCACTCTCTTTTCTCTAAGTTGGGCTGATTTTTTACTTCTGTGCTTTTCTCATTTATACTTAGATGTTTACATAACCTAATCACTTCTTTCTTCCGACAGTTCTTGTTTACAAAAAAATCTTTTCCCGTGTGCACTTAGAATTATTTTTACAAAGTTAATTTTTCTATTAGTAAAGCAATACAAATTAATTACAAAATTTTTAACATTTTTTTAAGTGAAAAATACTTTACAAATCTTACTCTTAAAGATAATCATTGCTAACATTGTAATGTGTTCTCTTACAGACTTCTTCTGGGTATGAGCACTGCTTCCCAGTAGATAAAGGATACTGTCTATCTCTCTACCTACCTACCTATCTAGTATAATTAACAAAAGACTATTAAAAGGTTCTAGATGGAAAATAATACAAAGGAAGAACTATTTAATAATAAAATCTACCATGATTTATGTTACCACCACTAGAAAATGAGACAATGAATCAAATCACGTTATATAAATTTTGAATGTAAAGAAAATCATGACCTAGGTTTCTTAGCAATCAAAGTGATCATTACCTTGATCTACGCAACTCTGCTTTTGACAATAGAGAAAGAAAATACTTTTGGCAGAAGACATATATGCAGCCAACAAGCACATGAACAAAAGCCCAACATCGCTGATCATTAGAGAAATGCAAATCAAAACCACAATAAGACACCTCTCACACCAGTCAGAATGGCTATTACTAAAACATCAAAAAATAGCAGATGCTGGTGAGGTGGCAGAGAAAAGGGAACACTTATACACTGTTGGTGGGAATGTAAATTAGTTCAACCATTGTGGAAAGCAGTATGGTGATATACTTCACATACAATTTGCCTGTCTTCTTGGAAAATCTTGGCAGCCCAGAGGTCTGCAGTTGGAGGAATCATGTTACTCATTCATTCATTCTCCTTCAACTGCACTCCCCACCCCATGAATATCTCACCAGCCACTGCTGATGGGACCAGTTGTTAGTATCAGAACTCGAATCTGTCCCATATATAAAGTAACTTTACTTGTTTTTGATTTTCAATTTTTCCTGGAAATTGGCCTCAAAAAATGAATCATATTACTGTGCAGGCCAAGTATACTCAAGGGTGGAGATTTCTCTTCTGAGGGTTGCAATATTGGACCACTTTCAAAGAGAAACAAAGGCAAAAGACCATGTAGCTTCAGAAAGAGAAAGATATCCATTTTTCCAGATCCGAAGACTTTCTTATACTCAGATTCAATCTGCACAAAGCTCACCTCTACTTTCTGTCTTGGATTTCTCTGCTTTGAGCAACACTTACCTTCTCTTTCTGTTGAGCTATTTTCAGTGTATTTTTGTACCTTGCAAGTAATGACTAAATGGGGTACAAGGCAGGAAAAGAGATAAGAGGTTTTATGTGAATTGTGGAAAGATGGATGGAGGTTCACAAAAAAGCATCAAAAAATTGGAAAGGAAGACAAAAAAGAAAAAGAATTAAAGAGAAGGAAACACTCCTCACACAGGTAAGCTTTGCCCTGTATTGCAAAGTTCAGTAAGAAAATACTGCAAATTTTAAAAAAATATTCTATTTAACTTATTATTATTATTATTTGAGATGGAGTTTCACTCAACTTATTATTTTTAAAGCAGGTAGTTCGAACACAAACTGCAAAATGTAGTCTTTTCACTGTGGGCAGCACCTTAAATCTCAGTTTAATTTTTTTAGCTTTGCTGGGCTGCCAGAAATTTGAGCAGAGTTTATATTCAGAATCTGAGGCTCCCTCGGATATGGTTAGGCTTTGTGTCCCCACCCAAATCAAGTCTATAAGGGAACACATTACAATGTCAAGTATATCATGACCTCTGAAATCAATAATTGGTGATTGGTAATTATAAAGGTACAGCACTTAATAACAGTGCACTACTAGACTTGTTAAGCCAAAAGTATTTTCTGTTTTAGAAACACTTTTATTTTAGGTTGGGTGATACATGTGAAGGTTTGTTGCGTAGGTAAATTTGTGTTGCAGGAGTTTGTTGTACAGATTATTTCATCAACCAAGTATTAAACCGAGTACCCAAATCTCATCTTGAATTGTATTCCCCAGGTGTTGTGGAGACACCTGATGAGAGGTGACTGGATCACGGGGCAGTTTCCCCCATGCTGTTCTCATGATACTGTGTGAGTTCTCACGAGATCAGACGGTGTTTTAAGGAGCTCTTCCCCCTTTGCCTCCTTCACACGCTCTCTCCTCCGCCTTTTGAAGAAGGTCTTTGTTTCCCCTTCGCCTTGCACCATGATTGGAAGTTTCCTGAGGCCTCCCCAGCTATGTGGAACTGTGAGTCAATTAAACCTCTTTTCTTTATAAATTACCCAGTCTTGGGTATTTCTTTATAGTAGTGTGAGAATGGACTAATACACCCTCTCTCTAGTTTTCTCCTTTTCTAGTATGTCCCCCCTTGATTTTCAGTGGTTGTAGTTGACTGATGAACTCTCTTTGCTGGTTAATCAAGCAAACTTGTAGGATTTTCATCAGTTTATTTTTTCTCTACAAGTACAAACTGGGGCCTGCCCCCAGGCTAGACATTTCGAAAACAGGAATCTCACCAGACTTGGTTCCCTTCGTCCATCTCTCCTCTAATCCTAAGTTAGAGTGTCATCTCCCTTCTAATTTCTGCCTGCTTTTTTTTCACTCTCCAATGCCATAAGATGGTTGTTTTATATGTGTTTTTTCAAGGGTTGATAGTTTTTATCAACCCTAGGAGGAGTGGTCTGATAAGAGCTATTTGGCCCTACTGGAAGCAGAATACTTCTGCAAGACTTTTATAGTCTAACTTTTCCAGTCTTAAGTCCTTCTGTTTGTCTTAACCTCTCAGACAGATGAAGTACCTCTTTAAGTAATCATTTCACAATGCATATAGATAAATAGAATATTTTCTGAATTCATATGTGCCATTCTATTCCATTTCTATAAAAATCAACTTGGCTAGCTAAATATATGTAGCACAATTGGCATTGCATATTGCAGTGAAGAGTATTGGAGAGCCAAACAATGGGGCAGGAGAAATTTCTACTTGAATCTAACAAAGCCTTACAATATGAATGCAATAAATTCAAACTATGAATCTGTAAAACAAAATTGACACATTTTAACAGACTATGGCCAAGGACATTCTATATACTCTTTGGCTGCTCTAGATACATAGATCACCTCCCTATAAAGAATGAAGAAAAGCATAACACAAAATAAAATCCAAAATGAAACCTTTATTAATCAAGGACTCAGCAAAAAATAATAAATAAACAAGCTGGATACAAAAAAATAATTTATAAAGGTATAGATGGTGCAGATCTCCAGGGTTAGCAACCACAGGGAGTTGTTTCTGCCCCAAGTCTGAAAGGGCAAGGTCAAGGAACAGTTCTTAGAAACTAGAAAGGATATCTATATGCAAAGGACCCCTCACAAGAGTCCTCTCAAGTCTCAATGAGCTGGAAAGAATAGATGAAGGGAAATAAACATTCTAATTTCATTCTCTTCCTGCCCTCCAGTCTCCTGCTGGTGCTCCCATTGGCTGAACTCAACTGAAAGCCAGAGGATTCTCCACCTTGTTGGTGCAGTCCATGGATATTAGCCTCACAGGGCACACTGTGAGGGCACCAAGGATGGAAAAGAATAAAGAGTGGCTCTAGAGGGTCAAACAGAAAAAGACTCTAGTACAGAACCCATGAAAAATTTACTGCAGATGAAAGGGAAGAAAACTTCATGCTAAAGCAAAAAAGAAGTACAGACTTCTGAAATATATTTACTATACGAATGGAAGAGCATTTTAAAATAAGCTTGGTATTCTCAGTAGGATAAAAAAAGAGCAAATCTCTATGAAACAGAAAGCTTATAAGGAGAGAAAAATATTCAGAGGTAGGTAAAGCTAGGTGAAATAATGATTCTTTTTTAAAAAATTAAAGATATAGAAGCAAAAGCAATAACCAGAAAAACTGACATGTTAGAAACTCAAATAGGTTCTAGTCAATATGGAAAATTAGCCAATGTAGAAGACCTTTCCTCCCACTTCAAATGTAGAAATAATCCATTAACATTTTATTGATAAAATACAACAGTTAAAATTTAAATTCAAGGCCAAGCTTAAAACTAAAAATGAGATATCCCTGGTACTAGAAAATAAGAGAAAACTTAAGGCACTATTGAGTGAGAATGAAAACAAATATCTTACAGAACATCCTAATTTGACATATCTCTAAATGCCTGGATTTTTGACAACTTCAGTGAGATGCTTAGAGTGTGTATAGGTCTGGTGCATAGAAGATGAAAGAGAAGAGATTTATACATAAAGAGAAGAATCTGCCAGAGTTATCCTGCCCAATTAAGAAAATGTGCACATATACACCATGGAATACTATGCAGCCATAAACAAGGATGAGTTCATGTCCTTTGTAGGGACATGGATGAAGCTGGAAACCATCATTCTCAGCAAACTATCACAAGGACAAAAAACCAAACACCGCATGTCCTCACTCATAGGTGGGAATTGAACAATAAGAACACTTGGACACAGGAAGGGGAACATCACACACCAGGGCCTGTTGTGGGGTTGGGGGAGGTGGGGGGAGGGATAGCATTAGGAGATATACCTAATGTTAAATGATGAGTTAATGGGTGCAGCACACCAACATGGCACATGTATACATATGTAACAAACCTGCACATTGTGCACATGTACCCTAGAACTTAAAGTATAATAATAATAAAAAAAGAGTTATCCTGTCCATTTTAAAAGGCTAGAGAGACTGCCACTGGCTTTGGGTAAAAGGTATCTGATCTCCATGGATCTCTGGAAGAATAACTGTAACCTGCAGGAAACAGAAAACACAAACTTGTGGATGCCATGTCTGAATTTGCACATTTACCCAGTATGGGAAGCACAGAGCCAAGACATTTATCTAAAAGCTGGAAGGACAGTCTCACAATTCAGACAATTCAGTCTTCCTATTAAAAAATAACTCCCACAGATGAGCTCATAGTACAAATTCCAGCATGTACACACAAAAAAATATTGCTTAGGCTGGAGTTGGCAGCTACAAAAATGGAAAAATTCATGTCCCATCAATCCTTTTAGACAAATCTAAAAGAGATATTAAGAAACAGATGTAAAATATTCAGAGGTGAAAGTAACAACAAGAATTTAAGAACAAACATAATAGGGAAAAGAGAGGAGTCAGATCGGAAGAAGAAAATGCAAATTCTAGAATTAAATAATATAGTTCATTTTCATTAAAAACTCAAAACTTTGAGTAGTTATGTTGAAACTGGCCAAAGAGAAAATTGACAAAATGATAGATAAATATAAAGAAATTACTCCGAATACAGCATAGCCAAATAAAAGGGAAGGAAAATGTGAAAGTTAACATACAAAGAATTAGATGTTCCAACTAATTTCCAGCACTATTGTGGAACTTCCAGAAAATGAGGGGAGGCCCTTAAAGCGATAATGTTGAAAAATGTTTTAGAGTTGAAGAGAGCATGAATACTCAGATTAAAAACACCTGTCAAAGAGAGAAGATGGCTGACTAGATGCGGCTAGGATGTGCCTTTTTCATGGAGAAGAAACAAATTATCAAGTAAACCTTCATACTTTGAACAGATCTTTTGGGAGAAAACACTGACATTTAATAGAAAGGCAATGGAAGGCACCATGGTTGAAGAAGGAGGAAGTGTTTCTGCCTGCACAGCAACGCTGGGTATGATGACCAGCCCCAAGACCTGGATCAGACCTAAGGAAGGGGTGAGTCTCACGAAAGAACCCTGAGGCACCACATTCCTGCCATAGACCTCTGAGATCCTAGCTACTAGAGTTCTCGTGACCCACAGGTCTTAGACTGGCAGGGGGAGCTACCTGAAGAATGTGCAAGACACTACCTAAGCCTATGTGGAACCCAAAAGTGTTCATATGCCGGGCAGCTGCAGCAAAACACAACTCTGGGACCCCACCCTCCAAGGCTCTGTGTCTTGCCCTAAGTGGCTGCAGCTCCTGCTGTCTCCTGGCCAGGAGAGAGCAGGGCTGTGGTATGCTCACACATCCAAGACAGGCCCCATGCCAATGCCATGGGACTGGGCTGCATCTGAACCATGCACCCTCATGCCTGCCAGTTCTTCCCAAGACTGCCCACCTGGCTATTCCCTCAGGAGAGGGCCCACAGCATAGCCTTCATTGCCCTGCCTGCGTGGTTTGTTGGTGGCCTAGGAGCAGTTCACAGGCGGTGCTTGATTCTGAGGGACTGGAGGACAAATCTGCTGGTCTGATCCCAGTTCCCTGGAACTCAAGCATACCATTCAGGGGTATGCTGATGAAAACTGTGGCTTGATCTCAAATGGGGAAGTGCCCCCACTGTCAGAACACAGAGTGTGGTGCAGGTTAATTTGGTGGCACTGGAACTGAGCACTGCTAATGTCATGGGACCTGGTTGAAAAAGGTGTGTGTGGCCTGATAGCTGTGGTTTCTGCTGCAGGGAGTCAGGTGGTCAAAATGCCTGGAATGGCAAGGTGATCTGGGTATAGGTGGGTCGGGACTAGCCTAACTAGTCAGATCTGTTGCCATGGCTGGACATCAGATGGAGATGCACTAGGTTGCGCATGTGGGAGCTGGGTGGGCCCCATGGCTACCAGCTGGAGCCTCCCCTCTTTCCCTGAGCAAACTCTGTGGTATAGGAGATGCACCTCTGCCCCTCCCTAGGTGGCTGTTCCTGTGGTCTGAGAAATGCCCATGGACCCCTGCCAAGGTCAGAGCTTGCACCTGCCTCAAAGAGCCTGGTTGCAGGCTCTCCTGACTCAGCTCCACCTAGCTTTGCCCCCTCCAGCCGCCTTGGTGGTGAAGCATACAACTGTACCTCTGGGAACCCAATGTCCTGCTCATTGCCAGGAACACTCTGGTACTTTTTCTGATTAACAAAGGCCAAGTAAAAAGTCAACTGTCATTACTGCAACCACCTCTCACCTGCAAACTCTACCTACTGGCCTAGAGATCAAACTGTGCAGTGCATTACAAATTCTGTTGTCATGGAACAGTGTTCAGCCAGCTTAAGTCATAAGCACCACCTACTGGCCGGTAGGGTGAACTGCATAAATCAATGTAATTTCTCCTGGCTGACTTGCACAGTGCTGGGGAATGAGATAAGCCTACAAAGACCTCCACCTCCTCATCCCTGTAGGAGACAGTGAGCCTGACTACATGCACAGCACACCACTACTACAACCTACAGACAACTAGCATTTGAAGAAAACCACTACATTATGGCTATCAATAACCAAGGAATTCTTACAGAGCCTTGGTCCCCTAAAAGCAAATAGAAGCAAAGCCAAAGGACCCTACTGAACATATTCAACAGTCACACCCTCAAGCGGGAAGGAAAAAAATCCTGCAAAAAAGAAAGGAAATTCAAAAATAAGAAGTGACAGCTCCTACAGATGAGAAGAAAGCAGCACACAAACTCCAGCACCATAAAGAGACAGAATATTGTGACATTCCCCAAAGGACCACACTAGCTCTCTAGCAATGGAACCTAACCAAAATGAAAACTTTGAAATGACAGATAAATAGTTCAAAATACGGATTGTAGGGAAGCTCAATGAAATCCAAGAAAAGATAGAAATCAACACAAAGAAACCAGAAAAATAATTCAGGAGATGAAAGTCAAGATAGATATAGCTTTTTCCCCCCCCAGGACGGAGTCTTGCTCTGTTGCCAAGACTGGAGTGCAGTGGCACCATCTCAGCTCACTGCAACCTCCACCTCCTGGGTTCAAGTGATTCTCCTACCTTGGCCTCCCAAGTAGCTGGGATTACAGGCGCACATCACCACACTCAGAAATTTTTGTATTTTTAGTAAAGACGGGGTTTCACCACATTGGCCAGGCTGATCTTAAACTCCTAACCTCGTGATCCACCCACCTCAGCCTCCCAAAGTGCTGTGATTACAGGTGTGAGCCACCGCGCCTGGCCTAGATATGTATTTTTAATAAAACAGAACTTCTAGAAATGAAAAATGCACTGAAGGAATTTCAAAGCACAGTTGAAAGCTTTAACAATAGACTAGACAAAGTAGAAGAAAGAACTGCAGAACCTGAAGACAAATCTTTTAAATTAAAAAAGTGAGACAAAAAAGTAATTTTAAAAAACTGAACAAAGCTTTAGAGAAATATGGGATTATGTGAAGTGACCAAATCTACAATTTACAAGCATCTTTGAGGGAGAAGAAGAAAAAGTAAGAAGTTTTCAAGACATATTTTGAGGGAATAATGCAGGAAAATTTCCCTAATTTTGCCAGAGATGTAGACATATATATATAAGAAATTCAGAGAACACCTGGAAGATACTACGCAAGATGAATATCATGAAGGCATAAAGTCATCAGAGTATCCAAGATAAATGTGAAAGAACAAATCTTAAAAGCCCTAGAGAGAAGCATCAGATCACCTATAAAGGAAATCCTATCAGACTAACAGCAGAATTCTCAGCAGAAATCTTACAAGCCAAAAGAGATTAGGAGCTTATTTTTAGTCTTCTTTAAAAAAAAACCATCCAAGAATTTTATATCTTGCCAAACTAAAGCTTAATAAATGAGGGAGAAATAAAATCTTTCCCCAACAAGTAAATGCTAAGGGAATTAATCACCACTAGATCAGAAATACAAGAAATACTCAAAGACGTTCTAAACATGGAAACAAAAGCACAATACTCACCATCATAAAAGTACATGTAAGTAGAAAGCTCACAGATCCTACAAAGCAATTACACATTTGAAATTCTAAGAAACTAGGTAATGAAACTATGACTGGCACAAAACCTCGCATATCAATATTAACCTTAAACATAAATGGCCTAAATTCTACACTTAAAAGATAGACCAGCAAGTTGGATTAAAGAAACAAGATCCAACCAACTGCTGCCTACAAGAGACCCAACTAATGGCTAAAGACACAATGGCTGAATACAGACACAAATTAAAGGGAAGGGAAAAGACATATAACACAAATGGAAAACAAAAAGTGAGCAGCAGTAGCTATTCTTGTATTAGATAAAACAGACTTTAATCAACAACAGTAAAAAAAAAAGATAAAGGAGAGCATTATATAATAAAGCAGTCAATATAACAAGATGTAACTATCCTAACTATATATTCACCCAAGACCAGAGCACTCAGATTCATGACACAAATATTAGTATACTTAAGAAAAGAGATCAACAGACTTCAAAACCCCACTGACAATACTAGACAGGTCATTGAGGTAGAAAGTCAACAAAGAAACTCTGGACTTAAAATGGACTCTAGACCAAATAGACATTCACAGAACATTCTATCCAAAAACTGCATTTTATATACATTTTTCTCATCTGCACATGGAACAATCTCAAAAGTTGATCATATGCTTGGACGTAAAACAAGTCTCAACAAATTCAAAAAAAAATTGAAAGCATATCAAGTATCTTCTCAGAACACAGTGAAATAAAATTAGAAATCAATACCAAGAGGAACTCTCAAAACCACACAAGTACATAAAAACTAAACAACTTACTCCTGAATGACTTTTGGGTAAACAATAATATTATGACAGAAATAAAAATTTTTTTGAAATAACTGAAAACAGACAGAACATATTAAAATCTCTGGGATACAGCAAAAACAGGGCTAAAATGAAAGGATATAGTGCTAAGAGCCTACATTAAAAATATAGAAAGATCTCAAATTAACAACCTAACATCACACCTAAAGGAACTACACAAGAAAGAACAAACCAGGCCAGGTGCGGTGGCTCATGCCTGTAATCCCAGCACTTTGGTAAGCTGAGGTGGGTGGATTATCTGAGGTCGGAAGTTTGAGACCAGCCTGGCCAACATGGCAAAATACCATCTCTACTAAAAATACAAAAAAATTAGCTAGGCATGGTGGCACATGCCTGTAGTCCTAGCTACTTGGGAGGCTGAGACACGAGAATCGCTTGAGCCTGGAAGGCAGAGGCTGCAGTGACCCCGGTTCACACCACTGCACTACAGCCTGGGCAACAGAGTGAGACCCTGTCTCAAAAAATAATTTAAAAATAAATTAAAATAAAGAACAAACCAAACCAAAACTAGCAGAAGAAAAGAAATAACAAAGATCACAGTAGAACTAAATGAGAATCAGACCAAAAGAAAAAAAAAGATACAAAGGATCGATAAAACAAAAAAATGGTCCTTTGAAAGAACAAACAAAATTGATAGACTGATGTGTATTAATAGTTTAAGCAAGAAAAAAAGAAGATTCAAATAAGCACAATCAGAAATAATAAAGGAGACACCACAACTCATACCACAGAAATACAAAAGATCATCAGAAATTACTGTGAAAATCTCTATGCACACACACTAGAAAATCTAGAGGCAATGAATTAATTCCTGGAAACATACAACCTCCTGAGATTGAACCAGGAAAAAATAAAAATCCTGGACAGATCAATAGTGAGTTATGAAATTGAATCAGTAACAAACAAAATTCCAGTTAAAAAAAAAAAAAAGCCCAGGACCAGATGGATTCACAGCCAAATTTTACCAGACATACAAAGAGCTGGTACTAACCCTACTGAAATTATTCCTTCAGGCAAGGATACAACAAAAGATGAAGACTACAGGCTAATATCTCTCATGAACACAGAAGCAAAAATCCTCAACAATATACTAGCAGACCAAATCCAACAGCACATCAAAAAGATAATTCATCACAATCAAGTGGGTTTTATTCCAGGGATGCAAGGATGTTTCAACATTTGCAAATCAATAAATGTGATTTCTCACATAAACAGAATTTAAAACAGAAAACACATGATCATCTCAACAGATGCAGGAAAAGCATTTGATAAAATACAATATCTCTTCACTAAAAACCCTAAACAAACTAGGCATTAAAGGAACATACATCAAAATAATAAGAGCCATCTGTGACAAATCTACAGCCCAATTCATACTGAATGGGAAAAAGTTGAAAGCATTCTCGTTAGAACTGGAACAAGACATAGATGTCCACTCTCACCACTAATATTCAACATAGTACTGAAAGTCCTACCCAGAGCAATCAGGTCAGAGAAAGGGAAAAAAAGGCATCCAAATTGGATAATTATCTGTTAGCTGATGATATAATCTTATACCTAGAAAACCCTAAAGACTCCTCCTGACTTTGAGAAACAACTGCAGTAAAATTCAAGGATACAAAATTTTACACCATTTATAGATAAGTGTAAGATTGTATGTTGATATGCCTACAAACATTTCATAGCATGTTAATATTCCTCCAAGCACAACAATAAGCTATTAGAAACTCATATAAAAAGTTGTTGAACCATAAATTTCCATGTGAAGTAATAAGTAGAATAAATTTAAAATAAAAAATATGCAAAACTTTAATGAAAGAAAAAGTATTCTGAAAGAAGTTATTTTCCAAATGATATATTTATAATAGCCAAACTCAATGAAATTGTAATCCATAAAGGTGTGAAGTGGGATATAGTACTAAATACACTAAAAAAGTAAAATATATAATATTTTTTAATCATTTGTGTGATTTTTTAAAACATCTGTATTATGTCCCAACTTAAAGTACAGAAAAGTAAATTGAGTGCTTTTGCTAGTGTTATTTACTGATGCAATGATACCGCCTCCTCCAATGTAACCACAGTATTAAATGCTGTTCATTGTCAATTGGGAGGGGAGACAGAGGGGTTCTGACAGCAAAGGACATGTTAAAATTGTAATGGTTGTATGCAACTGAATGAGAAGTTCTTTGATCTATATTCAGAATTATAGCCCCACATTAAAAAAAAAAAAAAAAGACTATACAGAGGAGTAAGAAAAGGGAGGAGACGAACCTCTACAGGAATGTCTCAGACAATACCTTCCCAAGTGATGTGGTGTTTTAAAAACATTAACACTAAGTTCATATAATTTTAATATAATTGACTTAATTATGTTAAAAGAATCCTTAGAAATTTATTTGTGTTTACATTATGGGAATCCTCATCTAATACATGGTCTACTATTAAAATTCTGTCACATTTTATTTAAATTTCTTCAATAAAGTACAATTCATATTTTATTCTACATTTATTTCTGTACTTTTAATATTTTAAGGCATATATTCCATATATTGATGAATGCCTCAAATTGAAAAACACAAAAGGTACTTTGTAAACTCTTAGCCTATTTCTTCTTTATAAACTCCTGACTTACTCCTTTATCAACACTTAGTCTTTTCTCTGTATAACCTAACACAGAAAATTAACTACACTTTTATTAGCTTCTTTATCTTATTTAATGGCTGTTCTTCAGGAAGAAGAAAAGTCTATATTATAAACTTTTAAAATGAAGTAATATAAAAGGGACGGAATATAAAGATACAGAATATATGTAATGTAGAAGATATGCAATTACAAGTAAAGCATGAAATTGCGTTTTAGTTGCTCAGTGGCTAGCCAAACAGTTTTCTAACACACATCAGAATTTTAAAGTTCAAAGAAAATTCATGAATTGGCAGAACCAAATTCCTATTTGCCCTGCATTTCTTAGGTCCTAGTGCATACAGTAAATGTTGAATCTTCAAATATCAAAAATCTGTGTGTGGCTGAGTGTAGTATACCATCGGGTAACAAACATTTTCTAAATAAATGTTCAAATAATAAATATATTCACTTGTTTATATAAACAAATAAATGCACATATCAATATGTATCTATCAATTTACATATGCTATATCTTCATATACAAGTATGTATACATTTATTTATCTGATTTATTTAACAGATTTCCAAGCACTTTGAAATTTGCTGTTTTTCATATATATACACATATATACACACACACACGTGTATATATGTAAAATATATATATGTGTGTGTGTATATATATATATATATAGGTATTTATTTATTTATTTATTTATTTATTTATTTATTTATTTATTTTGAGACGGAGTCTCGTTCTGTTGCCCAGGCTGGATTGCAGTGGTTCGAACTCAGCTTACTGCCACCTCCATCTCCTGGGTTCAAGCGATTCTCCCGCCTCAGCCTCTGGAGTAGCTGGGTTTACAGGCATCTGCCATCATGCCCAGCTCATCTTTGTATTTTCGTAGAGACGGGGTTTCACCTGTTGGCCAGGCTGGTCTTGAACTACTGACTTCAGGTGATCCACCTGCCTCGGCCTCCCAAAGTGCTAGGATTACAGGCGTGAGCCACCATGCCCAACCTGTTTTTTCATACTTTAATCAGGGTTTTCTTTGTTTTTTAAGAGACGAGGTAGTCACTTTGTTACCCAGGCTAGAATGCAGTGATGCAATCATGGCTTACTGCAGCCTTGAACTCTTCGGCTGAAGTGATCCTACTGCCTCAGTCTCCCAAGTAGCTGGGCCTACAAGCATACTCCACCACACACAGTTTTTAAAATTTGTGTTAGAAGCCCTGGCGCGGTGGCTCAAAATTTGTGTTAGAAGGCCCAGCACTTTGGGAGGCCGAGATGGGCGGATCACGAGGTCAGGAGATTGAGACCATCCTGGCTAACACGGTGAAACCCCGTCTCTACTAAAAATACAAAAAAATTAGCCGGGCATGGTGGCGGGCGCCTGTAGTCCCAGCTATTCGGGAGGCTGAGGCAGGAGAATGGCGTGAACCCAGGAGGTGGAGCTTGCAGTGAGCCGAGATCGCGCCACTGCACTCCAGCCTGGGTGACAGAGTGAGACTCCGTGTCAAAAATAAATAAAATAAAATAAAATAAAATAAAATAAAATAAAATAAAATTTGTGTTAGAGATGGAGTCTCACTATGTTGCTCAGGCTGGTCGTGAACTCCTGGCCTCACGTGATCCTCCTACCTCACCCTCCTGAGTAGCTGGGATTCCAGGTGGGCACCACTGTTACCAGCCACAATATATTTAAATTAAACTTTGTATTTTGAAAAAAATTATAGATTCATATGCAATTATAAGAATATAGAGAGATCTCTGTACCTTTTACCCAGTTTTCCACAATAGTAACATCCTGTTAAACTACAATACAATATCACAACCCAAATAATACATTAATATAATCAAGATATAGAACATTGTCATGGCCATAAAGATCTCTCATGCTGCACTTTTATAGCCGTATCGTCTTTCTTTTCAACCAACAAACGTTCCTTCATCACTGGCAACCACTAATTTATTCTCCATTTCTTTAATTTTATTTTTTAAATGTTACATAAATGGAATTATACATGATGCAAACTTTTGGGATTGGCTTTTATCACTCAGCATAATTTTATGGAGTTGCATCCAGGTTATTTCATGTATCAATAGCTCATTCCTTTTTATTATTGAGCAGTGTACCATGGTATGGATTATGAGAGTTTATTTAACCATTAACCTGTTGAAGGATTATCTGGGCTGTTTCCAGTTTGGGGCCGTAAATGTTTTTATATAGGCTTTGGTGTAAATGTAAGCCTTAATTTCTCTGTGATGTATGTCCATGAGCGCAACTGCTGGATTACATAATAGTTGCAAGCTTAAGATTCTAAGAAGCTGACAAAATGTTTCCAGAATGGCTGTATCACTTTACATTTCCATCAGTAATGTATGAGTGATCCAGTTTCCCTACATCCTCACAAGCACTTGGTGTTCCTGTTATTTTTTATTTTAGTGATTCTGACAAATTTAGAGTGGTATTTCATTGGTTAATCACGTAGAACATCATTTTCTGTACTGATTTGCCATCTGTATATCCTCATCAGTGAAATATTTTTATGCCTTTTCCCATTTTCTAGTTGGATTCTATTTTTACTGTTGAGTTCTGAGAATTATTTATATAGTGTAGGTACAAATCCTTTGTTGGATATGTGACTTGTGAATATTTTCTCCCAGTTAGTGACTTCTTTTCTCTTATCAAGGTCTTTTACAGAGCAAAAAATATATATATTATTTATTAAATTCAATTTATCAGTTTTTTTGTTTCATGGATTATTCCATTGGTTTCAAATCTAGAACATTTGTCTGAGCCTTCAATCTGAAAGACTTTCCCCTGTATTTCTTTCCTTAAAGTTTCATAGTTTTACATTTCACAATTAAGTGTGTGATTTATTTTAAGTTAATGTTTGTATAAGGTGTGAGAATTGGATCAAGTCATGGTCTGTCTGACATGGTTTGATCATAGAGAACATATGCTAGTTTGCAGAGAACTCTGCTTCCTTTCTAAGAGCTCACAAGCTGCCATTTGATTAATCCATTGCAGCATCTTCCCCAAAATTGTGGTGAAGTTTTTGTTTGATAGTATGTGGAATCCAACTTCTTCATGGTTTCAAAATTTTGATTTTTGTTACTGTTTCCCATGACTTTTCAGAATGATTTTGTGATTTCCATCTCCACAGCTTACCATGAAAACAGAGATCTAAACCTGAGACCTAAAGTTGTTCAACACAGATATTTGCTTGATTTCTAGATCTTTATATATCTTGGGCCTCAATTCCTTCTCAACTATATATTTTTTGATTTATAGTTTTTACATTATTCTGATCAATAAAATGAAAGCAGACCAAATAGCCTCTGCTTTCTTTAAGGAGCTCTGCTTTCTCTCAGAAATTTGTTAGTATTTGTTCCCTGGCATTTTGTGGAGTTTAAGGTTTGTAATGCAGTGGGGGAAATGTGGGGCAAATAATGTGTGGAGTAGAAGATTTATAAAGTTAGCATTCCAGATGAGACAGAGAATAAAGTTTGATTTATTAGAGTAATTGAAAGACAGTTTCACTAATTACCATGTGGGAGAGAGCAGAAAGTGGAACACCTGGCAACTGCAAGCTTCTCACCATACCACGTAAGCTGCACGGACTGTTCCAGTTGATCTTGGCTTATCCTGAAGAAAGCGGATGAACTCGGAATGTAGACATTCTGTGTACTCCCAGGACCCAATTTTACACAGAATATCTAAATTTAATGTTGCCTCACTTTCTGAGAGCACCAAAGCAGCCACAGTCCTGGGAGAAGGAGGGAAATGAATAAATGGACGTGCACCCAAACTCACAACTTGATTTGTTAAGACATTCTGGTTGTAGGGCCAACTCTGTGGCCATCAATATATAGGAAAGTCGGCATCATACTGATGTCCACTGATGAATGACTGTATTTGGCAGTTTCAAAGTTTCTTCCCCTTACTTCTATTATCACAGATATTATCGAGTAGGAAATAAACTGATTAGTTTATGTTCTCTCCTTTCTTATGCTAGTTAATCCTTGACATGCAACTAGTATTTACAGTGTGCCAACAGTATGTTGAATACTATATAAATACACATGTACATCTCTTTGTAAGTTATGTAAGTGTTTAATCCTTATGAGAATATGATAAGATATTTATTTTTATTTTCCTTTCCAAGATGAAGAAACTGAAATCCTTGAGATAGGTAAGCTGGTCATGCCCACAATACTAACAAGTGGCAGAGCTGGTATTGAAACCAGGTATACTGAATTCAAATATGTTCTCTTCACTATCGAGATGCATTTCTTAAAAGAAACAATAGTAAGAAAACCAAGTGACAAATTGGCAGCAAACAAGAAGTCACTGTGATGGAGCAACAATTGTAATTTAACCAAGAAAAGTTCTAGCCAATCTACAAAGTAATGGTCTTCAGGCTTTGAGAAATTCAGAATGAGTGAATGTAGAATATTTTATAGAATTTTTAAGGTAATGTTTATTTGTGGTTTTTAAGGCTTGTAGGGAAATACACTCTAATTTAATGTGGAACTGAAAAAATGCTTAAGTAGAAAGCAGTTGGAGTGTGTCTGTGGAGAATTAGGGAGCTGTAAAAATATAAAAACAATGGTAAAAAGTGCATCACTTCCATAGTTGCTTGGCAAAAAGTTTGTATGACTCTACTGAACACTCAACTTCATATTGTTGCTTGTTTTTCATTGTTTCTTGCATTATATTCTTTCCTCCTCAGCCATAGCTTAAGTTCTTTGAAGACTAGATTTTAAATGTCTCTGGATGCCAGATACGAAATATGGTGCATGTTACATTTATCACTCTGCTAGAGATTATAATGTTTGATTTCTTCAAAGCACATAGTGCCAAGCATACTGGAAAATGCTTGTGAATTGATTATTTCTTTGTATGTATGTTTCTGATTGTGACATGATACTGATTATTGTGTATTTACAGCTAAACCACAAATTCATCTTCTTCCATGCTCTGTGATAAAAGAATTGGGCCCTGCAAATTTCTTCTTTGACACCCAGCAAGATATTCCTCCTTGTCAATAGAGGATGCTGAAGGGAGACTTGGGGAGAAAGGAGTTTTCTTTTTTTGGTTCAGGCGTGGCTCTCTCGCCAGACTCCAGCAGACAGTGTTTTCTCTATTGCTCGGCCCACACAGTTTCTCCTGTGCTCAGTTCCTAAGGAATGCTCCTTTCTCCAGTATTTGGCTGCAGTGCAATCCTTCCGGCTCTCTAGTCCAGCAGTGGTGGTATACCTGGGAGCCCGAGAGCACGCAGGCTGGTGCCCCAGCCTAGGTCATTGTTCCAAACCTCAGGAACGTACATGCCCAGGACTGCATAAGGCTGGGCATCTAGCAAGCTGGCCACCTGACTTTTATCCCTGCAAATGTCCTAGAGATGCCCTGGTCCAATCCAAGCACAAAAGTGAACTAAACGCTGCAGAAGAAAAGCCTCTCCAGCACCCAGTTCCACCAGTGCTCAGCAGCCCGCAGCTTCCCTCAGCACCTAGAAAGTTCTGAGGCTCCACAGATTCCTGCAGTCAGCCTTCTCCAACAACCCTGAGGAAGACTTCAGGCATGTTCTCCTAGCCCAGCACTGCTGGGACTTCTCTGTCAGTAAGCAGAGCCAGTAAGCCACCTCTGTCCCCACTCCAGGGAGGCCTGGACCTCAGCCTGGGTCAGGAGGGCCTTTCTCTGGGTGCTGTATCTCACCATAGGTGTAGTGGCTGTTTCTCATATCAGTTATCTCTGTATTCTTTAGAGATCTCTTTAATTTCTGTAAAGAAGAATGAGGGGGGACCCAACTTTATAACTTCATTTAAACCTAATTACTTCCCAAAGGCTTCGCCGTCGAATACCATCATATTGAGCGTTAGGGTTTCAACATATGAATTGAAAGGCGGACACAAAAAATGTTCAGTCCATAATAATTTTATGGAGAAACTAGATATTGGTCTACCATTTTTATATTAGTCCATCATTTTAATATGAAGCCATTTGAACATGTTAGGTCTAAAAAGGACAGGTAAAAGTCATCTAGGTCATTGCTTGGACTTCAGGTTCAATTGTCAAATAACTCAATAATTAAGACAGGAATGAAGAATTATTTCTCTACTATTAGAACTGTGGTCAGCAATTCTAGATAAGTTTTCTAATTACTCAGCTAGAAGTTAAAATCTTTGTAGTCCTATTGCTATTTATATTATATCCATCTGAAAAAATCTTAAATCTCTAAATGAAAATTCATATGATATATTATAATCAGACTCAATTTTTATATTTGTAAGCATTTCTCCATTGATTATTACCTTTTTAACATTCAAGCTGATATCCTAATTACAGAAAATGACATTTTAAAATCTAGGATAATCATTTAAAAAGAGTGAAGAATTAATTTGCCAGGAAAACTAGAAATGGAATAAAAAGATTAAATAAATAAAAATATACGCTAAATCTCAAGAATAATTCTCTAAAATTTGTTTCTGTAAAGATGAAATGAATTAGTGATAAATGGTACTAGTCAATTCTGTATTGTGTGTGTGTGTGTGTGTTTGTGTACACATTGGCAAAATTGCATTTGGCAGAGTTGCACATATATTATATATACAGAGTTGTATATATGTTGTGTATTAGATATACAACTCTGCCAATTCCCTTCTCAGTTCTACTTCATAATAGCTATATGAGTTTGGGAAAATGTTTTAAACCTCTTTAGAGGGCAGTTTTTTAATCAACAAAATAAGTATAATAAAATTATCTTCCAAATTGTTGTAAGTAATAATAGATATACACACATGGAAAGTCTCAAAAAATATGTCTTCTCTGTTCCCTTGCTCAGGAGTCTGGCGGATAATGTGCTCCACCTGACCAACAAAAGGAAAATAGGTATTCAAGAAGCAAGAAATTCAACAAAGGAGTGAAGCAGAGGGAATCACACACCCTGCTTCCAGGTGATGTTGATGGGAGACTCAGGTTAACTACTACGTTAGAGCAGGAAGATGGAGGGCAAGAAGAACATGGCTAAAAAAAAAAAAACCCAAATCTGATAGATTACGTATTGTGTTTGAAGATGTCAAGAGGGTATGAATAACTGATTGATCCACAGAAAAGTAAACAAAAATAATAGCTATCAATTCCAAGGATAGTCAACACTGTCTGACAAAAGGACATAAAATAAAATTATGCCACATGGCTCTGTGGTGACTAATATTTACAGTCAGAATGCTGTCTACAGTAATGAGCTAATCATAATATATTGGGATGAGGAAGGAGGGGTGTAAGAGAGATAAACCTTCACCTCTTCATAACAGAAAGCCATAGGTAATATATAAAACTGAAAAAGAAAATCAAGAAATGGAAGTATAAGCATTTTCTGGTAATGACGATAAATACCAGAGGAAATAACTAAAAGTAAAATAATTTTGCAAAGGGCATAACATACCATTGCAATTCCCTGCCTGATCCATTCCCATCTCCAGTGTCTTCTTCCCAGGGGAAACTACTTTCACTCTTTTAGCTATTTCATTTGGTATTTACCACCATATTTCTAAAAGTAAAGATTAAATTTTTAAAGAAACAGACTGTAGTATATCTACCTATCATAGGCTCTATTTCATGGTAAGTAGCTGCTACTAGTTGCATGTTGTTGTCATTGTCGTTGTTAAATGAAGAAAACTAAGTTGTGTTATGAGCATTGGAATGCATCAGGAGACACACCATTAGAATGGTCAAGTATTCCAAAGTGCTGCCTAAGGAGTCCTTGGCACTGATAGGCAGCAACGTGGACTTTTTTGCACTATATGTCCCTATGCAGACACAGAGATATAATTAACAGAAAGGGAAAAGGAAAGGGGAGTGAGAAAGTTGAAGAGTCTGAATGTTCTTTCAACTTAATAAGATCAATAAACTAGAATTGTCCTCTTACAAGAGAAGAAATACCTTGGCACCCCACAGTATTTCAAATATGTCAGAGGATAATAGTTAACACTTACATAGAACTTGCCGTTGGTCAAGCATACTACTCAAGAAGAGGCAGACATTATTTCCATCAATACTGATGACAACACTATGGGATAAATATGCTGTTTTTTATTTCCCACTTTACAGAGGAGGAAACTGAGGCGCAGATTAAGTAATTTGGCCACGATCATGCAATTAGTAAATGAAGAGCCTGGTCTCGAACCCACATAACACAGCTCTGTGATCCTTGCTTTTTATCATTAATCCATGAAATGGGGTCCATAGAGAACCAAGCTCAGGTCTATGTGTTTTTCTGCTATTAGACTCTGATAGGGGAAAGTTAGGCAGGGAAGGATAAACTGGAACTCTGTGTCAGGGAGGTTTGTCTGTACTGGTGATGCTGTCAGGTAGAGGGAGGAGGTAAGTGAAATGAGCTGATTGTTAGCAAATATGCATTTGAGGTTACTACTGTGCCCACAGCCTCCCCTGGACCCAAAGTTAACATACTAATGGTATATGCTGTATGTATATGTACTCCTTCCATAAGCTTAAACACAACCTCCCAGAATGGGAACCCTCTTTGGGATGAAGGGGAGAGAAAATGACATCAGTCAGGGGTAAGAAGTACACTTATTTTCTGCTCAAGAGTAGGAAAGGGTCTGCCAAGGGAGAGGGTGTTTTAGAGCCAACCATGGCCATGCTGAGTGCACCCCTACTCATGGAAAAGTTAGAGGAAGAGAAGGACAAATCACAGAACTCTAGATCAAAAGTGCTCTGAAGAAAAGATATTTCTTAACTCTAGTGAGCTTTAATTATGTTTAAAAAAGAAAAAGAAAACAAATTTAAAAGAAATGAAAAGATGATCAAGAATCTGATTATTAGGGACTGGAGAAGGGAAGACTTGTTGCAAATTGGTTCAGATTTTATACATTATCAGTAAAACTGTTTCAGAGCTTGGGTGCATCCTAACCCCCACCTGAGGAGACTAGAACATGTTCTCAGATTTCCTGGAGAGTGACTCGAGAGCACATAATATATACCCTTTGGAATATAAGCAAGACCAGTTAGTAAAGAATCTCATTGCAGAGCAGCTTAAACTCCTGCTCCTTCCCAGCTGTGCTCAGACACTTGGCTGCCAGCAGAGATAAAAGACAGAGCTCCCCAGAGACCCACGGAGTCAGTGTGCTTTGCTGCAGGGAGTTTAGCTTTCAAGGAAGAGATAACTATTAACCCTTTGCTTGGTGACTGTACACACCTACACGCGAAATGAATTATATTTCATACAAGAATTTGCTTTTCCTAGTTCCTGAATCTGATGTCGTCTAGGAACATTGATTCCCTTAGAGATATATGTGGGCCCTACTTTGGGAATTCTATGGGCCAGCCACAGTTACTTTTCCATCGTAAAGCCTGGGCTGATAGGAGTGGGCTGTGAAGCCCATGTTTCGCAGTATTAGAGGCAGGGAGGCTCTGCTTCTGTTAACCATATCTCTCCACCCAAAGAGGAATCTTCCTTAACTTTTTGGGATGGCCTCTTGTAACTGATATCTTTAGTGGCTTACTGCTTTTGTCTTCCAGAACCTGTTTCAATCAATAATAACAAAAGAACAAGAGATTAAAACTTCTTGCCGAGCCTCTGTAAACACACAGGTCTAAGGAACCTACTCCTAGGATGTGGGTGGTATCAAAGGAATAGCAAAGTACTGCAGCATCTTAATATGACTGTTTTAAGCTGTGAGACATTTTTAAAAATTCCATCACTAAGTTATGCAACAATTTAGGCTGCTTTGAGTAATTAAGAGGGTGTTGTTCCTAAGAGTCCCCATGTGCCTGTAGTACAAACATCTGTCCAACATCTGCCAAGAGTTAAGAACGAACACATTGAGGCAACTTGCTTTTGTTCATGAACAACAAACCTTTCATGACAATCAGTTTATAAAAAAAAATAAGCTTTTATTTTGTTGAAATTATGTTTTTGATTTCTGGCATTACAAAAGGAGTATTTAAAATGTAAATTGATTCACAGTGGTCCTGTTAACTGAGGCCAGCTGTGCAGATGAGGACTAGACATCGTTTGTTCTCATTTACTCTTCTTTCCTGAGTTTCCTCCAGAGGCACCCTCCCAGCACACCTGCAAATACATTCTGCTATCTTCTCAATGTCATTAACGTGCAAACAAACGAAATGGATTCACAATTTATAGGTCCCTGGGGAAAAATGCTTTCAACATTTCATAGAATAAGAATTAAACTTTTAATCTACTAAAATGAAAAATGCACAAATCCTATGACCTAGCAAATTTCTTTCTTGATAGCTACTATTTCAGTCAGCATTTCATCACAGAAGCAGATTTATTAGGAAGTATTAGGTTGGTGCAAAAGTAATTTCAGTTTTTGCCATTACTTTTAAAAACCCATAATTACTTGTATTAGGAATTTGACCTTATGCAATTGTGGGAGCTTACTGCACAGTCTATATGAGACTGTCATGTTTGTGCCTGATGCTGGAAGGTACAGCTCACAGGGCAGTCAGGAAGGGAAGTCAGGAGGAAGGGAAGACAGGAACTGATGCAGGGGAAGACAGAATGACCGAGATTCTAGAATCTGGAGGCTGAGGCTAAAACAACAAGGAAGAATGGAAACCTGCATTAGTCTCTCAACACCACCAAACCTCTCACTTAGATGATTAGGCTGTTCTGCAGGAGAGGTTGGCATGTGTCATCATGAAGCTAACCATGCACCTTTCCCAGGAGTAAGAGAAACTGAAGCCAGATGTCCAGCTGGAGTTGCCCTAGTTGTGGCCCAGCTCCTACCCCATGCTGGTCATACGAGCCAGTAGATAAGCCTATTGTATGTGTGTGAGCGCCAACGATGAAGCTTGGTGCCTAGCTCTGCCTTTCCAAGCATAAAAGGGATATGGCTCCTGCCAACTTCCACCTTCCCAATCTCATACACAATGTCTCTCGGAGCCCACCCTGTATAGGAATTATGTAAGAAAGGGAATTCTGAGACGCATAATTCCAATTTAGTAAAGTTGAAACAGAAATCTGTCATACTACCTTAGATAAATAGAGACTCATATGCCCAAGGAGTAAGCACAGAATATGCAGCCTACATTCTGTTTATGAAAAATTACAAATAATTTAAAGGTTTTTTAACACCTGAGCTATAGCCACATAAGACATATTGCAATTCCAGCTAATGAGGTTGAGATATGTATTAACATAGCAGAAGTTATATGTATTTTATGTGAGCATGTTTTTAAAACACATAACATGAAATTGTATGAAACAGCTCTATAAGCACATGTGTTCATGTATTCAATATATGTTTACCATCTACTTTATGCTAGGTTCTCTTGTAAGCACAAGGAATACAGCAGTAAAAAAAACAAAAAATTCTCTCTGCCTCCAGGGAGCTAATATTCTAGCTGAGGAGACAGACAATAAAAAAGTGAATAAGTAAAAAATATCATGGCTTAGGTGGTGATAAGTGCTATCAAGGCAAAGAAAGCTGGGAAAAGGAATAATGAACATTGGGGGTACTGCAATTTTAAAGGAGGAGGCCAGGGATGTCCTCACTAAAAAGATGATATTTAATTAAAGATTTGAAGGAGACGAGAGAGCCAGCCATGTGAATATCTCGAAAAATATGTTCTAGGCAGAGTAACTAGTAAGTACAAAAGCCCCGGGACAGGAATGGGCCTGATGTGCAAGAGGAATAACAAAGAGATTAGTGTGGGGAGATGTAACCAAGGAGGAGCAGAGTAAACAGGGGGTCAGGTCTAGCACTGCCTTGCAGGCCGTAATGCATCTTTTGGGTTTTACTCAGAGAGAGATGGAAGCCTTTGGAGGGTTTCAAGTGGTGAATTTAAAGCATATCATCCTGGCTGCTATGTTGAGACTACACCGTAGAGGGATCAGAGTGAGGCACCAGTGAGTCAGCTACGACAATAATCGACATGAGAGATGGGGTGGCTTGGACTGGGGTGCTGTTGGAGATGAAGAAGTAGCTGGATTCTGAAGATATTTTAAAGGTAGAGCCAACAGGATTATCTAACATACTGGAAGTGGGCGGTATGAGAAAGAGAGGAGTCAAGGTGACTTTAAGCAGAGCCTTTTAGCCTGAGCAGCTGAGGTAGAGGAAATCATGGAAATAATAGATTTAGAAGAGATAATTTTAGACTGGTTCAAGTCTGAGACACCTATTAGACGTTCTAATTGAGATGTTAAGTGGTCTTTTTGCAGCCAAAATCATATTCAACCCATATTAAAGATAGGCTTAACTCCTTGTAGCATTAATGTCTGGTGGACGCCATTGCAGAGTTAACTGGCTTACAGGTAACCCCCAGAAGTTCAGAAAGTATTTCTAAGGTACCAAATGTGTATTTGGAAACAAAGGATTGGCTGACCTTCATTTCTCAATCATCTTTTTTATTTTACCTACTGCCTTTTTAACCACAAACACAAACATTTGGGCAAAATGAGAAGGAAATTAGCTAATAAGCCACTTGAGTTAAATATTTTTTTTCTCGTTAAAGATAATCAGTTGTTTGGCTAAAGTTTTTCAAACATTTAAATATGTAGATGCAGTTACTTTTCTGTCTTGTTTTATTAGACTTATGTCAGGAAGAAAATGATCTACATGCCCTATGTCATCATTATCCTTTTGTTTCACAGCAATCTTCCAGGTTTGTGAATATTGGCTTCCTGAGATAAATGTACTCAAATTCACTGTGAAGAATGAATGACTTCTAAGGTTTTGGTAATCTGGTCAGGTGAATCTAGTTTCGTGGAAACAATGCAAGGCTATAAAACATCTTACCCTGAAGCACTAAAAATATGGATGCTGCAATATGAATGGATGGTGTGAATAGCAAAAACATTTTTTAAAATCATAAGCTTAAGTTATTTTTAATTGTCTACTGTCAATTTTTTAAAAATAATTCATAGGCAATTGTTTCCATTAATATGGAAGAATCATCTTGTCTTTCTTTTTTTTTAAGTTTCCCAGATATGAAGGACTGTGAGACTAAATAAATCATTATATATTCCACAAGCAATTCTCCTGCAACAGCCTTTCAAAAAAGAATTAGGAAGCTTGAATATTAAATGCCAGCAATCCATGACTAGGATAAGGTCAGTTTCAAGGATAAAGACATTTTTGAATTGAGCAGTTTGTTACACTTACATAAAAACAATTTGAACAATAAGCCTTTGTTATTGTATGTCTAATTTATGAAGAAAGCCATTACTGTCAGTAACTTCACTTACAAAAAGGGAAAGTGTACACATCCTCTCTCTCCCCTTCTATCCTTCTCTCTCTCTCACACACACATACACACACACACACACACACACATACACTGATCACAAAATTGAATGTCAGTGGCTTTTTTTTTTTTTTTTTTTTGAGACAGAGTCTTGCTCTGTCGCCCAGGCTGGAGTGCAGTGGTGCAATCTCGGCTCACTGCAAGCTCCGCCTCCTGGGTTTAAGAGAGTCTCCTGCCTCAGCCTCCTGAATAGCTGGGATTACAGGCATGTGCCACCACACCCAGCTATTTTTTTGTATTTTTAATAGAGACGGGGTTTCACCATGTTGCTCAGGCTGGTCTCAAACTCCTGACCTTAGGTGATCCACCCTCCTCGGCCTCCAAAAGTGCTGGGATTACAGGTGTAAGCCACCGCGCCCGGCCTGTCAGTGGCTTTTAATTCAATTAAAATATACATCTTTACAGAGAATACAAGCAAGTCTAGCCTGTTGATAATGTTTTGAAGACTTTTCATGTGGAAACAATATCTACTTTTGCATCAGTATTGATTTTTCAAGTTTAAACTGTCATCATTAATGGCACTAGTCTTTATGTGAATATTATTAACTCACACTAAAGACTATATATTGAATCAGAAGCCGACCTAACTGCACAATACTTTTTTGTACTATTAAAACTACACATACATTTGGGAGTAACCAATTAACTATTTCTTTATTCACTGTTTTCTATGAATTTATTAACAAAATTTCTAAAATATGAATAGCTCTACCTGTGCACAGAACTGTCCTTATTGTTGGAGTCACATGAATATTTGCTGGGTGTTGTTGGGTATGATAATGCATTTTAATTAAGTAGCAGTATACCCACATTTTTAAGGGTATATTGCATCACATGCACACTGGGGTATGCGTGATGTCTGACTAATTTAAAATGCCTCACAAAATGAAATCAATAAAGCAAATATACAAAATCTTAATAATTAATAATTAGGGCGATGTGTTTATGGGAGTTGATTATATTATTCTCCATGTGTATGCTTGAAATTTTTTATACTAAAACATAAAATCAATCACTTCTGTCAGTCAGCTTCCTTTTTATAAACAGTAAATATTCAAATGCGGAATTATGATTATTTCATACTGTGGTTTTTAGATTGGTAAATCCTGAAAATATGCTAAAAAATGTAGACAGACTATGTCCAAAGATAGAGTAGGGGAGCTAACATTGAGGGAAAAGTTACTCTTTTCAGGCACTGTAGGCATGATAGCATTTAACCCACACAATAATCCTCTAATTTCCATATCGCAGATGGAAAAATTGAGACCTGGAAACAGGCTAACTTGCCAAATTCAAACAAAATAGTAAGGCTAGAGTTGGGATGCAACTCTAGAGCTAATTGCCTCTGAATATAGTTCTTTTTTTTTTTTTTTTTTGTGAGATGGAGGCTCTCTCTGTTGCCCAGACTGGAGTGCAGTGGTGCATCTTGGCTCATGGCAACTTCTGCCTCCCAGGTTCAAGCAATTCTCCTGCCTCAGCCTTTTGAGTAGCTGGGATTACAGGTGGCCACCACCATGCCCAGTTAATAGGGACGTGGTTTTACCATGTTGCCCGGGCTGGTCTCAAACTCCTGACCTTAGTGATCCGCCTGCCTCGGCCTCCCAAATTGCTGGGATTACAGGCATGAGCTACCGTGCCTGGCTCTAAATATAGTTATGTCTTAACTAGACTGCTGGGTCTTTAGAATAAATTTCTGAAAAAAATTCTCCACCATTAATACTAATTAAAAAAACTAAAACACGGATCTGATCCTGTATCATTTCTGATCAAAGATTTTTAAATGTCCCCTTATTAGCTAAGATATAGCAAACAAAATTCCACAGAAGCTTGCCCATCCAACCTCAGTTCTCACAGACCCCTCCATAACCACTTACCTCCTGGCCATTGTGATCTGTGGTTCCTTTTCCGCAAGCAATTCCCTCTACTTCAAATGTCCTGCGCCTCTGGCAAAAACAAACACCTCATCCTCCAAGATCCAGTTCAAATGTCAGTTTGAGTTTTCTGAACCTCCGTGGAAAGGTTACATGCTCCTACCCTAACACTGCCACCAGCCCTGTGTGACAGTGGGTGGAGTACTTATCACACAGAGCTGTAAGGACAACTCATATATTGTTCTTTTCTACTTGCCACAATTCGTGTGTGTTTTAATCCCATGGTCTTTAAATCAAAGACCGAGGAGACAGTAGTCAGGCAAGAGGCAACGGAGGCCTTAAACATGTCAGGGCCGAAGCAATGAAAAGAAGAGACACCTGCAAGGGAGGTTGGGGAAGTAGCCAGCAACAAATTTGGCCCCTGCCTCTGGAGGGTGATGGGTTTTGTTCTGTCGTTTCCCCCTGCCTCTCTGTGTTCATGTTCTCTCTCCCCTTTCCTGATTCCTTCTCCCTAGGTTTTAAATGTTCTTGAATATCTCAGGTAAAACAAACCAACCAAAAATCCAGAAACCTCCTTGAACTCCACAGCCATACACTAGGTCACCTTTTACTCACATCCAATCATCCTACAAGAGTAGTCTTTTCTTTTTCTATTAATCTTCCACCCACTGCCATCTGGCTCCTGCTCCTGCCACTCTACTGACATGTTTACAAGTGGCCTCCTAATTGCCAAATCTAAACAATAATTTTTAGCCTTCATCCTCCTACATCCCCCTGTTGCATTTGACATTCTTCAACCCAGTCTTTTTGAAAATATCCCTTCCTTTGATTTCTGGTACCCTGCAGGTCTGGCCTTTCTCCTCTGCCATCATGTAGACTCCTTTTACTTTGACTATTTAAGTGTTCCCCAACATTTAAGGGCCCTTTCCTTGCGCCCAGTGTTCTTTTCACACGGTCTCTTCACATATCTACCATCGTAATCCAGTCACTACCTAATGATACCCACATCTGTTTCTCTAGCTTCAGCCTCATACATCCAGCTGCCTGATATTAGAATGACTTGCAAACAGCACAGTCTTGCCATGCCCCAAACTAGATCAATAGAGTCACAATACAATGGCTGCCCTTATTCCACATTATTTATCCCTAGTGGTGACTATGCCATCTATAAAAGATAGAAATCTACAAGTCATCCTTGATGTCTTACTTAAAGTTACTTTCCACTTAAAATCTATCAGGACCTGCTAGTAGCAATAGCTTTATTGATTTCACCCTCCCCTTCACTCTCATTTTCAATATTTTCCGAATTTTTCTGACTTAAATTTTTTTTTAATTTTAAGATCCGGGGTACCTGGGCAGGATGTGCGGGTTTGTTACATAGGTAAACATGGGCTGTGGTGGTTTGCTCACCTATCAACCCATCACCTGGGTATTAAGCCCAGCATCCATTAGCTGCTTTTACTGATGCTTTCTCTTCCCGCCATCCCCTGGCAGGCCCCAGTGTGTGTTTTTCCCCTCCCTGTGTACATTCTCATTGTTCAGTACCCACTTACAAGTGAGAACATGAGGTGTTTAGTTTTCTGTTCCTGTGTTAGTTTGCTGAGGATAATGGCTCCCAGCTCCACCCATGTCCCTCCAAAGGACACGATCACACTCCTTTTTATGGCTGCATAGTATTCTGTACTGTATATCTGACTTGAATTTTTAAACGCTTCTCAAATATACTTCTTTCTCTCCAAACCTAGTAAAGGCTTCTTAAAAGAAACTCTCTCTGCTTATCCCTGTTTCAGCCTAGGCTTCTAACTCCTCTCCTTATTTCTGTCATTCTCCCTTCAGACAGGTCCACCGGCACACAGCCACCAGCACAATAAGTCTAAAACACATATCTGACCATGCCTAAAACTCTTCAATGACACTTCGGACTACAGGGGTGAATTCTGGTTTGTTTGTTTTAGGATAGTGTATAAAGCTCTCAGTTATCTAGTTCAACTGCTTTTATACTTTTCAAAATAAAGACCCACAATAAGAGAAATATCTTTGTTATGTTTCAGCGTACACATACATTTAAATAACTAAAACATATATCTTTACTATATATGATGTCAATTTCTAGTCTATTCTCTTTTTTTAAATTGGCAGTCCATATTGATTTGAAAAGTTCTGGTATAGCATCAGTTTACCTCTAAAGTCTCACCTTGCTATTATTACTTCCAACACATATAGGATACTCAAGCAATACCACACTGAATTAACAAATGAACAAATTAATGATACTTCAGAGATTTCATAAAGATGTTGTAATTGTATTTTCTGAAAAACCTAACAAGCTGGAAAGTGGAAGAAATGATTAAGATTTGCCAGATAGACTAAATAAATACAAAACTCACAAGCAAGCTGTGTCTGTTATCTTTAGCCATGTAACAAATCACTTCCAAAGTTTAGTGGCTAAAAACAACACAATTTCTTATTTCTCATGAATCTGTGAGTTAGCTGGTTGGCCCCTTTGTGGTTTCACCTGAGCTCACTCACACAGCTGCATTCAGCTAAAACAAAAGGGCCATGATGGCCTCTCTCAAATGCCTGGTGGTTGGTGTTGGCTATTGGCTGGGTGTCTCAGCTGTTCTGCATGTGGCCTCTCATATTCCAGTAAGCTAGATGGGTCTCTTCCATGAAGTTTTAAGACAGCATCCAAGAGGGCAAAGGTGGAAGTTGCAGGGCCTTTTGAGGCCTTGGCTTTGAAGTACTCACAATGTCACTTCAGGCAAAGCAAATCACAAGACTAGCCAAGACTCAAAGAGTGGGAAATAGAATCTACCCCAGGTTTCTCAGTAATCAGCTTAACAGTCCTCCTGGTCTCACTGATTATCCCTCCCATATTCCACTGCCCTTCTTCTTTCGTTTGTCCTTTCTACTGTGGCATCTGTAATGTAAAAATGATGGGCAGGCAAGTTCTTGATATGAAGAGATACAGAAGAAGTAGAAAATAAGGAGGCTTTTAAAAAACAAAATAAAAAAAAAACCATCAATTGAAAGCTGGTTTAGCTAGGAATTTCTGATGTTGGATGTTGACACCCTTCATTTGAAGAATGTGTATCTGAGCTCAGATACTGCAGACCCTTACAAATTGTGTTTGGTTTATACTCACCTGGAAAAGAGAATGGCCTTGAGCCCTGGGGCTAACACTGTCTTAGGAAGTACTGACTCCAGATTTCTCTTTTCTTATGAAATCTCCCTCACTCAGACTTACCCTCTTGATATCCTATATGTTCACACGGATCTGTAATTGACCTCATTTCTTGTTTTATAGCCTGTCATAGGTTAATCTCCAATAAATACTGTACCACAAGTACAGCCAAGGAAAGTTTGTGCACAGCCTGATGAAGTGAACCTCTTACTCCACTCACCAATCGGCTACAATTTTTCCTACGGCTATGAAAAAAGAACAGATTTAGCATAAAGCTCTGAAAACCAGCAACAGGGCAAAAGCAAAATGTCAATGCTTGTCAAGTACCTTCACAATGATCTTCAGGTTATTTAATACATTCTGTTTTAATCAGTCTGTCCCAATTCCTAAAAATGCTAGAGTCTCCGTTACAGAACCGTATCAGAGATGTTCAGTTGTGAATTCCTGATCCAATATTGATCTTCCCTTTAAATTAGTTCTACTGCCAACTGAATCAGTTGAAATGGTAAATTCTCAAAATATGTATTTCATTTTGTTTATGCAACGCATAAATAGCAAATTTAAGAAATGAATACAAGTTTGAATCGGACAGCCTTTATTAATTTAGCTTTCGTTTATTCAACAAATATCTTTGTATTATTTATTTTTGTTAAGTATTTGGTAAGCACCTACTCTGTGCCAGGCTCTGTTCTAGGTGATAAAGGAGCAATAGTGTGCAAAACAAAGTTCTTGCCCTTTTGGAGCTTACATCCTATGTGAAAGACGACGTGGAAGACATAAAAATCCATCAGTCATTTGGATTCTAGTCTTTAGGTACTTTCAGAGACTAGCTAGACAATGACAAATGCAGCAGGAGAAAAAAATATGTATATATACTGCAGGCCTTTAGAAGAAGCTATAATTGCTTCCAAGATGCAGAACCAGAAAAAAAGTTTGATATGGTTTAGATTTGTGTCCTCGCTCAAATTGCATGTCAAATTGTAATCCTCAGTGTTGGAGGAGGGGCCTGGTGGAAGGTGACTGAATCAAGAGATCGGATTTCCCCCTTGCTATTCTCGTGATAGTAAATTCTCATGAAATCTTGTTGTTTAAAAGTGTGTATCACCTCCCCCTTCTCTCTCTCTTCCTGCTGCTCCTGCCATGTAAGATGTGCCTCCTTCCTTTTCACCTTCTGCAAGGATTGTAAGTTTCATGAGGACTCCCCAGCCATGCTTCCTGTACAGCCTGCGGAGCTGTGAGTCAATTAAACCTCTTCTCTTTATAAATTACCCAGACTCAGACAGTTCTTTATAGCAGTGTGAGAATGGACTAATACAAGGTTCAAGCCCTTGAGCAGGACTTAAAGAATGGATGAAACTCACACCTGCAAATGAGATTAGAAGAGGCTCAGAGGACAAAAGAAGAGCATGAGCAAAGATACACAAGTAGGGAGCTAAACTGATGATTCTATGTGGCTAGAAAGTTTGTTCCAAGAAGAGGAATTGTGGGAAAGAAAGTAAGAAAGTAAGTTATGGCCCAGGACCAATTAAAACCTTCCAGGCTTTAAAAACTCAAACTGATCTAATTAAACTAAAGGGCTTCTGCACGGCAAAAGAAACTACCATCAGACTGAACAGGCAACAAACAGAATGAGAGAAAATTTTTACAATCTACTCATCTGACAAAGGGCTAATATCCAGAATCTACAAAGAACTCAAACAAATTTACAAGAAAAAAACAAACAACCCCATCAACAAGTGGGCGAAGGATATGAACAGACACTTCTCAAAAGAAGACATTTATGCAGCCAAAAGACATATGAAAAATGCTCATCATCACTGGCTATCAGAGAAATGCAAATCAAAACCACAATGAGATACCATCTCACACCAGTTAGAATGGTGATCATTAAAAAGTCAGGAAACAACAGGTGCTGGAGAGGATGTGGAGAAAAAGGAACACTTTTACACTGTTGGTGGGACTGTAAACTAGTTCAACCATTGTGGAAGACAGTGTGGTGATTCCTCAAGTCTAGAACTAGAAATACCATTTGACCCAGCCATCCCATTACTGGGTATATACCCAAAGGATTATAAGTCATGCTGCTATAAAGACACATGCACACGTATGTTTATTGTGGCACTATTCACAATAGCAAAGACTTGGAACCAACCCAAATGTCCAACAATGATAGACTGGATTAAGGAAATGTAGCACATATACACCATGGAATACTATGCATCCATAAAAAAGGATGAGTTCATGTCCTTTGTAGGGACATGGATGAAGCTGGAAACCATCATTCTCAGCAAACTATCACAGGGACAAAAAACCAAACACTGCATGTTCTCACTCACAGGTGGGAATTGAACAATGAGAACACTTGGACACATGAAGGGGAACATCACACACTGGGGCCTCTTGTGGGGTGGGAGGAGGGTGGAGGGATAGCATTAGGAGATATACCTAATGTAAATGACGAGTTAATGGGTGCAGCACACCAACATGGCACATGTATACATATGTAACAAACCTGCACGTTGTGCACATGAACCCTAGAACTTAAAGTATAATTAAAAAAAAAAAAACTCAAACTGAAATGATTTCCCATCAACCATGAAATAGATCACTGAAAACAATATAAAGACAAAAGCTTTCAGTTTTCCCCCACAAAATTCTGATATTTCCCATGATGACTTTAGTATTAGTTTGACTACATTTTTAATGTGTAACTGCAGACATGTTTTCAGTTTTCTTCCTCCTTCTTCCCCTCTGCCCCTCTTCTGGGCAAGCTGTTAAGAAAGCCTAGTTGCTCTTTCCTGTGGCACCAACAAGGAGCTGCAACCATGAAGGATCCCTCACCTTGATCCTTCTCTTAATCACCTTTAAAACCCCAGGAAAGTCCTCGCTCCCTGCACTCTCGAATCATTTTGGACCTGCTTGAGAGGTTAGTAATAAATCTTTTCATACATTGTGTGTGTGGCTCCATCAGTCTTGACATTTGAAGCAAATTTAGAATGAGGTCCCATTCTGTATCTACAAAGTGGCTGCAATAACTATTTTAATCCTCTTTGTTAAAATGTGTTAAAAGGTGATATTCCCTCAACACAATTCAGGGCCTCTGCTCTGTTCTGATTATTGAGACACCCAAGACCATTGGCAGCAACCTAAAGTCAGATAATAGAGGGTCCTACATGCAAAAGTCATTAGAATTTTAAAGTTTTCTCTGTAGCTAGAGGACCCATGTTTCTCGCAGTTAAGTATAATACTTGAAGATCATGTTTGCCCTGAATACATAATAGATACTAACGGAAAGAATATTTTAGCAAGAATTATTTAGTGACAGCAGATATTTCATAGTATGCAAGTAAATTTGAAAAAAGTAGATATGTACTACAGTTATAATGAGTAGTGTTGAGCAACTTTTCATTTATTTAGTAATTGTTGATCAAGGATTTACCACATGCAGTGCACTCTGCTTATCTCTGTAGGATGTAGAAATAGATTTATTTTCCTGTAGTTACTTTATATGCAGACCTAACACATGCATTCAAACAGGTGCACCTCAGGTGGTTAATTGGCCTAACCAAAATTGAAATGAGTCTAAGAATGATAAAAATGAATTAATTGTCACTTAGCCCATAATGAGTCACTTATATTCAAGCCATTCATGGAGTATTAGGCTCTATTCTGTAATGTACTTCATGTACAAGTCATTCCTTGGCAAAAACAAATGGCACTGAAATTTCTAAAAGCTGATAATTCTGGATGATGAATAGCATTTTTCTAAACTACTAAATAAAATCTAATATGATGCTAGAAACATCGTACTCATAATTGAATATATTTGGCAATCATATTCAGTATTTTATCATTGGTGGTATGTTACATCTTATTGAGGATTTCCTGGTTCTGTGAAATAAACCAACATCATCTTTTAAAATATAAAATATTTTAAATTCTTCTCTAATAATGCAATCTGAAAAGTAAAGTTATTTTTCATTATTTGTAAACATACTGAGACATAAAAAAGAGACACAAATAATCTGGAAAAAGGAAGAGGAAAAATGCAGTAATTAATCAATATATCAAGTGTATCCACATATATGCTTTTACAGTTATTTAAGTAGATTTTCTCTCTGTGAATTCAAAGTTACTAAATCATTATCAAGAATAAAAATCACTAAAAGATTATACATGCCTCAATTTCAAGAGAAATATATAAGCATTTAAAAGAGAAGCCTAAATACCACCACCAGAATGTGTGGCGATGCAAGGATATTTACTACAGAATTGAAAGTTGAGTTGCTAAACTTAATCAACAATGTTGATAAAAATGAAGACTGCCAACGTAGGTGTCAAGTTTCCACCAGTAGTGGCAAAACTTGTGAAAACGGACTAAAGTCATTGGTACATTATTAGTGAAGACAGGACTACACCATGAAACACATGAGATACACACCATTAATTCTTCCAAAGGCAACACTAATTCCAAACATGGAATAACTGCCACCCATTTCGTGGCAAATCCCTTTCTAATGTGGATACCTTTCTTAAAGAGAAGCGATAGCCCTTTGACAAAAGCGTCCTACATGTAGAAGTGTCCTTGGCAATGATCCCTTAAAGGAAAGAAGACATTGTGCAAAAAAAAGGTAAGGACTTATAGAGAATGGACTGCCTTTCTAGGAGAACTAGGGTGAAAATGTGTGTAATTTTTGGGGGGGCATATAGATTGTAAGACAGAAAAGTCTACATTTCTTCACATCATCTTAAACCTTTAATGCCAGTGGTCCTTTTTGAGCCTGCTAGGAACTATCTTCAATTTGTGTAAAGAAACTCAATATAAGTCCTTTTGAGCCTGCTAAGAACTATCTTCAATTTGTGTAAAGAGACTCAATATAAAATATAAACCAAGAGGGAAGTCTTCCCCATGCTTTGGCCTTAAGGCAATGGTCAGCTTGCAACCTCAAATTCATATAACATTCTTTCAACAAATATGTTAAGTGCTGACTTATGCACCAGACCTCAACCTAGACGTTTAAAACATATCTGTAAAACTAAATGGCAAAGATCTCTGAGCCACCTGCTTTCTCACCTGGATTTCTACAGTATCCTTCCCACTTTCTGCAATATTATTTCAATTTCCTCTAACTGCCAAGCATCTCTAAGCCTCACCCAGGGCAAATCATCTCAACTCCTATTTCTCAAAAAACTTGGAAATACAAACTCTCTCCACTTTCTGCTACCAAATCTGTTTCTGTGCCATTTCTCTCCTCTCTGCCTATTATAAATCCCATCACTTTCAAACTTCCTAGGACCTTATGCTATCAATTTCTCCTTCATTCTGTGTCCTAAATAACTCTCTCCCTCTTCACTGAGTCCTTGCTTTTAGCATTTATGTTTGATCTAAACTAAAATCCCCTATTTAAAACACACACACACACAGACACAATCTCACATCATCTTTAGCCCCTGCCTTATCATCTCCCATTGAAAGCCAAACTTCTCTTTAAGAAGGTACAAACTTCTTGCTTCCCATTGTCCTTATTTCACCAGTCCACTCATTTCAGTATGCTCTGCCCTCTCCACATCATGAAAATTATTTTGATAAGGTCACCAATGAATTTTATGCTACTAATATAAGTCTAATTAACACTTTTCATTTGTCATCTTACTCAGAAGTATTTGACATGTTTACCACCTTCAAATCCTCTCTCCCTTGGCTTTCGTTGCATCATACTCCTACTTCTCAGCCACCTTTCAAACTGTCTACTCTTTCTTTCCTGTGTCTTTAAATACTGGAGGTCCTTGGAACTCAGATTGAAGCCTTTATCCTCTTCACATTCTTCTTTCTCCCTCTGGGCAAACTTATCCGTTCCCACAGTTTCATATGCTGTCATTATTATGATGAAAGTACCGTTCTTTTCTGACACTGTCTCTGAACTGCAAACTGTACTTCCCTTGCTGACTTGAGTGCCACAGAGGCCCTGAAACTCAATGTGTCCAAAGCAAAGCTATGATCTTCCTTTCGAAACCTGCTCTTCATCCCTATTACTCTTATCACAGTAAATGACACTGCCATCTACCCATTGAACATAGTGTTGGCCCTGTCTTTTTAATTCCATTTCCTACTTATTGCAAATATGTCCATCTCTGTCCATCTCCATTATCACAAGTTTAGTCCAAGACACCATTATCTTCTTCCTGAAGTTTCTTGTTAGCCTTCCTGGAAACTCCTACCTTCCTCTAATCCCTCATCCACATTACAACTAATTTCTTTTAAAATACAAATTCCCTTAAGTCATTGTCCCATAGGAACTCATCAATAGTTTCTCATTACTTTTAAGATAAATGCCTTAGCTTGGCTTCCAAGGCCCTTTGGGATCTGGCCCCTGACTGCCTCTCTCACTTTTCTTGCACCATCTTCCCCCTTGCTCACCTCTTTCTAGTCACAGAAAAATCATCCTGCCTCAGAGCCTTCACACATGCTGCTGCCTCCAGTGGAGCTCTCTTTCCCCACTTTCTTACCTCTCTAAATCCTAATCGGGTATCGGCAGAAATCTTAAATTTCATACAGCCTTTGGCAATTTATCTAGCCTTTTATTGCCTCAGTTTCTTCATCTGTAAAGTGGGATAGGTATGAAGATGAAGAGAGTTAATACAAGAAAAATACTTAAAATGGTGTCTAGGATATAGTAAATGCTTAATAGATGTTAGCATATTATTTTTATTATTGTTACTATCACTGTCATTATTATCTTCCTTTTCAGGAAGGCCTTCTTTGATTCCTCACACCACACCAAATCCTCCAAGTATATGCTGTTATAACATCCCAAAATCTTAATTCACTAGATTTAACTCAACTATGTTAAATTAACTACTTGTATAATCCCCTACAAAACTCCAAACTCCATGAGGGCAGGTACTTCATTGTGTGTGTTGTCTTTTACAGGCAAGTCTAGTGTATGCCTGGTGCATATTAGGTCCATAAGACATAATGCTAAAGTTAAAAACGAGTGAATGAATCACAATTTACTCTTCACTATTTTTTTGTCTCAGATATCTTGGAGCACTCATATCCTATTGCCATAACTGACCTAACCCCCTTGGGTAGTGCCAGAAGATGTAATTTTTCTCCTTGGGTCCTTGAATCACAATCTGCTCTTCATTCATTTTTTTTGTCTCAAACATCTTGGAGCACTCGTATCCTATTGCCATAATTGACCTACCCCGTCTTGGGTAGTGCCAGAAGATGTAATTTGTCTCCTTGGGTCCTTTAATGTATTGAATTGTGTTCTGCCAAAAGATATACTGAAATCCTCAACCCCTGCTGCCTATAAATGTGACCTTTATTTGGAATAGCATCTTTGCCGACGTAATCAAGTAATATAAGATCATTAGGGTGGGCTCTGATCCAATATGATTTGTGTCATTATATGAGGAAAATGTGGACATAAACACTGAGAGGAGAATGCCACCTGAAGACAGGGAGATGGCCACGTGAAGACAGAGGCAGAGACTGGAGGAGGTATGTTGCCACAAGCCGAGGAGCGCTGGGATTACCAGAAGCTGAAAGAGACAAGAAAGGATCCTCTCCTAGGGGCTTTGGAGGGAGCAGAGCCCTGACAACACCTTGACTTCTAACTTCTAGAACAACAAAGAATAAATTTCTGTTACTTTAAGCCAGCATTTGTAGTACTTTGTTACAGCAGCCCTGAGAAACTAATGCAAGTCTTTTCAGAAAAGAAGTAATTCAGAAGCAGATAAACTGAGAACCTGGGCAAGTGGACAGACTGCAGAATCGTCTCTGGCACTCAGTGATCTTCTTGTCCCTTCATATTCAGGACTCACTTCACTAGCAGCCCAGGCACTCTGAAACATGAGCCAGGTGGGAGACCCTCCAGGTCCTGCACCTGGTTCACCAAGCAATCTGGGCTTTCCAGACAGGGCAACAGCCTGGTGTCTCCTTGGATGATTTCCAATTAATGGGTAAGGTTAGATTGACTAACAAAGGCCATTTACAAGAGGAAACACTGGCTACTGTTTGCTCCTTGGCTGAAAAAGAAGTGTGTCCTTATAATGCATTCAACACAACTGATTATAGAATAACTTTTTCCATATTAAACAGCAGTCACTCTTTCTGCCAGTCAGCAAGCCATGATGAGTCTGAAAATGCTTAAATGGCCAACTCAGAGAATGGTGTGTTTTCACCTGTGCTTTATTAAAGCATGCGGCAATAGTATACATTTAGTCAATTGGTGGAAAGAAAGTATTTGTTCTGTCAGCTTTTGTATGCTCAGTATTACAGAACTGCCAACATTATTATTCTTGCCGGTTCACATGGCTGCTTGACAACTTCTTATCCATTTGCATTTTCAGTAATTTTTCCAATGGTGTGATTGGAAAGCTTTAAGATTACACAAAAGTGGAAGGCTAGAGAAATCTATGAATGCTGTCTATATTGTTTTGAATTATGGTGGCTGCAGTCTTATTACCACCACTGACAGGCCTGAATTCAGATACAATCAGAGTAATTTGTTAAATATGAATAACAAAACTGAAGTATATGTATTTTGATAAGTTTAGCACAATAGCATTATCAAAAGAGATCTTATTATTTCTGCCAACACACACACACAAACACACACACAAACACACACACACAGCATTACAAATATTCTCATGCTACCTCTTGAAATGTTTTATAAAATTTTTATGATATTTCTGTTATTAAAGAAACAATGTTTAAAGATTCAAAGAGAATTCTTTCAGGTGGACCTCATAGAAACAAAATATCTAATGGTAATTTTTTTGTGAACTTCAGACTTCAAAAGCTGCAAAAGCATTCTAGCAAAAAGACATTTCAATCCTAAGTAAATGACTGCATAAGCCACTTTCATTGTTATTTTTCTCATGAGTCAAAATATATTGATATTCTCTTCAAAAGAGCAGGGTTCTAAAAAATAGAAGAACACTTATTCTTTATGAAAACTAATAAAACCTTTAAACAATGAAGTCAGTTCCACCTAATCTACATACAATTTGCTCTTGCTTGAAATTCCATTATCGAGTCCACAAAAGTGCTTAGACGTTTGGAGTGGAGAACTGCATTTATGAAAGTGTGAGTGACTCCAGGAGGTTTTATCAGTTTATCCATTTACCCATTTCTGTAGGTGTTGACTGTTCTCTCACACTTAACTCTCTACTGCAAAATTTCCAGCAGGGTGGTTCCAAACTATGGGTCTTTGACAAGTGTGAAGCCATTGATTTATTTAAAATATCTAAAAATTTATATGCAGCCAGGCATTATCTGTAGTCAGAATAATTTTTCATACAAATAATTTTTCAAGTACAGATTGAACCTGCTGTGATTAAAATAAAGTTACTTTTCAAAAAATTATATTATTTGTCATAGTTTTTAAATTTATTTTTTCTATCATCAGATTTAAAAAGCAGTTACTTTTATGTAACTGCACTAGAATATCTCAAATCTACATAAAATCAATAATAGCTACCAATTATAAAATGTTTATTATGTTTCAGGAGTTGTGTTAGGCACTTAATCTTTATCTCATTTAATTTTTACAGTAACCTTAGGTAATATTAATAAATCACAGATTATTGGATACAGCCAGAGAGTTTATTCTCCCAAAGTCATACTGCACAAAATGTGGGTGCAGAATTCTGAAGTAGGACAAACTGAACTCTTTTTTATAAAGTAGGACCAATCCTGTTTGTCTAAAATAGGATCAGTGTAACATTTCCTGTACTGCAAAATATGATTTAGCCATTGGTAAGCTGGAGCCACTTATGAGAGACCATGCCAACTGTTAAATGTCCAGCAATTTTGCAAATCAATGGGTAAAATCTGGTAATTTGAACTTGGCCATGAAATATTTTCACCATGGAAATCAGAAAGCACTACAAATAAGGGTTTTTTACCCCCCAGCCCCACCACCCAGGAGAGCTTATTTACCAGCACACTACTGGATATAGCAAAAGATTCCAAGAATTATTTCATTTTCACTTTGGCTCAAATGAGTCAGAATAATTTGTCTCCTCAAGAGCTTGCTAAAAGGGGAGGTAGATACATTTGAAAAGTAAAGAAAGTTTGCCTGTGGCACCAATTCCAATATCTCATCTCTGTTTTCTGGTTTGCGGAGGGTTTTGAAAGCACAGATCTGCCTTTTCATAACATTTGTGATTATTCAACCTCCAAAGCCAATAGGATAAGACCAAGCCTTTATTCCTTCCTAAGACTGCTAATCTCCAAGTAACCTCAAACCATAAAACTTACCCTCATACATTATACATTATGTTTTCAAAATTTTTACTACTCTATATTTTTCTCCAGAGTCAAAAAGGGCTTTTGTCTCTATCATAAAATACTGGATAATGGTCAGAGTCTAGAGTAAATATTACAGGTTGTTCATTTTCTCTGCCACATATTTGGTTTCATGGCTACTTTCTGCTCAGTTCATGAGAGGCAAAAAGGTCAAAAAAGACCTGCCAACTGGGGTCGATGCCTTTGCAACATCAGCATATTTAACATCTTCCTCGAAGGTCTTCACTTAGTCAACCCAAGCTTTTTTTACAGATATGCTTATTGTTAAAAGGACATTACTATAGTACAGCTTCATGCTACTATAAATTTCTGAGAACTGTTTTGGTTTTTAAATGAGACACACCCTGTGCTCACTCATCCAGATGAAGGAAAGTGCTTATCACAGCTCAGTGGGCTGGATGAGTTTAGCAAGATACATCCTGTCCATCAATATTCCCCAAATCTATTCTCTCTGGTAGTTTTCAGTAGACTGGCTATTTTTTCATAATTAATGAGAAGAAGTTTAAGAACAAATAAAAACTTCAGAATGTTGCCTACTCATCAATGAGCAATATTCTTCAGCAGCTTTGTTGTCAAAGAATAATCCACTTATGAGAGCAAAGCAGACATTGTGGAAGTTGAAATGTTTATGTAATGAGAGTACAAGACAAATAACTATTGCAAAAATCCCTTTAATAAGAATGAGGAAGTGATCAACATATTACTAAAACATAATTTAATAAATAAGATGGATCCTAAACTAATACAAATTATTCCTATTTAGCCTGTAAATTTATAACATTATTAATTTTTATTATTTAATCTATTTTTTATTTTTATGGGTATATAGGTATATATATTTTGGAGATATGTGAGATGTTTTGATAAAGGCATACAATGCATACTAATTGCATCGGGGTAAATAGAGTATTTTAATCTAATTTTACCAGACTCCCAATTTGATCTGTGAGGGAGTTAACTAAATAATGGGTTATGCCTCCTGCCATAACACCTAGAAAACTGACCAAAGTATATAAAATAAAGTTTTTCAGAGGCTAAACAAAAAATATCACAGGACTGTGGTAAAGTCCTGTTAGAGAAGGGAAGCAAATGATAGGACTCCACAATTGACCCAGATTGCTTCCTGAGCACACTTTTGGATCTAAAGAATATAAGGCAGAAATTAGAGGGCAGACATATAAAGAATATAAGGCAGAAATTAGGAGAGAGATAAGAGGTGAGAAAGATGGAGGTACCTGAAATTTGAAGGGCAAAGAAAGAGCCGCACAGAGCAAAAGCTCCAGAAATCAACTAAAGGGTCCTCTTGAATCTTTGGTTGAATATAGGATGATACTACATGAAACTAGGCAAATAACAACTGCTGGAGAGAGAACAACCACCTTAAGCCGTAACCACAATAACTACCAGAACTGGCATAAGACAGAGAGGAATTTGATTTGCGATTAGCCAGAGTGGAGAGTCCTTGCTGAACACCCAAGGCATTCAGAAGAGATTCCAGAAAGACCAAGGCTGAGGAATAAGGTTCATTCCACAAAATCTACTTCAAACTTGCCACAGTAAAGCTTGAAAAAGCGTCAGTAAGATCAGGCTGATATTCAAATATGTTAAGCACCTGACATAACAGAACTCAACACACTTCAAGGAAGATAACAAAATCCAGATCTTCACAAACATAGCATTTCAAATATCTAGAATCTAATCAAAACTTCCTAGACATGCAAAGAAGCAAAACAGCATAACCCCTAATCACAAGAAAACTCAGTAAATAAAAATAGAACTAGAAATCGCAGGGGTGATTTAATTAAAGACTCTGAGAAACAGCATTATAAGTATGTTCATGTTCAAGGTTTAAATAAAGTAAAACATGACTCTAATGAAGGAATAGAGACTGTCTGTTAAATGGAAACCATACAAAGGAACCAGATGAAATTCTGTAGCTAAAAATATAATTAAACGAAAAATTTGCTGTACCAGCTTAATAGAAGATTAGATACTACAGGAGAAAAGATAAGTGAATTTTAAAACCAGGTAATCAAAATAATAAAGAAAAAAGAAGAAAGAAGTCTTTAGAAAACTGGTAGAGCCTCAGTGATCTCTGAGACGATATAAGTCTAACAAATACATAATCAGAGTCTCAGAAAAGAGAAAAAGCGTGGGACACAAAAATGTTTGAAGAACCAACAGCCTAGAATTTAAAAATAATATATGAAATATAAACACATAGATTTAAGAAGCTTACAAACCAAAAGCAGAATAAACACAAATGAAAATCACACCAAGACACACCATAATCAAATTACTGACAATGAATAATAAAGAAAACATCCTTAAAGCAGCAAACGGGAAAAAAGACACAAACAATAGGAAAAAAATTATAAAATAACTCTTAAACTTTTCATCAGAAACAAAGCCAGAAAACAACAGTAACAATAAAATGATATCGTTAAGGTTCTTGGGGGATGGGTGGGATGGAGTGTCAACTTAGGATTCTAGATCCAGAGAAAAATGTCATAAAAAAGAAAGTAAAATGGACATTTTCAGACTAATAAAGCTGAGATCATTTATTACCAGTAAACTCCACTACAAATAACGTTAGAGGATGTTCTTCAGAGCGAAAGAGAATAATACCAAATGTAAACACAGACCTTCACATGGGAATGGAGAATATTAAAAATAGTAAATATATGGGTAAGTATAACTTATTTTTCCCTGTTTTAAAAACTCTAGGCCGGGTGCAGTGGCTCACACCTGTAATCCCAGCACTTTGGGAGGCCAAGGCAGGCAGATCACGAGATCAAGAGGTTGACACCATTCCGGCCAACGTGGTGAAACCCCATCTCTACTAAAAATACAAAAATTAGCCAGGCACGGTGGTGTGTGCCTGTAGTCCCAGTTATTCAGGAGGCCGAGGCAGGAGAATTGCTTGAACCTAGGAGGCGGAGGTTGCAGTGAACCGAGATTGTACTGCACTCCAGCTTGGCGACAGAGTGAGACTCAGTCAAAAAAAAAAAAAAAAAAAAAAAAAACTCTAAAGGTTAATTGACTTTTTAAAGCACAACTAATAATGAAGTATCATGGGGTGCATAATATATGGAAGTAAAATACGACAAGAACAAAGCATAGAAGAGAATAAATGGAAGTATAATGCTAAAAAGTTTTTAAATTACACATGAAGGTATATAATATTTCTTGAAAATATACTGTAATAAGCTATAGATGATTAATGTACATTCTAGTGTAACCATTTAAAAATACATGAAGAATTGTAGCTAAAATCCAATGGAGGAAATAAAATGAAATATTAGAAAAATAAATTCAAAGTAAGACTTTAAAAAAGAAAAAATAAAACAAAGATTATACCAGACAAGAATAAAACTAATACTAAGATGGTAGACTTAAACTCAAACATATTAATAATAACATTGCATAGAAATGGACTAACTACACAAATTAAAATGCAGAGACTATCAGGCTAGACTAAAAACAACAAGATCCAACTTACTTGAAATATAAAAACACAGGTAGGCGAAAAGTAAAGGGTTATATTATGTAAACAGTAATCATAGGACAGCTGGAATGACTTTATTAATACCAGAGAAAGTAAACTTTAGAATAAGGATTTTATTAAAAATAAAATAAAAAGGGATATTTTATATAACAAAGCCAGTCCATAAAAAATGAGGTAGCAGTTCTAATTGTGATTCCAAATAATTTTAAAGCTTCAAATGAAGCAAACACTAACAAAACTCAATGGAAACATTGATAAATCTACAATTATAACTGAAGACTTCAAAGTCCTTCTGTCAGTAATTGATAAAATAAATAGACAGGAAATTAGTAAAAATGTAGAAGACTTGAGCATTCTTTTATTTTTTTATTACACTTTAAGTTTAGGATACATGTGCATAATGTGCAGGTTTGTTACATATGTATACATGTGCCATGCTGCTGTGCTGTACCCATTAACTCGTCATTTACATTAGGTATATCTCCTAATGCTATCCCTCCCCCAAATCCCCTCCCCTACGACAGGCCTTGGTGTGTGATGTTACCCTTCCTGTGTCCAAGTGATCTCATTGTTCAATTCCCACCTATGAGTGAGAACATGAGGTGTTTGCTTTTTTGTCCTTGTGATAGTTTGCTGAGAATGATGGTTTCCAGCTTCATCCATGTCCCTACAAAGGACATGAACTCATCATTTTTTATGGTGCCTAGTATTCCATGGTGTACATGTGCCACATTTTCTTAATCCAGTCTATCGTTGTTGGACATTTGGGTTGGTTCCAAGTCTTTGCTATTGTGAATAGTGCCGCAATAAACATACATGTGCATGTGTCTTTATAGCAGCATGATTCATAATCCTTTGGGTATATACCCAGTAATGGGATGGCTGGGTCAAATGATATTTCTAGTTCTAGATCCCTGAGGAATCGCCACACTGACTTCCACAATGGTTGAACTAGTTTACAGTCCCACAAACAGTGTTAAAGTGTTCCTATTTCTCCACATCCTCTCCAGCACCTATTGTTTCCTGACTTTTTAATGATGGCCATTCTAACTGGTGTGAGATGGTATCTCATTGTGGTTTTGATTTCTAGTTCTCTGATGGCCAGTGATGATGAGCATTTTTTCATGTGTCTTTTGGCTGCATAAATGTCTTCTTTTGAGAAGTGTCTGTTCATATCCTTCACCCACTTTTTGATGAGGTTGTTTTTTTTTTCTTGTAACTTTGTTGACTTCTTGGTAGATTCTGGATATTAGCCATTTGTCAGATGAGTAGATTGCAAAAATTTTCTCCCATTCTGTAGGTTGCCTGTTCACTCTAATGGTAGTTTCTTTTGCTGTGCAGAAGCTCTTTAGTTTAATTAGATCCCATTTGTCAATTTTGGATTTTGTTGCCATTGCTTTTGGTGTTTTAGACATGAAGTCCTTGCCCATGCTTATGTCCTGAATGGTACTGCCTAGGTTTTCTTCTAGGGTTTTTATGGTTTTAGGTCTAACCTGTAACTCTTTAATCCATCTTGAATTAATTTTTGTATAAGGTGTAAGGAAGGGATCCAGTTTCAGCTTTCTACATATGGCTAGCCAGTTTTCCCAGCACCATTTTTTAAATAGGGAATCCTTTCCCCATTTCTTGTTTTGGTCAGGTTTGTGAAAGATCAGATAGTTGTAGATGTGCGGCATTATTTCTGAGGGCTCTGTTCTGTTCCATTAGTCTATATCTCTGTTTTGGTACCAGTACCATGCTGTTTTGGTTACTGTAGCCTTGTAGTATAGTTTGAAGTCAGGTAGCGTGATGTCTCCAGCTTTGTTCTTTTGGCTTAGGATTGACTTGGCAGTGCGGGCTCTTTTTTAGTTCCATAGGAACTTTAAAGTAGTTTTTTCTAATTCTGTGAAGAAAGTCATTGGTAGCTTGATGGGGATGGCATTGAATCTATAAATTACCTTGGGCAGTATAGCCATTTTCACGATATTGATTCTTCCTACCCATGAGTATGGAACGCTCTTCCATTTGTTTGTATCCTCTTTTATTTCACTGAGCAGTGGTTTGTAGTTCTCCTTGAAGAGGTCCTTCACATCCCTTGTAAGTTGGATTCCTAGGTATTTTTTTCTCTTTGAAGCAATTGTGAATGGGAGTTCACTCATGATTTGGCTCTCTGTTTGTCTGTTATTGGTGTATAAGAATGCTTGTGATTTTTGCACGTTGATTTTGTATCCTGAGACATTGCTGAAGTTGCTTATCAGCTTAAGAAGATTTTGGGCTGAGACGATGGGGTTTTCTAGATATACAATCATGTCATCTGAAAACAGAGACAATCTGACTTCCTCTTTTCCTAATTGAATACCCTTTATTTCCTTCTCCTGCCTGATTGCCCTGGCCAGAACTTCCAATGCTATGTTGAATAGGAATGGTGAGAGAGGGCATCCCTGTCTTGTGCCATTTTTCAAAGGGAATGCTTCCAGTTTTTGCCCATTCAGTATGATATTGGCTGTGGGTTTGTCATAAATAGCTCTTATCATTTTGAGATACATCCCATCAATACCTAATTTATTGACAGTTTTTAGCATGAAGGCTGTTGAATTTTGTCAAAGGCCTTTTCTGCATCTATTGAGATAATAATGTGGTTTTGTCATTGGATCTGTTTATATGCTGAATTATGTTTATTGATTTGCGTATGTTGAGCCAGACTTGCACCCCTGGGATGAAGCCCACTTGATCATGGTGGCTAAGCTTTTTGACGTGTTGCTGGATTCGGTTTGCCAGTATTTTATTGAGGATTTTTGCATTGGTGTTCATCAGGGATATTGGTCTAAAATTCTCTTTTTTTGTTGTGTCTCTGCCAGGATGATGCTGGCCTCATCAAATGAGTTAGGGAGGATTCCCTCTTTTTCTATTGATTGGAATAGTTTCAGAAGAAATGGTACCAGTTCCTCCTTGTACCTCTGGTAGAATTTGGCTGTGAATCCATCTGGTCCTGGACTTTTATTGGTTGGTAAGCTATTAATTATTGCCTCAATTTCAGAGCCTGTTATTGGTCTATTCAGAGATTCAACTTCTTCCTGGTTTAGTCTTGGGAGGGTGTACGTGTCAAGAATTTATCCATTTCTTCTAGGTTTTCTAGTTTATTTGTGTAGAGGTGTTTATAGTATTCTCTGATGGTAGTTTGTATTTCTGTGGGATTGGTGGTGATATCCCCTTTATCATTTTTTATTTGTCTATTTGATTCTTCTCTCTTTTCTTCTTTATTAGTCTTGCTAGTGGTCTATCAATTTTGTTGACCTTTTCAAAAAACCAGCTCCTGGATTCATTGATTTTTTGAACGGTTTTTTGTGGCTCTATCTCCTTCAGTTCTTCTCTGATCTTAGTTATTTCTTGCCTTCTGCTAGCTTTTGAATGTGTTTGCTCTTGCTTCTCTAGTTCTTTTAATTGTGATGTTAGGGTGTCAATTTTAGATCTTTCCTGCTTTCTCTTGTGGGCATTTAGTGCTATAAATTTCCCTCTACACACTGCTTTGAATGTGTCCCAGAGATTCTGGTATGTTGTGTCTTTGTTCTTGTTGATTTCATAGAACATCTTTATTTCTGCTTTCATTTCATTATGTACCAGTAGTCATTCAGGAGCAGGCTGTTCAGTTTCCATGTAGTTGAGTGGTTTTGAGTGAGTTTCTTAATCCTGAGTTCTAGTTTGATTGCACTGTGGTCTGAGAGACAGTTTGTTATAATTTCTGTTCTTTCACATTTGCTGAGGAGTGCTTTACTTCCAACTATGTGGTCAATTTTGGAATAGGTGTGGTGTGGTGCTGAAAAGAATGTATATTCTGTTGATTTGGGGTGGAGAGTTCTGTAGATGTCTATTAGGTCCACTTGGTGCAGAGCTGAGTTCAATTCCTGGATATACTTTTTAACTTTCTTTATTGTTGATCTGTCTAATGTTGACAGTGGGGTGTTAAAGTCTCCCATTATTATTGTGTGGGAGTCTAAGTCTCTTTGTAGGTCACTAAGGAGTAGCTTTATGAATCTGGGTGCCCCTGTATTGGGTGCATATATATTTAGGATAGTTAGCTCTTCTTCTTGAATTGATTCCTTTACCATTATATAATGGCCTTCTTTGTCTCTTTTGATCTTTGTTGGTTTAAAGTCTGTTTTATCAGAGACTGGGATTGCAACCCCTGCCTTTTTTTGTTTTCCATTTGCTTGGTAGATCTTCTTCCATCCCTTTATTTTGAGCCTATGTGTGTCTCTGCACATGAAATGGGTTTCGGGATACAGCAGACTGATGGGTCTTGACTCTTTATCCAATTTTCCAGTCTGTGTCTTTTAATTGGAGCATTTAGCCCATTTACATTTAAGGTTAATATTGTTATGTGTGAATTTGATCCTGTCATTATGTTAGCTGGTTATTTTGCTCATTAGTTGATGCAGTTGCTTCCTAGCCTTGATGGTCTTTACCATTGGGCATGCTTTTGCAGTGGCTGGTACCGGTTGTTCCTTTCTGTGTTTGGTGCTTCCTTCAGGAACTCTTGTAGGGCAGGTCTGGTGGTGACAAAATCTCTCAACATTTGCTTGTCTGTAAAGTATTTTATTTTATTTTATTTTTATTTATTTATTTATTTTTTTGAGACAGAGTCTCACTCTGTCACCCAGGCTGGAGTGCAGTAGCACGATCTCGGCTCACTGCAAGCTCCGCCTCCCGGGTTCACGCCATTCTCCTGCCTCAGCCTCTCTGAGTAGCTGGGACTACAGGTGCCTGCCACTGCGCCCAGCTAATTTTTTGTATTTTTTTTTTTTAGTAGAGACGGGCTTTCACCATGTTAGCCAGGATTGTCTCGATCTTCTGACCTCGTGATCCACCCACCTCGGCCTCCCGAAGTGCTGGGATTACAGGCATGAGCAACTGCGCCTGGCCAAAGTATTTTATTTCTCCTTCACTTATGAAGCTTAGTTTGGCTGGATATGAAATTCTGGGTTGAAAAGTCTTTTCTATAAAAATGTTGAATATTGGCCCCCACTCTCTTCTGGCTTTTGAGTTTCTGCCGAGAGATCAGCTGTTAGTCTGATGAGCTTCCCTTTGTGGGTAACCCGACCTTTCTCTCTGACTGCCCTTAACATTTTTTCCTTCATTTCAACTTTGGTAAATCTGACAATTATATATCTTGGAGTTGCTCTTCTCGAGGACTATCTTTGTGGCGTTCTCTATATTTCCTGAACTTGAATGTTGGCCTGCCTTACTAGATTGGGGAAATTCTCCTGGATAATATCCTGCAGAGTGTTTTCCAACTTGGTTCCATTCTCCCCATCCATTTCATGTACACCAGTCAGACGTAGATTTGGTCTTTTCACATAGTCCCATATTCTTTGGAGGCTTTGTTCGTTTCTTTTTACCCTTTTTTCTCTAAACTTCTCTTCTTACTTCATTTCATTCATTTGATCTTCCATCACTGATACCCTTTCTTCCAGTTGATGAAATCGGCTACTGAAGTTTGTGCATTTGTCACATAGTTCTCCTGCCATGGATTTCAGCTCCATCAGGTTTTTAAGGACTTCTCTGCATTGATTATTCTAGTTAGCCATTCATTTAATCTTTTTTCTAGGTTTTTAACTTCTTTACCATGGGTTCAAACTTCCTCTTTTAGCTCAGAGAAGTTTGATCATCTGAAGCCTTCTTCTCTCAACTTGTCAAAGTCATTCTCCGTCCTGCTTTGTTCCATTGCTGGTGAGGAGCAGTGTTCCTTTGGAGGGAGAGAGGTGCTCTGATTTTTAGAATTTTCAGCTTTTCTACTCTGTTTTTTTCCCCACTTTGTGGTTTTATCTTCCTTTGGTCTTTGATGATGGTGATGTATAGATGGGGTTTTGGTGTGGATGTCCTTTCTGTTTGTTAGTTTCCTTCTAACAGTCAGGACCCTCAGCTACAGGTCTGTTGGAGTTTGCTGGAGGTCCATTCCAGCCCCTGTTTGCCTGGGTATCAGCAGCGGAGGTTGCAGAACAGCGAATACTGCTGAATAGCAAATGTTGCTGCCTGATTGTTCCTCTGGAAGCTTCATCTCAGAGGGGTACCCAGCCGTGTGAGGTGTCAGTCTGCTCCTACTGGGGGGTGCCTCCCAGTTAGGCTACTCAGGGTTCATGGACCCACTTGAGGAGGCAGTCTGTCTGTTCTCAGATCTCAATCTGCATGCTGGGAGAACTACTACTCTCTTCAAAGCTGTCAGACAGGGACATTTAAGTCTGCAGAGGTTTCTGCTGCCTTTTGTTTGGCTATGCCCTGCCCGCAGAGGTGGAATCTACAGAGGCAGGCAGGCAGGTCTCCTTGAGCTGAACTGGGCTCCACCCAGTTCGAGCTTCCAGGCTGCTTTGTTTACCTGCTCAATCCTCAGCAATGGCGGGTGCCCCTCCCCCAGCCTTGCTGCCTCCTTGCACTTTGATCTCAGACTGCTGTGCTAGTAGTGAGCAAAGTTCCGTGGGCGTAGGACCCTCCAAGCCAGGCACGGGATATAATCTCCGGGTGTGCCATTTGCTAAGACCATCAGGAAAGTGCAATATTAGTGTGGGAGTGGCCTGATTTTCCAGGTGTCATCTGTCACCGCTTTCCTTGGCTAGGAAAGGGAATTTCCTGACCCCTTGTGCTTCCCAGGTGAGGCAATGCCTCGCCCTGCTTTGGCTCATGCTCGGTGCACTGCACCCACTGTCCTGCACCCACTGTCCGACAATCCCCCATGAGATGGACCCAGTACCTCAGTTGGAAATGCAGAAATCATCCATCTTCTGTGTTGCTCACACTTGGAGCTGTAGACTGGAGCTCTTCCTATTCGGCCATCTTGGAACCACCCCCCCAACCTTCTGTCTTCGACTTGACATTCTTATCAACTGACTTGACCAAACTGATATTTACGGATCACTATTCCCAACAACAATCTTTACTAGGATGCATAAAATATTCTCCAAAATAAGGCATATTTCTAGACCATTAATAAATCAATTGAAATGATTAAAACTATTCAAAATGTGATCTCTGATCACAATGGCATTAAATTATAAATCAATAACAATAAATCTGAAAAATTAAAATAGTGGGAAATTAAGGAAAAATCCTTTTACAACCCATGTTTCAAAGAAGAAATCATAAGGATAATTAAAAAACATTTCAAATTAAACAATATCAAAAACACAGCATATCAGAATCTGCAGAATTAACTAAGCAGAATTACCTGTAATGTTTTAAAGCTTATATTAGAAAATAAGCAAGGTTTAAATTAATAATCTAAGCATACACTGTAAGAAGTTAAGTAGAGCAAAGTAAACACACAGTAAGTTGAAGTAAGAAAATAATAGAAATAAAAGCAGAAAGCAATCAAATACAAAACAGAAATAAAAAGAGAAAAATTAATGGAATCAAATATTGATTATTTAAAAAGATTAATGTAATTGAAAAATCTCTAGCTACTCTGATTGAAAAGAAATAAAACAGAGATTACCAATATCAGAAATGAAAGAGGAGACATAATTGGAGATCTTACAGAATTTAAAATGTTAAATATAAAATACTGAAACAATAGTATGCAAATAAATTCAACAACTTAGACAAAATGGATATATTACTTAAAAGCACACAGGAATAAATTAAAAATCTGCTCTGGCCAGGGCAATCAGGCAGGAGAAGGAAATAAAGGGTATTCAGTTAGGAAAAGAGGAAGTCAAATTGTCCCTGTTTGCAGATGACATGATTGTATATCTAGAAAACCCCATCGTCTCAGCCCAAATTCTTCTTAAGCTGATAAGCAACTTCAGCAAAGTCTCAGGATACAAAATCAATGTGCAAAATCACAAGCATTCTTATACACCAATAACAGACAAACAGAGAGCCATATCATGAATGAACTCCCATTCACAATTGCTTCAAAGAGAATAAAATACCTAGGAATCCAACTTACAAGGGATGTGAAGGACCTCTTCAAGGAGAACTACAAACCACTGCTCAATGAAATAAAAGAGGATACAAACAAATGGAAGAACATTCCATGCTCATGGGTAGGAAGAATCAATATCGTGAAAATGGCCATACTGCCCAAGGTAATTTATAGATTCAATGCCATCCCCATCAAGCTACCAATGACTTTCTTCACAGAATTGGAAAAAACTACTTTAAAGTTCATATGGAACCAAAAAAGAGCCCGCATCACCAAGTCAATCCTAAGCCAAAAGAACAAAGCTGGAGGCATCACGCTACCTGACTTCAAACTATACTACAAGGCTACAGTAACCAAAACAGCATGGTACTGGTACCAAAACAGAGATATAGACCAATGGAACAGAACAGAGCCCTCAGAAATAATGCCATATACCTACAACCATCTGATCTTTGTCAAACCTGACAAAAACAAGAAATGGGGAAAGGATTCCCTATTTAATAAATGGTGCTGGGAAAACTGGCTAGCCATATGTAGAAAGCTGAAACTGGATCCCTTCCTTACACCTTATACAAAAATTAATTCAAGATGGATTAAAGACTTACATGTTAGACCTAAAACCATAAAAACCCTAGAAGAAAACCTAGGCAATACCATTCAGGACATAGGCTTGGGCAAGGACTTCATGTCTAAAACACCAAAAGCAATGGCAACAAAATCCAAAATTGACAAATGGGATCTAATTAAACTAAAGAGCTTCTGCACAGCAAAGGAAACTACCATCAGAATGAACAGGCAACAAATAGAATGGGAGAAAATTTTTGCAATCTACTCATCTGACAAAGGGCTAATATCCAGAATCTACAATGAAGTCCAACAAATTTACAAGAAAGAAACACACAACCCCATCAAAAAGTGGGTGAAGGATATGAACAGACACTTCTCAAAAGAAGACATTTATGCAGCCAAAAGACACATGAAAAAATGCTCATCATCACTGGCCATCAGAGAACTAGAAATCAAAACCACAAGGAGATACTATCTCGCACCAGATAGAATGGCGATCATTTAAAAGTCAGGAAACAACAGGTGCTGGAGAGGATGTGGAGAATTAGGAACACTTTAACACTGTTGGTGGGACTGTAAACTAGTTCCACCATTGTGGAAGTCAGTGTGGCGTTTCCTCAGGGATCTAGAACTAGAAATACCATTTGACCCAGCCATCCCACTACTGGGTATATACCCAAAGGACTATAAATCATGCTGCTATAAAGACACATGCACACGTATGTTTATTGTGGCACTATTCACAATAGCAAAGACTTGGAACCAACCCAAATGTCCAACAACGATAGACTGGATTAAGAAAATGTGGCACATACACACCATGAAATACTATGAAGCCATAAAAAATGATGAGTTCATGTCCTTTGTAGGGACATGGATGAAGCTGGAAACCATCATTCTCAGCAAACTATCGCAAGGACAAAAAAGCAAACACCTCATGTTCTCACTCATACTTGGGAATTGAACAATGAGAACACATGGACACAGGAAGGGGAACATCACACACCGGGGCCTATTTTGGGGTGGGGGGAATGGGGAGGGATAGAATTTGGAGATACACCTAATGTTAAATGACAAGTTACTGGTTGCAGCACACCAACATGGCACATGTATACATATGTATCTAACCTGCACATTGTGCACATGTACCCTAAAACTTAAAGTATAATAAAAAAAAATCTGAATATCCCCATATGTATTTACAAAATTGATTTCATAATTTGATATCTTCTGATAAAGACAACTTCACCCAAATAGCTTCACTGGTGAATTCTATTAAAAGTTTAAGGAATAAATGATATCTATCTTATGAAAACTCTTTTGTAGAAGAGAAAAGAAGGGAACAATTTTCAACTCATTTTACAAGTCCAGCATAACCATGATACTAAAATCATAGATATTAGGGAGAAAAAATACAACTAACAGACCAAAATTTTTTTAACATAGATACAAAAATCCTTAACAAAATAATAAATTTACCTCTAGCAAATTATAACAAACACATAATGATAAAGGAATCTGGAGAATAAGATGTTGATTTAATATTCAAAAATCAATCCACATTAGTAGAATAAGGACAAAAAGCTTACATAATAACCTCTCAAAAAAAATTCAGAAAAAGCTTTTTTTTTTTTTTTTTTTTTGAGATGGAGTTTTGCTCTTATTGCCCAGGCTGGAGTGCAGTGGTGCAATCTCAGCTCATGGCAAACTCCACCTCCCAGGTTCAAACGATTCTCCTTCCTCAGCCTCCCAAGTAGCTGGGATTACAGGGGTGCGCCACCATGCCCAGCTGATTTTTTTTTGTATTTTTAGTAGAGACAGGTTTCACCATGTTGGCCAGGCTGGTCTGGAACTCCTGACCTCAGGCGATCCGCCCACCTCAGCCTCCCAAAGTGCTGGGATTACAGGGAGAAACATTTTACGAATTAAAATCCATTCATTATAATAACTATCAGTAAACTAAGAGTAAATAGCAGCTTCTTCAATAAAGGGTATCCATTAAAACTCTACAGCAAACATCATATTTAATGGTAAAATACCTAACACTCTCCTAAGACGAAAAACTATTACTGCTCCTATTACTGTCAGTCAGCATTGTAATGAAAGCTCTAGTTAATGCAGAATGGCAGGAAGTAAGGGGGAGAATAGGCATATACATCAGAAAGGAAAAAAGTAAAACTATTAATATCTTTATTTGCAGGTAACAAGATTGTGATGTACATAATTCTAAGAAATTTATAAGAAATATACTAGAATGAATTAGTGGATTTAGCAGTCATATGATAGAAGGTCAATATGAAAAATAAATTTTATGTACCACATTTATACATATAATTAGCGACAAGAAACTGGAAAGTGTGATTTAAAATTACACCATTTACAACAGCACCAAAAAAACATAAAAACTTTGAAATAAATTGAACTATATATGTGCAAGATCTCCACGCTGAAAACTAAAAAACAATTCTGAGAAAAATTTACAACCTAAACAAGTAGAGAACTGTACCATATTAATCAGTTTGAAGACTCAGTATTTTAAGAGGTCAATTCTCCCCAAATTGATCTTCAGATTCAATAAAATCTTAATGAAAATTTTAGGAGAATCTCTTGTAGAAACCAACAAACTGATTCTAACTGTCTATGGAAATGCAAAAGACCTAACATAGAAATAAAAAAAAACAAATTAAGGAATATAACATCTAATTTACTGACAAAGCTACAGTAGTTATAATAGCATAATATTGCCATAAAGTTAGACAAATATATGAATGTAACAGAATGGAAAGTCCAAAATTGACACAATATTGTCAAATCCATTTTTTTTTTCAAAGGAGTCAACATGATTCAACGGATAAAGTCTTTTCATCCAGTACTACTGAAACAACAAGATATTCATATGAGACAAAAAAAGTCTTGGACCCTATCTCAATCCGTACATAAAAAGTAAGTTAACGTAGATTATAAACTTAAACATAAAAGCTAAAGCTATAAAATTGTGAAAACGGAAGTAGGAAAATATAGTGATCTTGTGGTAGGCAAGGATTTCTCACAAAGGATCCAGAAAGCAATAATCTCACACACAAAAGTATACAAATTAAACTTCAAAATTTAAAATTTTGGTTTGCCAAAAGATGTAACTAAAAAGAACAGGAAAGTCACAGCTTGGGAGAAAATATTTGCCATGCACATATTGAACAAGCACCTGTATCCAGAATATATGAAGAACAATTATACCTCAATAATCCTATAAATAATGGGCTAAATAATTTAACAGCATGTATAAAATAAAATATACAAATGCATAATAAGCTCATGAAAACATGTCCAACATCATTATCAGCAAATGCAAATTAAAGCCACAAAGGGATATTTCAAAATATCTAATAAAAAGGGTATCCAAAATATCCAATAAAAAAATTGAGAATATGAAATGTAGGCAAGGATGCAGAGCTACTGGTATTCTTATATGTTGGTGGTAAAAGTATAAACTATACAATGAAGCTGGACATATTCCCAGCAGTTTCTCATAAAATTAAACATTCTGCTATGTTTTGGATATGGCTTGCCCCCACCAAAACTCAGGTTGAAATTTGATCTCCAGTTTGGTGGTGTTGGGAGGTAGGACTAACTAGAAGGTATTTGGGTCATGGGGGCAGATTTCTCATGAATGTCTTGGTGCTCTGTAAAGTTCTCTCTCTGGCAAGAGTGGATTAGATCCATCAGGAATGGATTCCTTCCTATGAGAGTGAATTGTTAGAAAGCAAGGATGCCCCTCAGGTTTTGCCCCACTGCATGTGTCTGCTTCCCCTTTGACCTTCTGTCATGTTGTGGCACAGCATAAACGCCCTTGCCAGAAGCCAAGCAGATGCCGATACCATGCCCCTTGAACTTCCTCGCCATAGAACCATGATCTAAATAAGCCTCTTTTCTTTATAAATTACCCTGTCTCAGGTATTCTTCTATAGCAACACAAAATAGACTAAGACACATCCCTACACAATAACATAGCTGCCTCTTCAACATATTCACCCTAAGGAAAGAAAAACATATGCACATAAAAACCCTTATATTAGAATGCTCATAGCAGCTTTATCGACAACAACCAAAAGCTGGAAATAACCAAAACGTCCATCAATAAAAGGATGGAAAAACAAATTGCTGTATATTGATAAAATGGAAAGTTATTTAGTAATAAAAATGTATAAACTACTGACATATATAAAATGTAGATAAACCTCAAAAACATGAAAGTGATCAAAAGAAGCCAGACACAAAAAGATACATACTAAATGATTCTTTTTATATAAAGTTCTAGAGGAGACAAAACTTGTCTCTAATGACAAAATTCAAAATAGTATTGCATGGTGAATGGGGCCTGGACTGGTTGGAAAGAGGCATAAAGAGACCTTTAGGGGTGATGAACATGCTCTATATCATAATGGGGTAGGTGTATGCACTTGACCTCATTCACCGTACACTTCAGATTTATGCATCCTGGCCGGGCACGGTGGCTCACACCTGTAATCCCAGCACTTCGGGAGGCCAAGGCGAGCGGATCACAAGGTCAGGAGGTCGAGATCATCCTGGCTAACATGGTAAAAACTCGTCTCCACAAAAAATACAAAAAATTAGCCTGGCGTGGTGGCATGTACCTGTAGTCCCAGCTACTCGGGGGACTGGGGCAGGAGAATCGCTTGAACCCGGGAGGCAAGAGGTTGCAGTGAGTTGAGATTGTGCCACTGCACTACAGCCTGGGCAACAGAGCGAGACACCATCTCAAAAGAAAAAAAAAAATCTATGCATCCCTATGTATGTAAATTACACTTCAATAATCTAATCCCATTGAAATGTTTGAGCACCTCTATGTACAAAGATCACATGGAAAATAGACAGACAAATAATATCAATGACATACTTATTTTTAACTTCAAATATGGTCATATGAGGATTAAACATTTAAACAACTCACAATTATGCAGTTCAAATGAATGCTGTACAGATTAAAGACAGAGTACTTTCAGAAATTATTCTAAGAAATTTATTCATTTAACTTGGAAGATATGAGTCATCTTTCATTTCAAAAAATATTTATTGAGCACCTATAATAGTCAATGTACTAGGATGATAGATAATGTGCATTGAGCATCTAAAACGTGCAGACGTTGTGCCAATTTCACTATAACATCATCTTACTGCAGCACAGTAGTTAAAAGCCAAGCAGATCTGGGTTTCGGTTCAGACTTTGTAACCTGCTATTTATATATAAACTCAGGGAAATGACTAAACTTGCATAAAGCCAAAATTCTCACTTGTCAAGTGAGAATCATAGTAACTGTACCTATTTTGTTGTATGTTTGTAAAGATTAAATAAAATAGGCAAAATAAAGACATGGTCCAAATCCTAAAGAATCAAGTAGGATGCTGACAACAAATAACTTCATTATAGTGTGTTTAGAAGTATGCCACTGGTGCTATCAGAGAAGAGGAAGAGGAGGTTAGATAAATTCCTTAGAAAGATGCCTCAATAGAATATTGAAGAATAACAGAATAATTGAAAAATACATGAACTACAGGCAAAGGAAACATCATAAACATAATCTCAAAGGCAAAAAGTTAAAGTCCTAATTGCTGGAATGCAAAACACAAGACAGATAAGGCAGGATAGATTCAGAGGGCCCAAGTTTTATAGAAGGTTTTATATTACATGTTAAAAAGTTTGATCTATATTCTGTAGGCTCTTAGGAGCCATTGAAGGGTTTTAAGTGACAGCAATTTGGCATTTTAAAAACACAGGTGGCTCTATGGAAGTTGTATTTGAAAATGGCAAGGTTGGTATCTGAGAGGGAACTGAGGAGGCTGTTACAAAATTTCAGGCAAGACATAATAAGGCATAAACTAGGGCAATTGTAGAGGCATGAAGATGGTGAAGTTCTGAGAAATTCAGAGGAAGTAAAATGGGCAAAGCAAAGTAAGTCATTGGCTGTGAGAGGTGAGGGAGATAACATGCAGATTTGTTTCCTGAGTTACAATAGTCTCATAAGGATTGTAGGAGAAAGAACAGGTTTGATTTTGAGCATGTTACATTTGAGATACCTCTATGAATCCCAAGGGATTATGCATAGCCCTGGTGAATCTGCATGTAAAGCTCAGAAGAAAGCTTAAGAGTCATATGAATTGGGGAGCTGTGGAGTATAAAGAAATAGATCTATTAAAATGACTGAGATCATCTAAAAAGAAAACAGAGTACACACTGGTATGAGCCAAAGACATAACCCTGGGGTCACTAATTAAAGCAACTGGTAAATGAAGAACTTAGAAGGAAGGCAGAAAGAAATAGAAAAACAACAACAACAAAAAAGTAGGAAGCAAACAAAGAGAGAGTAACATCCCAGAAAAAAAGAGACCAGAAAATTGGTCTTTGAGCAGTGAAAGGTGAGACGGGTATATTAGGTAGAGCAAAAGCCTGAAAGTTTCATGCTGTGTTCAGGAAAATATCCACACATTAAAAATGTAGTTTAAAGTGAATTAAGAGATTGGGACCAGCTAATGGGCTCTTGAAGTCAGTGCTAGTAAGTTCAAATTTTACTCTCAAGCATTGGGAAAGTATTACAAGTCATTTGGGAGAAAAGTTACATATTCAATTGTTTATTTCGGAAGTCAAACTCTAATCTTTGTGTAAAAGAAAGAATGGAGACAGAAGAGATGCTAGAAGAGCGTTTGGGTGGCAGTTGCAAAATATGGGAGTTGAAGGTGAGCGCCTGAATTAAGAGGATGGGAAGTCAGACTAGCAAGTTTTTTCCCCTGGGAGGGTAGGAAGAGTCATATGAATTGAGGAGCCGTTGGTGGGTGTTACCAGTGGATACCTTAAAGGGACCTGGCTTAGGGAAGTGAGAACTGAGACCATCTATGTCCACATGACTTACAGTCTGCAGACCACCTATGTCAATGTGACTTAGTTCTTTGTTTTAGAAAAAACTTTTCCAAGGCAAAATAAGACTGTACAGCAAAAAATAATTCTCGATTGTTTCAGATAAATGTATCAAAAAGTTTGTTCACCTGAGCAAACAGCCCACTTACCAAACAAAGTTTACTTATCAAGACTTTCTGTAGCAGATTTGTACAGTCTCAGTTAGCTCCAATCTTGAAGACCTTTAATTACTTGATCCTAGTTGCCAATATTCTGTAGATATTCTGCTTCTGACTTCCAATTCTGAGACACTAATAAGACTCTTAAACTGGTGTTCTTCCTTACTGCGACAAGTTCTAGTTAAATTTTGCTGAACAGATTCCTTGGTGATAACTGAGAAAGTTTATTAGAATATAATGAATGCATTGTGGGACATATTTGACTTGAAAGATCTGCAAGACATTGGCAGGCAGTTAAAATTTTTGATCTAGGGCTAAAAAGAGATGGATGTAAAGATTTACATTTGATAAAGCTTTCAAAAAATCACTATTATTGGGGCTCAGAGAATGAATATGGTGCTTTGGTACGCTGAGAGCTTTTGAATTAAAGGAAACTTGAAGGGCTTAGTGCTGCCTCAGAACCAAAACCTTTCTAACCTCTTGTTTTTCACCACCCCTCCCAAGCCCCACTCAATCCCCACCCCACTCCACTCCCCTCACGACCCCACATCCACTTCCACCACCACCCATCCAAGTGCAGAGAGGAGCTGTCTCTGAAAGTTCCCTAATCTGGCAAGGAAACTTCTTCCAAAATAAAATTCAATTGTCTTAAAACTCTCTCCTTAGGGATCTCATCAAATAACCAGGAAAAGACTAGCCACCAGAGGAATGACTAAAAGTCACTGCCACACCCAGGCAGACTTTTTATCTAGTGTGAGGGCAGCAACAAAAGATTCCCTGGAAGACTTTATCTGGCATAAGGCAGCCTTTGTTCACAGTGAAGTTCCCCTCCTCACTTTTTTGCAATTCATCACCTCACCCAGAGCTCAGAGGAACCTTATTCCAGGTCACTGTCTGTTCTGTCCCATTTAGTTTCCAAAGAGAATCATTTACAAACTATTGTCTGCTCTTTTGGGCCATTCAATTCTCAAAAAATCATTTACTACCCTTCAAAATTACCTACATTTCCCCATTTCCCCTTTCCCTATGAAGAAGACTATTTAAAATTGCGACCCTCATTGGTTTGATAATCACTCTTCTGTAATTTTTCCCCCATGCACCTTAAGAAATGTGTATGCGTTTTCTCCCATTATAGTCAGTTCATTTCAGTGAAACTTCAAAGGGCAGAGGGAAGTTTTCCTTTAGCTCCTACATGATCATATCACTCAGATGGGCAAAATATGGATTCAGGTCAAAATGTTATAAATTAATAATAATTATATTTTTCTTTAATCTTCTCATCAAACATCACAACCACTGTTTCCCACTGTACATCCTCCACTTTATGAAGGTTTGTCATGCCAAGCTCATCCTTGACTCCATGATTTAGTTGATATTGCTTTTCCTACCTTTAATATTTTTTTCCTCTTTTCCACAGTTTAAATTCCTCAGGGTTAATAGCCCCCTTCTAGCTCTTGAAGCTTTTTCAGAGGCTTCATTAATTCTCAGTGTTTGCCCCTTTTCTTTTCTCTGTTGCTTAACTTCACTCCAATCCATCACGCATTTGTTTTGTATCCCTGACAATATTAAAATTGCCTTAAAGAGAGTGATCAATACTTACCTTTGTTATTGTTCCCAGTCGCTAGTTTATTTCAGAACTTGTAAGCCTTCAGTGTATATATTTAAATGTATTAACTTGAACTCAGGAAGGTTAAGAGGAAATTCACATGTCTTTCTTTGCAAAAAAAGATATGTTTAGCAATTACTTGGTTAATAACTATTAGCTTAATTTGAGAGATTAGGAGAGAATGAAAAGGATATCTGAAAACATATTTAAGCTAAAGATCTAAAAGATGCAAAATTTTTAATTAGTTTCTGAAATTGTTATATAGTAGGTAGCTAGTCAGACATAACAGGGCAGGAGAGTGCCCTCCCACCCTCCAACCAGGAATATCAGGTGACCATCAAGTGATGGTCAGGTGGTTAACTGTCTCTCTAAAATAATAATTGATTGCAGCCAGTACCAGGGAAATGCAGTCTTGCTACAGATACGAAAAAGCTGAAACTGATAATCAGTAGCTTCCAATAAGATCTCAGGAGTTGGAAGGTAGGCTTAAGCATGCGCACTAAGAGACAAAAATGGCAGAGTTTAACTGGTATATGACCTCCTAGGGACATTTGTCTGGTAAGGGAAGATGGCCCTAAGTAAGCATGTATACAATTCAAGTAAGCACACTGTACATGCTCCCCTCCCAAGTGCTAGCAGCCACTACACATGTGAATGGCCAACCACAAGGAAAGAATCAGGAGTAAAGGGACACAAGACCCCAGAAGTTTGCCAACATATAAAACCTCAAATCAAAAGGTCAAAAGGCGCACTTGTCCTTCAAGTTGTCTGCTTGGCCCTCTTCCAAGTGTACTTTCCTTCTTTTCATTCCTGCCCTAAAGCATTTTAATGAACATTTGATTCTGCTCTAAAACTTGCTTCAGTCCCTTCTTCTGTCTTATGCCACTCTGTTGACTTCTTTCTTCGAGGAGGCAAGAATTTAGGTTGCTGTAGACCCATATGGACTTGTCACTGATAACAAAACGTGGATTGTAAGTCTTTTGCATTAAACATATATCTATGTATATAGAAGCATATATATAGTTATGTGTAAGGCTGGGAGGATATGCACCCAAATGTTAACAGTGGTTATCTTATGTGTAATGAAGGTAGGAGAAAGGATTGCAGGTAACTTCTTCTTCCTTATTTTCATCTTATTTATTTATTTAATTTATTCTAGAGCACACTGATATTTGTTGGGTGATAAAACATAGTTGAATAAAATTAAAAGTATTAGTGTTCATTGTAGAAGTCTTTACAAGGTGTGTTAGACAGATGTGAGCACAACTATTCATCCTCAAAATAAAATAGTGAAAGAGAATGAAAGTGACAATCTAAGGACTAAAGGAAAACTTCCCTTCTGTCCTCTGAAGGTTTGCTGAAATGAACTGACAATAAACAAATTAGCAGAAGAAAAGGAATAAATGTTCATTAATGTACATAGGAAAAAATGACAGAAGAGTGATTACCCAAAAACAAATGAGGCTCAGAATATTTTATACCCTTCTCTTTTAGTCAGGGTTCTCTAGAGGGACAGAACTAATAGATGTATATATGAAGATGAGTTTATTAAGGAGTATTGACTCACATGATCACAAGGTGAAGTCCCACAATAGGCCTTCTGCAAGCTGAGGAGAAAGGAAGCCAGTCTGAGTCCCAAAACCTCAAAAGTAGGGAAGCTAACAGTGCAGTCTTCAGCCTATGGCTGAAGGCCCAAGAGCCCTTGGCAAATCACTGGTGTAAGTCCAAGAGTCTAAAAGCCAAAGAACTTGGAGTCTGATGTTTGAGGGCAGGAAGCATCCAGCACAGGTGAAAGATGAAGGCAGGAAGACTCAAGTCAAGGCAACTCAAGTCCTTCTACGTTCTTCTACCTGCTTTATTCTAGCCATGCTGGCAGCTGATTAGATGGTGCCTATCCAGATTGAGGGTGGGTCTGCCTCTCCCAGTCCACTAATGCAAATGTTAATCTCCTTGGCAACACCCTCACAGACACACCTAGGAACAATACTTTGCATCCTTTGATCCAATCAAGTTGACACTCAGAAGAGAGGGAAATCAGAAAACTTAGAGAATTGTGAGGGGTATAAATAATTTTTAGGGGGGCAGTTCCAAGACAGCCAAATAGGAACAGCTCCAGTCTATAGCTCCCAGTGTGAGCAATACAGAAGATGGGTGATTTCTGCATTTCCAACTGAGTACCAGGTTCATCTCACTGGGGCTCATTGGACAGTAGGGGCAGGAGAGTGGGTGCAGCCCACCGAGTGTGAGCTGAAGCAGGGCGAGGCATTGCCTCACCCAGGAAACACAAGGAGTCAGGGAATTCCATTTCCTAGCAAAGGGAAGTGGTGACAGATGGCACCTGGAAAATTAGGTCACTCTCACCCTAATACTGCGCTTTTCCAATGGTCTTAGCAAACAGCACACCAGGAGAATATATCCTGCATCTGGCTCAGATGGTCCCATACCCACAGAGCCTCGCTCATTGCTAGCACAGCAATGAGCTGTGAGATCGAACTGCAAGGTGGCAATGAGGCTGGGGAAGGGGTGCCCACCATTCTGAGGCTTGAGTAGGTAAACAAAGTGGCAGGGAAGCTTGAACTCGGTGGAGTCCACCACTGCTCAAGGAGGCCTGCCTGCCTCTATAGACTCCACCTCTGGAGGCAGGGCATAGCCAAACAAAAGGCAGCAGAAACCTCTGCAGACTTAAATGTTCCTGTCTGACAGCTTTGAAGAGAGTAGTGGTTCTCTCAGCACAGAGTTTGAGATCTAAGAACGGACAGACTGCCTCCTCAAGTAGGTCCCACTCCTGAGTAGTCTAACTGGGAGGCACCTCACAGCAGGAGCAGACTGACACCTCACATGGCTGGGTACCCCTCTGAGACGAAGCTTCCAGAGGAACGATCAGGCAGCAACATTTGCTGTTCAGCAATATTCGCTGTTCTGCAGCCTCTGCTGCTGATACTCAGGCAAACAGGGTCTGGAGTGGACCTCCAGCAAACTCCAACAGACCTGTAGCTGACGGTCCTGACTGTTAGAAGGAAAACTAACAAACAGAAAGGACATCCACACCAAAACCCCATCTGTACGTCACCATCATCAAAGACCAAAGGTAGATAAAACCACAAAGATGGGGAAAAAACAGAGTAGAAAAACTGAAAATTCTAAAAATCAGAGCACCTCTCCCCCTCCAAAGGAATGCAGCTCCTCACCAGCAATGGAACAAAGCTGGATGGAGAATGACTTTGATAAGTTGAGAGAAGAAGGCTTCAGACGAACAAACTTCTCTGAGCTAAAGGAGGAAGTTCGAACCCAATGCAAAGAAGCTAAAAACCTTGAAAAAAGATTAGATGAATGGCTAACTAGAATAACCAGTGTAGAGAAGTCCTTAAAGGACCTGATGGAGCTGAAAACCATGGCACAAGAACTACGTGACGAATGCACAAGCTTCAGTAGCCGATTCAATCAACTGGAAGAGTGTGTCAGTGATTGAAGATCAAATGAATGAAATGAAGCAAGAAGAGAAGTTTAGAGAAAAAAGAGTAAAAAGAAATGAACAAAGCCTCCAAGAAATATGGGACTATGTGAAAAGACCAAATCTACGTCTGATTGGTGTACCTGAAAGTGATGGGGAGAATGAAACCAAGTTGGAAAACACTCTGCAGGATATTATCCAGGAGAACTTCCCCAATCTAGCAAGGCAGCCAACATTCAAATTCAGGAAATACAGAGAACGCCACAAAGATACTCCTCAAGAAGAGCAACTCCAAGACACACAATTGTCAGATTCACCAAAGTTGAAATGAAGGAAAAAATGTTAAGGGCAGCCAGAGAGAAAGGTTGGGTTACCCACAAATGGAAACCCATCAGACTAACAGCGGATCTCTCAGCAGAAACTCTACAAGCCAGAAGAGAGTTGGGGCTAATATTCAACATTCTTAAAGGAAAGAATTTTCAACCCAGAATTTCATATCCAGCCAAACGAAGCTTCATAAGTGAAGGAGAAACAATATTCTTTACAGACAAGCAAATGCTGAGAGATTTTGTCACCACCAGGCCTGCCTTACAAGAGCTCCTGAAGGAAGCACTAAACATGGGAAGGAACAACTGGTACCAGCCACTGCAAAAACATGCCGAATTGTAAAGACCATCAATGCTAGGAAGAAACTGCACCAACTAACAAGCAAAATAACCAGCTAACATCATAATGACAGGATCAAATTCACACATAACAATATTAACCTTAAATGTAAATGGGCTAAATGCTTTAATTAAAACACACAGACTGGCAAATTGGATAAAGAGTCAAGACCCATCTGTGTGCTGTATTCAGGAGACCCACCTCACATGCAGAGACAGACATGGAAGAATTATGTCGAGATAGGTAATGGATGAGGAAGAAATTTGGGCTTGGCTGAAGTAATGGGGACTGTCCGTGAAGCCTTGTGGCAGTACAGCCCAGGTAATTTGCTGAGCCTGATGGATGTCAGGGTCAGTCCAAGTGAAAGCAAAGAGAGGCTGGGATGAAGGGTGCAAGGAATAGTAAAGAAAGCATGTTTGAGATCCAGAACAGAATAATGGATTATGGAGGGGTTGTGAAGGGAGGTATTGAGGATAGGAGAGTATATGGCTTTGGCACCAGGGGGTGGATAGGCAAGACAATTTCATTGATAAGGCTCAGATCCTGAACTAACCTGTAAGTCTTGTCTGGTTTTGGGACAGGTAAAATGGGGGAATTGTAAGGAGAGTTTACAGGCTTTAAAAGGCCATGCTGTAACAGGCAAGTGATAACAGGTTTTAATCCTTTTAAAGCATGCTGTGGGAAGGGATATTGGCATTGAGTGGGGTAAGGGTGATTAGGTTTTAATGGGATGGTAAGGGGTGCATAATTTGTCACCAAGGAGGGAGTAGAGATATCCTATACTTGTGGATTAAGGTGGGGAGATACAAGGAGAGGATGTGAAGGAGGCTTTGAACTGGGGCAAAAGGTGGCAATGAGGTGTGGCTGTATCCCAGGAATACTCAGGGAAGCAGATAATTTAGTTAAAATGTCTCAACCTAATAAGGGAGCTGGGCAGGTGGGGATAACTAAAAAAGAGTGCATAAAAGAATGTTGTCCAAGTTGGCACCAGAGTGGGGGAGTTTTTAAGGGGTTCAGAAGCCTGGCCATCAATACCCACAACAGTTATGGGGGCAAGAGAAACAGGCCCTTGAAAAGAATGTAATGTGGAGTGGGTAGCCCCCATATCGATTAAACAGGGGATAGACTTACCCTCCACTGTAAGAGTTACCCAAAGCATCTGTGATGGTCCAGGAGGCTTCCAAAGTGATCAGACAGTGTCAGTCTTCAGCTACTAAGCCGAGGAAATCTGGGAAGGAATTGGCCAAGGAACACTGGGTTTGGGCTCCAGGGGCCTTAGGAGCAGAGGCAATGTGAGTTGGACAGTCTGACCTCCAGTGGGGGCCCTCATAGACAGGGCATGGCTTAGGGGGAATCCCAGGCTGTGGGCATTCTGAGGCCCAGTGGCCAGGCTTTTGGCATTTGAAGCAAGGTCCATGAGGATGTTTAGAAGGAGCCCCTGGGATCTGTGGCTTGGATGTTCTGAAGTTTTTGTATGTTGGAGACGTGGTTGTGGGTTGTCTTACAGTGGAGGCAAGTAGCTGTAACTCAGAAATGTGTTGCTGTCTGGCTACCTCCTCTCTATTATTGTACACCTTGAAGGTGAGTTCGATTAATTCCTGTTGTGGGGTTTGAGGGCCGGATTCCAATTTTTGAAGCTTTTTTCTAATGTCAGGAGCTGACTGGGTGATAAAATGCATATTAAGAATAAGGCGGCCTTCTGGTCCCTCTGGGTCTAGGGCAGTAAAGCGTCTAAGGGTTGCTGCTAAGCGGGCCATGAACTGGGCTGGGTTTTTGTCTTTACCTTGGGTAGTTTCTTTAAGTTTGTCATAATTAACAGCTTTATAAGCTGCCTTTTTAAGCCCTTCAACTAGGCAGGAAACCACGTAATCTCGCCTAGCTATAGCTGGGGAATCTGCCTGATAGTTCCACTGGGGATCTTCTTGGAGGACTGCTCTAATGCCTTCCTGTAAGTTTGTCTCATGGAGCTGGCGGTTGTCAGCATGAGATTGGGCTAGAGAAAAAAAACTTTCCCATTCATCTGGGGAGAGGGTAGAAGTTAGGATGACATTTAAGTCACTCCAGGTTAAACTGTAGGACAGAGTTAGATATTGGAATTCCTGTATATATTTAGTGGGGTCTGATGAGAAAGAGCCTAAACGCTGGCTGATCTGGGAAAGGTCTGATAGAGGAAAAGGCACATGTACCCTGACTATGCCTTCAGCTCCAGCAACCTCTCTAAGAGGAAATTGTTGGGCAGGTATGGGAAAGCTAGTCACAGAACGAAAATGTAAACCAGACCAGGTGTGAGGAGGGGAGGTGATAGAAAGATTATAGGGTGGGGGAGCAGAGGCTGAGGAAGAATTGGGACCTGGCTTGGCCTGGCGAGGAGCAGCCTGGAGAGAAAGGGAGAGGTCAGATGAGTCCATAGAAAATAAGGATTCAAAGGACTCAGAGCTTGGGGTGGGGACTGAAGGAACAGACAGGAGAGAAAGAAGAAAGATTTGGGATGAGTCACATTGGGAGCAGAGACTATGGAGGGACTAATGTGTAAAAGAATGCCTGGATGTCAGGCACCTCAGACCATTTGCCCATTTTTCGACAAAACTTATCTAGGTCTTGTAAAATGGAGAAATCAAAAGTGCCGTTTTCTGGCTACTTAGAACCACTGTCAAGTTTGTATTGGGGCCAAGCAGTGTTGCTGAAGAAAATAAGATGCTTAGATTTTAGGTCAGGCAAGAGTTGAAGAGGTTTTAAGTTTTTGAGAACACAGGCTAAGAGAGAAGGAGGAATGGAGGGTTGAAGGTTGCCCATAGTGAAGGAGGCAAGTTTAAAGAGAAGGGTAGAGACACGGAGAGAAGGGGTGGGGGGTGCTTGCTCCCCAGGAAAGTGGAGAAAGGGTGGGAGGTGCTTGCCCCCCAGGAAAGTGGAAACGGGATGTGAGGTGCTTGCTCCCAACGAAAGCGGAAAAGGGGTGGGAGGTGCTTGTCCCCAGGAAAGTGGAAATGGGATGGGAGGTGCTTGCCCCCCAGGAAAGTGGAAATGGGGTGGGAGGTTCTTGCCCCCCAGGAAAGTGGAAAAGGGATGGGAGGTGCTTGCCCCCAGGAAAGTGGAAAAGGGGTAGAGACACGGAGAGAAGGGGTAGGGTGAGCAGCCCTGGGCTGCAATGTGAGTGAGCAGCCAAAGCTGATGTCCCCGCAATTGACTTGCCACCAAAGGAATGTGGGTGAATGACCAAGGCAGGCATCCCTGCGGAGATCACACACCAGAGGAATGTGGGTGAATAATCAGGCAGGCATCCCCACAATGATTAAACACCAAGGGAAGTCTGCCTTCCCGAGTCTGTGACGGGTGCCCGAGTTTTGGGTCCATAGAGAAAATGTGTCTCCTTTGTCTCTACCAGAAAATGAAAGGAACTGAAATTAAGAGAAGGGAGAGATTGAAGGATGATGCCAAGATTAAAAGGAGAAAGTGTTGAGGGATAGCGAGAGAGGTTGGAGAAGAGAGTAAAAAGAGGCCGCTTACTTGATTTAAAATCGGTGAGATGTTCCTTGGGCTGGTTGGTCTAAGGACGCGAGGTCGTATGTGGATCTCTTCATGGAGTGAGGGTGAGGACAGGGGACTGGTCTCCTGAAGAAGTCCCACTGACCCGGGTCTTTGGCACCAAATGTCTCACACGTCCATGTGAAGAGACCACCAAACAGGCTTTGTGTGAGCAACATGACTGTTTATTTCACCTGGGTGCAGGTGGGCTTAGTCCAAAAAGAGAGTCAGCAAGGGGTGGTGATTATCATTAGTTCTTATAGGTTTTGGGAGAGGTGGTGGAGTTAGGAGCAATGTTTTGCAGGCAGGGGGTGGATCTCACAAAGTAGATTCTCAAGGGTGGGGAGAATTACAAAGAACCTTCTTAAGAGTGGGGGAGATTATAAAGAACCTTCTTAAGGGTGGGGGAGATTGCAAAGTACATTGATCAGTTAGGGTGGGGCAGAAACAAATCACAATGGTGGAATGTCATCAGTTAAGGCTATTTTCACTTCTTTTGTGGATCTTCAGTTGCTTCAGGCCATCTGGATGTATACATGCAGGTCACAGGGGATATGATGGCTTAGCTTGGGCTCAGAGGCCTGACAGGGGTATCATTCTCTGAGCTCCAACACAACTTTCTTTCTGTGCCATCTTCCTTTGTCCCATCAACTAGATTTTTCCGTAGGTGAAATGATAATTGGTTAGGCAAAATAATCAAGACAGCTAAGAGCAGACAAAATATGAGTTTGGCAGAGATGTCTATGAAGTATCACCAAAGAATCTAAAGATTTTGAATCCTAAAAAGCTTTTTTTTAATAAGCTATTCCCAGCCTATAAATTGATGTCTTCCTGCCAGTAACTAGAGTCATAGAAAACTCTTCTCACTTCTTATCCTGGAACTCTGATCATATAAAAGCAGAGATTATGTAGAGCTTAGACGGCACCTATCACAGGAAATGAGCAATTGCTTCAGGTATTTTACGGAGAACACTGAAGGAAATGATTAAGTTCTCCACACACAAAGCAAAGAACAAAGAGAGTTAGCACCATGGAAACATTTTGCAAAAATTCTACACAGTTTGAACTGAGAGCAATTGCACACAGAAACACTGAAAATATTTCTCAATTGGTGTTAAATCTATATAAATGCCAAGTCACCGTTCCAATGAAGAAATCATAGCACAGGGACATTGTGCAACAAACTAAAAAGTTCAAAATGGAAGCCAGGAAAGTGAGCTGGTAACATTTTTTAGCAATCCTTAAAGATACAGGAAGTTAAAAATAGAAACTCCTGTATAGACATCCTAATTTGAGCTACTTATTATCTATGTTTAATTTAACTGATGAATTACCTGATGTAATTAATTTCCATAGTATGAGTTTAGGCCCATTATTCCTTTTGTTCTCTTGTAAAACAACAACTCCTTATACAGGTGCACACATATTTTTGGACTTCATAGACCCTAACTAGCAATCACAATAAAAATCCTATTGCATTACCCTCTACAGGTGCTACATGACATAGACATGCACTTACTGTTTTGATCAATACTGTGTAGTTAGTTCTTTTCTCTGTCTCTAAACCAGAATTTTTACTGGTGAAGTTATAAACCTAAGTGAAAATTATAATAATGAACTGAACTTATTGACTCTCCTTACATGCTTTATTGCACTGATGCAAACCAGGAAATCATTTTTATTGAGGGTCTTAGAGATCAAATAAAACCAAGATTTGAGTTAAACTTAATAACTTCAGATTTACAATTTAATATATTTACTTATTATTTTTTACATCCTGCATTATCTAGTACCCAAAGTAGGTCAGTAAGACAAAATTGGTTTTGGACCTGAGGCTAATGTGCATAGGCTTCTCATTCCAGGCTTATCTTATCTTCCCTTCTATTTGGCTCATCCATCCAAATCTGCATGTGTCAGAAGCCAACCTAAATAGCAATTACCAAATATAAACACACTAAGTATTGGACACACAATTGAAATTTGGACTTTTGCCCCTGAATATAAATATTCCTCAAGAATTTCTTTTCCCACCCAATCATTTTTTTATACTGAGCTCTTTTTCAAGGTAAAAACTTATTCTCTGACAAATAGAAAATATCTCGGACCAGCCTAATTCCAACCTAGTGTTTATAATCCTTTAGTCACTTTAAGAAGCAAATCAATGCAGACACTTGCTTTAAAAAAAAAATCTGGTGACAGAATATATTAGGCTAGCATCCTGGAGCTGAAAAAGTTTTGCCATTTGCACACCCCAATGATGTGGGAGAGCAAAATAATTATTCCAAAGCAGCCACATCAGATGGCACAGTGGTTTATCTATTTTTGACTAATTTGACCGTTAACATCACAGAGAGTAAAATGTAATGTGTACATATAGAAGTTGTCATATTGGATACTCTTTCTCTATTCCTTATAATCTATTTCTTTGTCTTTACAAATTTTTCTGAATTTCTTATTCTGATAACACAATTCTATGTACTTGTACTAAAACTGTAAATAAAATAAAAAAGCAATTAGCAGAAAATTAGAAATATTTATACTGCTTTGTAAATGTTTACTCTCTGTTTCATGTCAGTCTAGTATGTCTCATGGCAGAATAATCCATAATTAAACTTTACTGCAATATAAATGTTTGCAAAATGGACTGTCTTAGTCAATCAGTGTTCAGAAAAAATTAATCAAATCCAATTCCTTTCTCTAATGAACTTCTTCATGCACTACTAGCTCAGACATGTAGCTCTAAGTGAGGCTGAGCAGGTAATTTGGAGAAGCTCACAGGTAGGTAGAGCAGTCTTCCCACTCTGCTCTGGAAAGACTTAGAGTTCAAAAAAGCGTGTGAAATATTAGCTAAGGAGGAAATTCACACATTTGGTAACTTCAGGAAAAGTGCATATATCAAGTGCCTGGTTTTAAAAGTGCATTATAGCATAAGATACCACATGCCAATGAAAAATTAGGAAACTTAAAAATGCATTTCAGGAAATTTTGGAAGATCCATGTAAACACTTGGGTAAAACCTAGGCTTGATCAGCCTAGGCCCTCGACATTTCCATATCGGAAAAGTGTTAAGCAATAAACTTCACATTACATCTGGCTCTGCTACTTACTAAATGTGCGACCTTAGGCGAGAATTTAATATTTCTATGCCTCAGTTTCCATATCTCTAAACTTAGAGTAGCAGTATACACTGTATTGGTCCATTCTCGCATTGCTATAAGGAAACACTTGAGACTGGGTAATTTATAAAGAAAAGAGGTTTAATTGGCTCATGGCTCTGCAGGCTTTACAGAAAGCGTGATTCTGGCATCTGCTCTGCTTCTGAGGAGGCACAGGGGAGCAGGCTTTTTTCATGGCAGGAGCAGGAGCAAAACAGAGCAAAGAGGGAGGCGCAACACACTTTTAAACAACCAGATTTTGTGAGAACTCACTCACCATCAGGAGAACAGCACCAAGGGGATGGTGCTAAACCATTCATGAGAAATTCGCCCCCATGAGCCAATCTCCTCCCATCAGGCCCCACCACCAACACTGGAGAGTACAATTGAAAATGAGATTTGGTGGAGACACAGATCCAAAGCATATTCCACACAATAAAAGTTGTTATGGGAGATCAAATGACTTTTGGCACACAGAGAGACACAATCACACAGGTAACATTCACAAACATATACTAAGTTTTTATAACAGATAAATTAATATATTTGATAATTGCTGGCATTTAAGGATCATGATTGAATTCTAAGTTGTGGTCAGGTCTTTTAGGCTTTTCCTCTGTTCATCTTCTAGGATCAATTTTTCAAAGTTTTCTTCTTCCCCTGTTGCAGATTATTTCTGAAAGCCTTTCCTCTTTACAGTTGCCACTATCCTATCCATTTATTTGACTACCTCCATCATCAAGGTTGTGGGTAAAATGGCAAAAGTCATCTCTCTAAGTTCTCCCAAGGATCCTAGCCTTTTTCTTCTTTACTGAGTAAGAGTTTGGAGGATATGGACTGAGAATAGCAAAGAGAGATGAAGTGGGAGAAATTGCAAAGTATAACATTCTGAAAGTTCATTTAGATGGCCATCTGTTAAAAGAGAGTAGTTTGCATTTCTGAAACCAATTAAACTAGAACCAGTCTTTGTCTAATATAATCCACCCCAAAGACAGACACATACACACACACACACACGCAAACACACACACACACAGAGTGAGAGACAGAGTGCATGTGTGAGAGTGAGAGTGCGTGTGTGTGTGTGTGTAAGAAAGAAAGAAAGAGAGACATACGCTTAATTTTAGTTATCTCCGAAACCTGGCATTTTTAGCCCAAAATATTCAGGGAGTCTTTTGACTTGGATTACATCCTTATTTTTACAAACCTCTAGGTGAAACTCAACATTTCTTGTATTTATTAGCATAGTAGTAATAGCAGTATTTATGCCTTTGTCACTTTATAATTGTTGCAAATATTATTTAATGCTCATTTCTACTGAAGAATTAAAGTAGCTACTAAACCTACTATAGATCCCATTATTTAATGTTTCAATAGAAACTGTATATGTTGACATGGTTTGAATGTTTCGTTCCTTCCAAAACTCATGTTGAAACATGACTTCCAATGTTGGAGGTGGGCCTAGTGAGATGTGTTTGGATCATGGGGGCAGATCCCTTATGAATGTCGTGGTGTCGTCCTTGACATAGTGAGTGAGTTTTCCATCTGAGTTTATGCAAAATCTGGTTGTTTAATAGAGTGTGGCACTTCTTCCCACTCTCACTTGCTCCTGTCTCTCTCTCTCTTTCTCACCATGTGAGATGCCAGGTTCCCCTTTGCTTTCTGCCAAGATTGAAAGCTTTCCGAGGCTTTACCAGAGGCCAGGCAGATGCTGGCATCATGCTTCCTATATAGCCTGCAGAACTGTGAGCCAATTAAACTCCTTTTCTTTATAAATTTGCACAGCCTCAGGTATTTCTTTATAGATACGCAAAAATGGACTAACACATATATTATAAATTGGGGGGTTTTGATGTCTGCATTCCCATATAATTGGCTGACTTTGTAATTTATGCATTTTGCTTTGTGCATATAAAATATTACTAGCTATTTAGTTTTTCTTTTGTTTAAATACTCCATTATTTTGCATACTTGGGTTTCATTCCATTTAGTTATGCTATGTTGATGATAGGCAGTAATCGTTTCACTTACATTTCGTGATGCTGAACCACCTCTTTAACAAGGGAGTTTGAAGCTAAGGATGACAAAAAAATGAATAAGAAGATAATTTCTTTAAAGCTTTATCGTTTAATTGTGGGGAACTGTTTTTCTAAGGAAAAAAGTGTTATATACAAATTTGTACAGTAATGAAACAAGCTGCAATTGGCTTCTAAAGTGTAACAGGCCAAGTATATAATATATACCCTGAACACAAAGGCACAGCTCACAGAGTTTGCTAACGGAACTTCTCACTCATGGAGGCATGCTGCTATATTATTGACAAGAATCGCCATAAAGAGAGTCATGCAGCCATCTTGGCAGGACTTGCCCAACTGTGTGCTTATGTGTTGCTTCCAAAATCACTTCCAAATCACACAAATAGAATAATTTCTCCTTGTGTTGAGCACATTATAACAGCTGCATGCTGTCACCATGATTTTTAGAAACAAATATCTAAGCTTTTTCAAAAAGCAGAGCATCCCCAAAATGATGATTTCCTATTATGTTGCAAAATTGCTTCGAAGCATTATTAGTATTCTTTATGTCTGAACTAGGAAGCTTGCTAGGTAAGCTTAGAAGGAATTCATTTGCACAGTTACTGAAGCAAGATGAAAATTTACTGCTTTTCTCTTAAAGAGCTTGCTGATGTAAGATCAACATTATATGCCATTTACAGAATCCAGGAATCTTTACTTATGGAGAAACTTTTACCTGTGGAACTCATACTCATCTAAATATTATTCCAGCCAACTCCAGATTTGGTCCCAAACTGGGGTGTTATAAGAAGAAAAAGGCAACAATCATAGTTTTCTTACTGAGAATTGCTTAGAATACCCACAGCTCCAGACTCCATGCCAGGTGAAAAGCTAAAAAAAAAAAAAATCTCAGTTTGTAGGATAGTAATTATCTTCCATCTTCCACAGTGAATAGTGTATTCAAACTCATGAAAATTTAGAATCAGCTTAGAAATGTTTAGGATAATCTAAGATAAAGAAATTATGCTTTCAGATTGTGTAATGAAGAATTAACTTCACCCAACAAGAGGTCTGCCCTTGGCCTTCAGCTACTGGGAAGTAATCTCTAGGCCCCTAGAATATCCTGCCTAATAAGAGTTTGTTTGTCAAAGAGTGTAAGTGTGATTTTTTAATAGGGGCTTTGAGTCATGCTACATCAGTTTTGACTTCCAGAGTAACCAGATTAAAGGCATTAGTCTGACTTCAGGAGGTACTGGACACAAAATATCAGCAGCAGAAACAGTATGTGGCTGATCCCCGGTAAAAACTCTGGACAACAACAGCTTGGATGAGCTTCTTGTGGTTGGCCATTGTTGTATATCACGACCAGGAGGAGGTGCTGCTCTGCATGACTTCATGGGGAGAGGACAGGAGACGAGAACCTCCGTGTTTAGACTCCTCCTAGACTCTGACCTATGCATCACTTCATTTGATTAATTTTAATATGTATCCTTTCCCTGTATACTCTTTGACAGCATAACCGCTTTCAATAATTTCTGTGAGTCCTTTTAGCAAATTATCAAACCCATTACTTAGTATAACAGCTTTCAGCAATTTCTGTGAGTCCTTGTAGCAAATTATCAAACCTAAGGGTAATTATGGGAATCCTCATGTTTGTAGCCAGCCCATCTGAAGTAAGGGTGGTCCTGGGATGCTGGAGCGTTCAGCTGGTGTCTGAAATGAAGGCAGCCTTGTGGGAAGTGTTCCTTCTTACCACATAGTTTGTCTAGCTCTGGGCAGGGCTTAGGAAGGACTCTGCACAAATTTAGAATTTTATATACTTGTAACATTTGGCTTATTAGAGCAACATCCTTGTAACTCCTACTTAAAATGAGCAATTGAGATGACTTTTAATTTAACATCTTACCAAGTTTATTAGTATTGCTAACTTTAACACATCAGTTTTATAAAAGTCATTTAAATAGTAGGAAGGTTTTAAGTAATCTCTGTTATTCAGCATTTCCAGGTTGGCCATGAGGCAGATGTTGGAGGATAAGATAGAGAATAAAAAATATACTTTGAGAACCTGAACAGAAAAGAGTAAAAGAGAAAAAATAACATTCTGACTTTAGTATTGCTCTAATATTTATCAGTAAGTCAAGGAAAAGACGAATGGGGCTGAATACAAAAATAAGAGTGACAGAAAAAGGATATAAGGCTGTAGTAATTCCAACACTCAGGGAAGGAGTAGGGCAGGAGAGAATAGGAGGGACATATGGGGAAAAGGAAGCAGCAAAGGAAGATGAAATAATAAAATAGCAATAATAGATTTAAATTAAATTTATTGAGCATTTATTAAATACTAGGAATCCTCACTTACTCTCAACAAAAATGGGAAGATATTATTATTTCTAGTGTTCAGAGGAAGAAACTAGGAGGAAAGCAGGAGAACAGTATTTTTTTAAAAATCATGAAAAGTGACAGTCAAGATTTGAACCCAGGTCTTTTAATTCTAAATTCACAACTTGTTCCAAAATATTTGGCCTGCTTTGACTTCAACACTTTGAAAATTTTTTCCTCACTAAGAGTATGTGAGAATTCTTTATTAGCTGGAATGTGCATTTAGCGTATTTGTGTAGTCAAACTTCTTAATTTTTTTTTTAATTTGTGGGTACATAGTATTTGTATGTTTATGGGATACGTAAGATGTTTTGATACAGAAATGCAGTGTGAAATAAGCATATTATGGAGAATGGGGTATTCATTCCCTCAAGCATTTATTCTTTGAGTTACAAACAATCCAGTTACACTCTTAAGTTATTTTAAAATGAACTATTAGGTTATCATTGCCTATAGTCACCCTCTTGTGCTGCCAAATATTAGGTCTTGGTTATTCTTTCTAATTAGATTTTTTGTACCCACTAACTTTAATATTTTAGCTCTAACAGAAGAAAAACATAGCAGCAGGCAGGGACTATAGTACCAGCTCAGATTCCATCAATTTTCCCTTTACCTGTGATGTTTTCCACATTCTGGCACAAATGTCAAGTCAATAACCACACAAAGTTGTATAATTGCCATTGATTAAATCAGTGCTTCCCTTTATAAGCTAACATCTGTAGGCAAAATAGGAATTGTGTAAGTTGGACTATATACAAGTTGGTACACTTAAGGTCATTTCCAGGAAAGGCTTTCCTGGGCTAAATGGATATTTTCCCTTAGCATGAAACCATGAGGTCTGAAAACGGAATCTAGTGTAGTATTGTTAACTACTAGGAGAAAATTGGATACCAGTTCATTGAGTAGGTCTCAAGAATTCATAAAGCATTTTTAAAATATCAAGGATATATACCTGTGACTTGACTAATTGCATATGCTTCCCTTCCCTTTTGAAATCCAACTGAAATATAAACAAAAGTTAGACAAGAGAGGCTACTCTGAAGGGCAAACATTTTGGGAAATTTCTGGAAGAAAATTGGAAACAGTAAGAGAGGAGTCAATATCTAAAACACACTCACTTACACACATGCACATACACTTAAAACAGGCTGAGAGGACTACCACAAAGATCCAGACATGTATTCTACATGTCCCCAGGAAATTCCAAGGCTGGAGTCCAGTGGAAGTCATCTAAGAGCAGGGGTTGTCCAAATGCAAATGATTAAGGTAATTAATTAGAAGACTGTAGAAGTGCTGGACCACTCCACCTCACTCCCTATAGTGTCCCACACATGGGTCATTTACCCTGAGGCCAAAAATAGGAGGCTCCTTTCTGAAGGATCACTAGCTTTGTGATGTGAGACGGATGTGCTCCTTATTGGAGTGCTAGAGCTACAAGAAGAGAAGCAAAGCAGAGCTCAAGGTTATTCTAGACCCCTGCAAGGGAGTAATTTAAAAAAGCAGCATAATCTACTTCAAGGAGTGAAATAAATTCAAAAATAAAATAAATCTACTCGGAGAACAAACCCCAACTAATGGAGCAAACTTGTGTCTGTCCCTGCCAGCTTCACTTGAACCAATCCGAGAGCAGATCTCAGCCTTTATCATACTCCCAAAATGCAAGCCACTCCATAAAGCATTTGTTAGAAATTTTAGCTTTTACTCACTATTTCATGGGAGACTAAGACAACATATATTACACGTTACGTAGGAATAACTTAGTCACATATTATATATAACTGTCCTTCCCTCCACTTACTTTCTCTCTTTTCCAGCTGCAAGAATATCAGTTTTTCTCTTCGTTTTTATTATGTCTGTGCTGACAGGGTTCTTGCTAATTTTTACATGGTCTTCTTGCTTTCTGTGTAAGTAATCATGATAATTTAACATGTTTTATTTCAGGCAACCAAGCACACGTTATGTTCTTAAATTCCCATAATTCCATAATTATCTCTTTACCTGCAAACCCTCTTACAATACTTATTGTCCTATATATTATTTAATGTAACTATTTTCCTTCAGATCACTACTATTAATCTTACACTGTTCCCTAAGTATTTTCATTATTTATTTTCCTATGAAATAAATCTACATTTGCCTTCCCAACAATGGTCTCTCCTCTTAAACATTTCCCATTACCACACAAGCTAATTTTTTTAAATACTTTTAATCATGTATTCTATATATTATAAGACTCTTGTATAAAATAAAGTGTCATACAAATTGGATTCCCTATGACAAGAACAAAATAAGACTTTAGGTTTATATGATTAACACCTGTGAATCTTCTCTCCCTATACTTCAGTTGACATGTACTCAGTCCTAAGACGACTTCCATCTAATTTGTCATGCAGTTCTACATTAAGAAAAAAGATGTTTGAAGGATTTTCCATAATTCCAAAAAAGTAGCCTACATGGCATCCATTGTAATGAATAAATAAACAATACTTACATGGCTTAATCTAATTAGAACTTTTCAGAATGGCAGTTGGGAAAGTTAATTTCCTTGGGAGGTCAAATGGCATCTTCAATGGCTTGAAATTTCCAGACTAGCCTCTGCAATTCCATTATCCTGATAGAAGTGTGAATCTTAATTTATTTGTCTTGGCTAATTAAATTCTACCTGTGACATAAGTGCCACTACTGCTTGTCTATAAATTAAAAATGTTAATTACATGAGAATATTCAGTGTTACCATGCCTGGGAAGTCGATTACTACTACAGCCATGTTTTTGAAAGCATGGGCCAAAGTCACTTTGAACTGACAAGTTCCAACTATTCTTCTGGAATATCAATGAATCTTGAATGTCCAGATCCAAAGCAGTTGCCTAGTCATTTTTTATCCCCTAGCTGAGCACTTGATATATTAGCAATAATTTTCACATATTATACATCATTTTGAAAGACATGCAAGGTACAGAACATCAAAAATACAGGTCAAAATGCAGGTGTACATAAAATTATGAGCAGAAAACATAAATTTAAATTGATGCCACCACTAAGAAAAAATAGAACAAATATGGAAAAGCCATAGAGATATGTTCACAATTTACAGACAATTCTAAGTTTACCATCTTAGAATGAAAAGGAGATCCTCCATGTTTTTCTAATAGACATTTTTGGTTTCTACTCAGGATTGGTATTTTTCTCCCTTATTAACAAAACCCCATTTTATTCATGTAACTACAAAGATTAAGAGTAATTCTTGGCGGGGTGTGGTGGCTCACACCTGTAGTCCCAGCACTTTGGGAGGCCGAGGCGGGCGGATCATGAGGTCAAGAGATTGAGACCATCTTGGCTAACAGGGTGAAACCCTGTCTCTACTAAAAATACAAAAATTGGCCAGGTGTAGTGGCACATGCCTGTAGTCCCAGCTACTCGGGAGGCTGAGGCAGAAGAATCGCTTGAACCCAGGAGGCAGAGGTTGCAGTGAGCCGAGATTGTGCCACTGCACTCCAGGCTGGCGACAGAGTTAGACCCCATCTCAAAAAAAAAAAAAAAAAAAAAAAAAAAGAGAGAAAGAGAGTAATTCTCATTAATCTAAGTCAGTCATGGGGGTATTGACTAAATGTTTATGTGCCCCAAAATGTATATGTTGAAGCCTAACATTATGGTCTTTGGAGGTATAGCCTTGGGGAGATGCTTAGGTTATGAGGGCAGAGTCCTCATTAACAGGATTAATGCTCTTATAAGAGGCAAGAAAGCTTGACCTTGCCCTCTGCTGTCTGCCGTTTGAGGATACAAGGAGAAGATGACCATCTGTAAACCAGGAAGAATGTCCTCACTAGACACCAACTCTGCCAGAACCTTGATGAATTTCCCAGGCTCCAGAACTGTGAGGATTAAGTTTCTGTTGTTTAATCCATCTAGTCTATGATATTTGATATAGCAGCCTGAAATGACTAAGACACATGGTAAACTGATTTCCTCTGCTAGTAATTATTATGCTAGTAGTTTCTAGGTGAGTATCTGACCTGGTCCTGGCCAATGAGATGGTAAGGGATACTTAGTAAAGTTGGGGGTGGAAGGATGGGATCCTCTGGAAGATGTTTCTTTGAAACTAACAAGAATACACGGAAAAGGTTGCCGTTTTTTATTCCTCTATATGTTATTGGCTAAGGATTTGACTCCTGATGCTACCGTAGCCATTATACAACCATAACTGAGGCCAGCTTGAGAACAAGCTTGGCAGTGAAGGTGGCAGAGCTGGAAAAAATGGAAAGTCATAAATGTCATGAATGCCATTGAGCTGCTGAATTAATAATACTCTAGGTCAAACTATCTCCTAACATCTGGTTAACTGAGATTATACATTTATTGTTCCTCTATTAATTGGAGATGTGTTGCAGATAGCATTCATTGTCTATGAGGAAGAAATACCAGTTCTTTTTGGGAGAAACAAAGTTTCTCTAGTAATTAACAGAAAATTTTCTTAAAGTCATTTTCATGTACAATTTCATAGGAGAAGCAATAAGAATTGGGTTGTACCATCTCTCAAACAATATTCTTGTAGCAAATATAAAAATAGACTTCACAAGAATTTTTTTTTCATTAGACTTTTATTTTAAGTTCAGGGGTACATGTGCAGGTTTGTTATACAGGTAAATTGTGTATCATGGGGGTTTGGTATACAGATTATTTGATAAGCATAGTATCAAATAGGTAGTTTTTTGATCCTCACTCTCCTCCTGCCCTCCACCCTCAAATAGGTCCCAATGTCTACTGTTCTCTTCTGTGTGTCCATGTGTACTCGATGTTTAGCTCCCACTTATAAGTGAGAACATATGGCATTGGGTTTTCTGTTCCTGAGTTAGTTTGCTTAGGATAATGGCCTCCAGCTCCATCTACGTTGCTGCAAAGGACATGATCTCATTCTTTTTTATGACTGCATAGTATTCCATAGTGTATCTGTACCACTTTTCTTTATCCACTCTACCATTGATGGACATTTAGGTTGATTCCATGTCTTTGGTATTGTGAATAGTATTGCAATGAATACACATATGCATGTGTATTTATGATAGAATGATTTATATTCCTTTGGATATATACCCAGTAATGGGATTGCTAGGTCAAATGGTAGTTCTGTTTTTAGCTCTTTGAGAAATTGCCAAACTGACTTCCACAGTGGCTGAACTAATTTACATTTCCACCAGCAGTGTATAAGCATCCCTTCTTCTCTGCAGCCTGACTACCATCTGTTTGTCTTTTGACTTTGTAATAATGGCAATTCTCACTGGTGTGAGATGGTATCGCAGTGTGGTTTTGACTTGCAATTCTCTAATGATTAGTGATGTTGAGCATTTTTGCATATGTTTGTTTGTTACTTGTCTGTCTTCTTTTGAAAAGTGTTCATGTCTTTTGCCCACTTTTTAATAAGATTGTTTGTTCTTTGCTTATTTAAGTTCCTTGTAGATTCTTATATTAGATTTTTGTCAGATGCATAATTTGCATGTATCTTCTCCCATTCTGTTAAGTTGTCTATTTACTCTATTGATAGTTCTTTTGCTGTCCAGAAGCTCTTTAGTTTAATTAGGCACCATTTGTCAATTTTTGTTTTTGTTGCAATTGCTTTTGGTGTCTTTGTCATGAAATCTTTGCCAGGGCCTATGTCCAGGATGGTATTTTCTAGGTTGTATTCTAGGGTTTTTTTAGTTTTGAGTTTTACATTTAAGTCTTTCGTGAGAATTTTATGAGGACATAGCACCAAAAAGCAACTCAAAGAGAGCTAACTCTCAAGGGTAAACAACCTGGACAAATGTCTATAGTTTTTTGCTGGTCTGAATTTATTTCAAACTAAATTCTAGTCTATCTAGAAGACTTTTCCCCAAAGAATGTATCAGAGGTTAAAATATTAATAGTAGATATTCTGGGAAAAAATAAAAAGGAAGGGGAAGTGTAGCAGGAAGGGTATGAATGAAAAAAAGGAGAAAGAATGCAGAATGGTTAAATAAGTTTAAGAAATGCTGGGATAGCAAACTTAAACAATTTCTCAAAGGTTCTTAGTATGCTAATATGCATTAAGAATGTCCAAGAGGAGTATAGAGCATGTAGCATTTCCTACATTAATCTGACCATAGAGCCCTTTATCATCTAGAATATAAAAGAAATGATATTCTATATATTCTTCTATAGAGCTCACACTAAAGGAAACTCTGAGCAATTAATACACGGAATATCTTCAAAATTACCACAGGTATCTTAGCTCCATACCAGGCTTTTGACAAATGTAGCCAGCAGTGCCAGGGTCGAGTTTCCTATGTCCCTTCTCAAGTGCTATCTGAGGGAGGCCTTCTGTAATTTAGACATTATTTAGGTACAGAGTGCTGTTGATATCCATTTTATGGAAAAGGAGAAGCCTGCTGGAAACTCTGCTGGAGTTGATCATCCCACCTACACATGGCCCTGGACCTGGAAGACTGGCAGTGAAATAAATTAATCAATGTTTATTACTTCTTACCCACAGTTTTACCTCCAGTGGTCAATGTTTGCTCAGATTTTACTGAGGAGAAACTTGGGGTTCTGTAATTTTCTCTTCTGCAGCAAGAATAGAACTAGTGCTACTTTATTTGTTAATATCATCTAGTAGATGAATGTTATAAACTGGAAAATATATTCTGAAAGAAACTTCCAACAAACTATTATCATATCATTAAATAGAAACTAACTCAGTAACATAGTAGGAAAGAAGAAAAAATAATTAAAAACGTATCTTTAAAATCCTAGACAAATCTGAAAATGAAATAAAAGCCTTAAATAGTCAAGCAGATAATTTAATCTAGAATGTTAACATGATTCCCTTTGTATCCCAATGAGCCTTACACTCCTTTAATGTGAGTTGATTAAAAAGCAATCTACTATTAAATTGAGACTAGTTAGAGAGAGATTAGTTACTATGAAAATATTGTAAATATGATATTTATAGAGAGCTACAATTCCTTATCAATTTTCTTAGAAGGCTCTTCTTTTATGAATTCATCCAAGAAAAAATTAATCTATTGTTTTCCCTCCTCAGTTCCCCACCAAATTCTAACCTTGCTCATAGGTCAGAATTGTTCCAATTGATAAGTGTTGATAAAGCACATACTTAGTACATTCCAGATGCTGGAAGTGCAAAGCTGAAGAAGGCATGGTCCTTGACTTTAACAAGCTCAGAGCCTGCTAGAGACTGATGGGTACTTAACTATATACAATCATAATGAAAACAGAGTGGAAAACAGATATTAGTAATTATTAATCCATAGCAATTGACTCAGAGGAGTTGGTTCTTACAATTTATGTAACATTCACTTTGAGTAATGAAGCTAATACTCAGACATTGCATCTACAGAACACTGAGCCAACTAGCTAACTAGCCAATTTGATCATTTGCATCAAATAACTGTTCAAATTCAATGATTTTGATGCTGTCATGTGCAGTCACATTTGTCAATCAAAATAATATTCAACCTGACAAATAAATATTGAGTGTGTACTATATTTAAACCATGTGTTCTGGGAGTGGGGGTGGAAGAACAGTAAGAGAAGATAAAGGAAGGAAGAAAGAATACAAAGTGAAAGAAGTGTCTGGGGCTTGAGAAACTTCTAAAAACAGAGGGAGAGATTAACGTGTAAGTAGTTAATTATAATAGAAGACCAAATCAAAGGGACAAAGAACACAGTAGTATGGGAACAGAACAGAAAACAACATGGGGTAGGGGATATTGGGAAAGTTGTATAGGGTAAGTAGCATTTTGACTAAGCATTGAAAAAAAGAGTATGACTTTATTACACATTAAATTGGAGAAATCTGTCCACCTTCCAGCTTTAAGCTTTAATCTTATATTCCTAAAGCTCACCGTTGCCATTATTCTTGGAAGTCATCATTCCTGTTCCACTGACTATGTCTTAAATTTATGGCACTTAGGTACTTCGAAGGTTATCAGGAAATAACTTGCTTTTAATACCAACTTTTCCAGGTTATAATGGGATATGGGGAAAATCCACTTGTCATGAGGGTTATTTGACTCCAAATTTATGTCAGTTCATAGAGGCTTAGATCACAAACTCATTCTATGAAGCTTGAAAAATAGAATCCATATATCAAATGTTATAGCTGAGAAGTACACAAGCCATCATGTAAACCAAATATCTTGAATTTAGAAATGTGAAAACCAGAAGCCTAAAGAAGTTAAAGGAATTGCTGAAGGTCCCATTGAAATTTTTGTAGCAGAAATGACACTTGAAATTGGGACTACATTTGAGCAAGCTGTTTTCTCTCCATCACACCCACCTTCCTTGATTTACTTGGATTTGCCACTGGCTAAAAAATTTCCAATCACCGAACCACCTGGCTCCATGAGAAGAGCTTTGTTTGGGTGCCTTTACTGACACTCTATATCTAGGAATTATTGTTAATGTGATAAAGCAAGAGCTCATGTCTTTCACTGGAAACTTTCCACATAAATCCCAAAATGGTTTTCAACAGTACCCTTGTTGTCTTCTTTCAACCACAACTTATGTATATTTTCCTGTCAAAAGGAATATGCTTTATGCACAAATTAGCATCTGTCTTGTTCATGCTGAATCTGTGTAATCAGTGTACTAATGAGAGAAATGACTCATAATCTTTGCCTTATGTTTTTTTCAATTTGATAAATTAAAAAGCAATGCCAAATTGCAGTTATGAAGATACAGCTGAGAAGTATGTTTAACTGCTGCAGCATCATACAGTCTTTATGGGAAGAAAAGCCGCATCTGCTTCTTCTGTAAGCTTGTTTGAGGAATGATTATACTCATGAGAGAAACACTAGTTCATGAATTCATGCAATTTTATGAACCAAACCAAACCAAACAAAAAACCAATCAGCATGTCCTTGAAAAGAAATGATTTTTAGTTTCTCCAGTCTGTGTTGTATTCTTTGAAGAGTGGGCCAGATGATCCTAATTTCAAACTATTTAGTCCATTTTCTGCTTAATTAATATGCTTAAATATTAACAGTATCCCAAGGGCTTTCTACAGAGAAGTTGCAATATTGGATCATTGGATTCCTATGTTTAGGTTTATAATTCTCATTTAATTTTACCATGCAATAAAAACATTTATGCCCTGACATATTAAAGTACAGTACTGGTGTGGAGAAAATTCACTGAGAGATGACTTTGTAACTGTGAATAATATTATAATTTTTTCCATAAATATTATGCAATCATTTTTATTGCTAGGGATATATCTCTAGTCCAGTGAGAGGAAGGTAGACGAGCCTCTGGTAGAAAGTATAAGAAGCCAGGCTGGGCGTGGTGGCTCACGCCTGTAATCCCAGCACTTTGGGAGGCCGAGACGGGCGGATCATGACGTCAGGAGATCGAGACCATCCTGGCTAATATGGTGAAACCCCGTCTCTACTAAAAATACAAAAAAAATTAGCTGGGCGTGTTGGCGGGTGACTGTAGTCCCAGCTACTCAGGAGGCTGAGGCAGGAGAATGGCGTGAACCCGGGAGGTAGAGCTCACAGTGAGCCCAGATCGCGCCACTGCACTCTAGCTTGGGCGACAGAGCGAGACTCCGTCTCAAAAAAAAAAAAAAAAAAAAAAAAGAAAGTATAAGAAGCCAAAAAGATACATGAACAGGCCAGAAAGATGCATAAAGTTTGGAAACATAAACACTGAACAAGTCAGAGTGTTAAAGAAATAGCAAGCTCACTTCTGAATTACATGAATTCTTCATTGCTCTAATATACTACACAAGATTCAGAATTTAAAATACATATTCAAATGGAATTACAGTTTGTTATTTGAATGAGCGAATCGTGATTGCGAAAAATAATTCATTGTAATTTTAGGCGATAGAGTATAATATCCATATCAAAGAAGCTGGAGTTCTACTCAAAGTATAGCAGGAAAGGCAAAGACCTTTATAGAAGAATGCCAGCTAAGAAAGTTTAAAGGAATAAAATTAGAAATGGTACAACTAGCAGTATAATAACTGATGAAGTCAAGGATGCTAAAACTTTAAGTATCAATTGTTGGAGAACAAGAAACTACACAGTCTTAAAGTACTACCGCACATATTGTGTATAAAAGGAGAACACTGACTTTTATAATAGGGAGATTTGGGAACATCATTTTAACCAAATGTCTGCCAACTAAGACTGTATAGAACGCATTCGTTTTAAGTGTCATTTCTTAGCTTTCAAAACAAGGCTTTCCTGGATATGTAAAACAGAAAAGAAGGGCATCAGCTCTGACCTGCTGCCCAGTATACATCTGAGAAAGAAAAAGAGAAAAAATATCAAAGAAAGAAAGAAGTAAAAGAAGGAGGAGGAGGAGGAGGAGGAGCAGGAGGAGGCGGTGGAGGAAAGCAAGGAGAGAGATCAATCAGGCTTACCTGGCCCTATGGAAAATGGAATTTGGATAAAACAACTATGAGATTTAGCCTCTTTTGTATACTTATCTGGAGAAATACATGGAAAGTCTTTAACTAATTTGCTTCATGAAGGCCACAAAAGAAATTCATTGAGATAGACTGAATCTTCACTATACCTTAAGAGCTATATAAAAATATTTGCATATAACTTTGGAATGATTCTATATAAAGAAATTATAAATATTAATCTATACCTTGAAATGAATTTCTAGATCCTCCTCATTAGCTCACTAACAAAGTGATTAGGTCTGCTCTGGCCAGAACAGATTTTTTTTTTTTCTTGTCTTATTAGCTTCTGCTCCTCAGCCTCCCATTGTCTTACACTTGCAAGCAACCCTGGACTGTTAGCAGTCACTTCCTTCTTCTAACCACCTATGATTACACTTGCTTCAAGATCACTGCAGCCTGCTGCTAGTTACTTACTACTGGGGAATGGCTTCTCTTCTGATATGTGTCATTCTAAAGCTCTCTGTTTCTCCATTATGTTCATGGCCAGATGCCTCATGTGTAGTTCATGCAATGGGTCTGGAGGGAATAGCTAGTCCTTTTGACTGGAAGAGTAATTGAGATCAACTTTAGGTTGACGATTTACCTCTTCCTTAGGAATGGATTCCATCACACTCCATGTATACCTCTATTAAATATCTTTTCCAGCTGTCTCTTTCACCTTTAACATGACCATCATCACCCTCACCGAGACAACCCAGACAGCCGAAGTCGATTCCTGAACTTGGCAGATTCTGAGTCTGTGTGATAAGAAGCAAACAGGAGGCCAATACTTAAAATGCAACTTGCAATCTGGGTGTGAGAAATTCAAAAGGGTAGAGGCAAGGAAACAAGGCAGGAATAGTTCATGCTTATAAATAATGTAATTTGCAAAATAATGAGAATTGTCATTTATTTCTGAAAAGCCATTTCAAATAAAATTTTTACTTTATCTAATTGACTTGTTCAATAACATCTTATTGAACAAAATATTTCAACAAACTATATATCAATTGAATAAAAACTCAGCTTTTTCACCATGGGTAAAAGATGTGAGTTTTCATATTGTCCTATTATTTTAGCTGGAATTTAAGACAATAAAGTCTACCTGTTTAAAAGGAGAAAAGTAAAAGCAGCTGCCCTCCATTGAGGGCTTACAGTACGCCAAGCACCACACTAATATTTTAATATATTATCTCACTTTGTCTTACAATTATATATGTGGTAACAGTAACTACTCTCATTATATAGATGTGGAAACTGAGGCATTAAAAGATTAAGTAAAATGCCCATGATGATAAACTTCTTAAGGAGCACATCTAAGCTTGACACCTGGGCTGTCTGATTCCAAAGGACATGCTACTAATTATAAACTATACAAAAGATAGAAATGGGGAGTTCAGAAAGCTGGCTTCCACCTAAAGTAAATGTCCACATTTAGGCTATAGCTCTTTCATAGCACCTGGCACTTTGGTATTCCTAGGTGAACCTGAGGTGCTCTCCGTTTGCCATACATCTCCCTTTACAGTCAACTCACTGGCTGAGGCAAACTGTCCAACATGAATGATGTCTTTCCATCCAGTCCAGCATGTTGCCAAGCACACTATGGGATACTGGCTAAACTGTAGGAAACTGAATTATGCAGTTAATTCCTCAGTCTGTGGACTTTCAGATAAAATGTGTTTGCCCAGAGAGCTCTGTGTTCTGTCACTTGTTTGTTCATGCTGGAATCGGGGTGGGTGCCCTACAATGCAGGCTGCAAAACAGCAGATGATGCTGTGCTGGTCACTATGGAAACCAGACTTCTGAGAGCAAAGAATCCATTCTTGGCACTGCTACATGAGTACACTTTCAACAATTGACTATCTTTCCATTGTAGAGGTCTGATTTCCCAACATTTCTTGAAGAAACCCAGTTTTAAAAATCAATTGTCCAGCGTGTGCTTAATGTGCAGTTTTAAAGCATGTTTGGTGTATTTTTAACTGCTTGTATAGCAGAATAATGGATAAAGATTTCTATCTCTTAATTCTAGAACCATCTAGAATCCATCTATATAGATATATAGATGGATATGTAGATGTATATACCTATATATCTATATGGATATATATATACCTATATATCTATATGGATATATAGATATATCTATTTGATATAGAATATGCTATTGTGTTCCCAAGTTATTGGGGAGTATTTTACAATTCATAACAGAAAGCCAAGAAGACTCATGTTAGAAATTAGTATATCCCAAAGTATTAAAATTAAGCTAAGATTAAATTTTTCTATTATCCGATAAACAATTTTTGAGTGCCCATCCCATTTAAGACACTGCCCTATGTGCAATGGAGTATAAACATGTTTCTCCTATTTCTCAAGGAATTAATAATTCCTCAAAAAATAATCTACAACAGGATATATACACACACACATACACACACACACATGCACACATCTATATTATGAGGTAAAAGGTGGTCAGAGAGATATAAAAATACAGATAAAGAGCGACAATGGCAAAGAGAGGCTATAATGCCTGAACAACTATACTGGCTACATGTAGCCATATTTCAAGGACCATTTCTAATCCTCACTCTGCAGATATATACAATATGTTCCCTATTTTAAGATTAAGAAAACCAGACTCAGAAAAGTGAATTACTCAAGGTCTACTGGCTAGGTTTTGATGCTGACAAATTGCTTATGGAAAAACAACAACAACAACAAAGGCTTGTTTTGTTTTGATAACCCCAGGTCGGAGGTATGTACCTGGTACTAATTCTCAGTGTTTTACATCCTTATAAAAATGTATGAAGTAGGTTGTTCTTATATTATTCTTATGTTCCAGGTGAGGAAACAGAGCACAGAGAGGTTAAGTATCCTCCCCAAAGTCACACACTTAGTGAGTGGAAGGGCCATGACTTAAACCCAGGCATCCTGACTCTAGAGTCCATTGCTTAACCAGTATTCACACAAATGCTTCTTTAGCAATTGCTCTCTCAATGAATACTGAAGGTTTTCTTATAAACCTGTTTTAAACTGAAGCTTAATGCACTGTCTGATAGGAAACCACAGAACTTGTCATTTTTATGGATGTGAATTAATATGATTATATTTTCTTTGGGGAGTGTTCAAACAGAAAATAACCTTTAGTGAAGTAGTAAAGAATAATTTTTATATTTGTGACAAGCACCTGAGGCTCGGTGTGCCTTCTGCTGTAACTTCAGTGGAAAGATCTCAATGCTTAAGCCATTTATTCTAAAGTTCCTGAGGGTTAGAGAACTCTCTCATTAATTTTCTTGGTGTTGTATAAATATTACATGAAACTGGTTGCATGCTTTAATTATAACCTATTAAACAAAGCCATTTTCCATGTGCTTCTTCCTTTTTTCATTTGGCTCTTACATTCCTTTGAATTGCCCTCCAAACACATCTCCAGAGAATTGGACAGTTGACTAAATGACAGAATATGTGAAGAAAAATTTGAAGTGAGAAATTCTCCAGGTATCTATTTCTCCACTTCAGAGCAGTATTATTTTCATCTGTTTGCATTTCCCAGACTTGTTAGGTGTCACAGTGTTTTTGGCAAAGTAATAATAGAATTTTTCTGGAGGAACTGGGGGAAAGGAACACATACAGCAATATGTGATGAGCTGTTTTTCAGTGAAGTGTGACAGTGGTATAGCCCTGCCTTTTTGTAAGCCCAGACTCATACTGGGGATTTGTCATGAGGTTGTTTCACAATTATTTTTTTTCTTAGAATGGGAGAAATTCAAATATTTTATTCTCAACTTAATCTAAAGTTTTGTGCTGGAAGCTGTGAGTCTTACTCTCAACTTCTCATTTGCTACGAAATAATAAAATGGAGATGGTAAGCCACTCTGATTGGGTAGAATGAGGACAGGTGCATAGTCACCTATGGGCTAGCCTCTTGGCACCCATATTCTTATTTAATCCTCAAATAATCTCAATTTGTAGGTAAGGAAATTTGAACTCATAGCAACTAAGAAATTTGCCCAAGTTCACATTGGCAGTGATCAAAGTCCCATCAATCTGATTTATCTTAAAATGCAAACACATTCAAAAGCTATACAAAAATATTCTTTCTTTATGTCATGATACTATCAGTTTTTTCTATTAAAAAGTTGTTTTTAATAGAAATCACTGTTCCCTACGTGATCTGTCATTGACTGAAATATTGTTGTATGGCTCATGGCTGTTTACTTGTGTGAGGAAGAATTGTTGGTAAACTGCTAAATACATCAAGTTGCAGAGATATACTTATCAGTTATCTTTGTAGTACCACATGAAAAGTAATTTAAGAATACTACAAAGAAGAAACTGTGTTACCCATGCTCTTTATGCAGCCAAAAAACACATGAAAAAATGCTCATCATCACTGGCCATCAGAGAAATGCAAATCAAAACCACAGTGAGATACCATCTCACACCAGTTCGAATGGCCATCATTCAAAAGTCAGGAAACAACAGGTGCTGGAGAGGATGTGGAGAAATAGGAACACTTTTACACGTTGATGGGACTGTAAACTAGTTCAACCATTGTGGAAGTCAGTGTGGCGATTCCTCAGGGATCTAGAACTAGAAATACCATTTGACCCAGCCATCCCATTACTGGGTATGTACCCAAAGGACTATAAATCATGCTACTATAAAGACACATGCACACGTATGTTTATTGCGGCACTATTCACAATAGCAAAGAATTGAAACAAACCCAAATGTCTAACAACAATAGACTGGATTAAGAAAATGTGGCACATATACACCATGGAATACTATGCAGCCATAAAAAAATGATGAGTTCATATCCTTTGTAGGGACATGGATGAAACTGGAAAACATCATTCTCAGTAAACTATCACAAGGACAAAAAACCAAACACCGCATGTTCTCACTCATAGGTGGGAATTGAACAATGAGAACTCATGGACACAGGAAGGGGAACATCACACTCTGGGGACTGTTGTGGGGTGGGGGGAGGGGGAGGGACAGCATTAGGAGATATACCTAATGCTAAATGACGAGTTAATGGGTGCAGCAAAACAACATGGCACATGGATACATATGTAACAAACCTGCACATTGTGCACATGTACCCTAAAACCTAAAGTATAATAATAAAAAAAAAAAAAGACAAAAAAAAAAGAATACTACAAAGAAGAAATTGCGTTACCCATGCTCATGCCTAGGGGTTCATGCCAGAAACATGAGACCATAGGCAAAATGTAACAAGACCAATTTCCACTGGTAGGAATAGACTATCTGGGTTCACACTGATTCAGGAATTTGGGTAGAAGTAGACCTGGAGATTGACAGTTCCCAGAATCTGCAACATGGTGAAGGCAGAGGGGAGGGGAGCAAGGCTGAATCACAGGATGCAGCAGCCCCTGCCAGAGAAACGCAGCATATTTTTCCTAGGTTCCCCCATCCCACCCGGGAAAAAAAAGAAAATTAAAAAAAAATTATTTTATAAGTGCCATCTTCCCGAGGACTGTTACAATTTATATTCTAAGTAGTTCATAGGTCTGCCTATTTTACTAAATTCTAACAAACCTTAAAAAATTGCTCTCTTCTCCTCGAGAGGGTGGAGCCAAGATGGCTGAATAGGAACAGCTCCCATCTCCAGCTCCCAGCCCGAGCAACACAGAAGACGGGTGATTTCTGCATTTCTGCTTGAGGTACCGGTTTCATCTCACTAGGGAGTGCCAAACAGTGGGTACAGGACAGTCGGTGAAGCGCACTGCGTGCGAGCTGAAGCAGGGGGAGGCGTTGCCTCACTCTGGAAGCGCAAGGGGTCAGGGAGTTCCCTTTCCTAGTCAAAGAAAGGGGTAACAGACGGCACCTGGAATATCGGGTCAGTCCCACACTAATACTGCACTTTTCCAATGGGCCTGGAAAACGGCACACTAAGAGATTGTGCCCCGCACCTGGCTCGGAGGGTCCTATGCCCACGGAGTCTCACTGATTGCTAGCACAGCAGTCTGAGATCAAGCTGCAAGGCGGCAGCGAGGCTGGGGGAGGGGCGCCCGCCATTGCCCAAGCTTGCTTAGGTAAACAAAGCAGCCAGGAAGCTCAAACTGGGTGGAGCCCACCACAGCTCAAGGAGGCCTGCCTGCCTCTGTAGGCTCCACCTCTGGGGGCAGGGCACAGACAAACAAAAACTCAGCAAGAAACTCCACAGACATAAATGTCCCTGTCTGACTGACAGCTTTGAAGAGAGTAGTGGTTCTCCCAGCACGCAGCTGGAGATCTGAGAACGGACAGACTGCCTCCTAAAGTGGGTCCCTGACCCCTGAGCAGCCTAACTGGGAGGCACCCCCCCAGTAGGGACAGAATGTCACCTCATTCGGCCGGGTACTCCTCTGAGACAAAACTTCCAGAGGAACTATCAGACAGCTGAATTTGTGGTCTCACGAAAATCCGCTGTTCTGCAGCCACCGCTGCTGACACCCAGCCAAACAGGGTCTGGAGTGGACCTCTAGTAAACTCCAACAGACCTGCAGCTGAGGGTCCTGTCTGGTAGAAGGAAAACTAACAAACAGAAAGGACATCCACACCAAAAACCCATTTGTACATCACCATCATCAAAGACAAAAAGTAGATAAAACCACAAAGATGGGGAAAAAACAGAGCAGAAAAACTGGAAACTCTAAAAAGCAGTGCACCTCTCCTCCTCCAAAGGAACGCAGTTCCTCACCAGCAACAGAACAAAGCTGGATGGAGGATGACTTTGACGAGTTGAGAGAAGAAGGCTTCAGACGATCAAACTACTCTGAGCTACGGGAGGAAATTCAAAACAATAGCAAAGAAGTTAAAAACTTTGAAAAAAACTTAGAAGAACGGATAACTAGAATAACCAATGGAGAGAAGGGCTTAAAGGAGCTGATGGAGCTGAAAGCCAAGTTTCGAGAAGTACGCGAAGATTGCAGAAGCCTCAGTAGCAGATGCGATCAACTGGAAGAAAGGGTATCGCTGAAGGAAGATGAAATGAATGAAATGAAACGAGAAGGGAAGTTTAGAGAAAAAAGAATAAAAAGAAATGAACAAAGCCTCCAAGAAATTTGGGACTATGTGAAAAGACCAAACCTACGTCTGATTGGTGTACCTGAAAATGACGGGGAGAATGGAACCAAGTTGGAAAACACTCTGCAAGATATTATCCAGGAGAACTTCCCCAATCTAGCAAGGCAGGCCAACATTCAGATTCAGGAAATAGAGAGAACGCCACAAAGATACTCCTCGAGAAGAGCAACCCCAAGACACATAATTGTCAGATTCACCAAAGTTGAAATGAAGGAAAAAATGTTAAGGGCAGCCAGAGAGAAAGGTCGGGTTACCCACAAAGGGAAGCCCATCAGACCAACAGCTGATCTCTTAGCAGAAACTCTACAAGCCAGAAGAGAGTGGGGACCGATATTCAACATTCTTAAAGAAAAGAATTTTCAACCCAGAATTTCATATCCAGCCAAACTAAGCTTCATAAGTGAAGGAGAAATAAAATACTTTACAGACAAGCAAACGCTGAGTGATTTTGTCACCACCAGGCCTGCCCTAAAAGAGCTCCTGAAGGAAGCACTAAACATGGAAAGGAACAACCAGTACCAGCCACTGCAAAAACACGCCAAATTGTAAAGACCATCGAGGCTAGAAAGAAACTGCAGCAACTAACGAGCAAAATAATCAACTAACATCATAATGACAGGATCAGATTCACACATAACAATATTAACGTTAAATGTAAATGGGCTAAATGCTCCAATTAAAAGACACAGACTGGCAAACTGGATAAGGAGTCAGGACCCATCAGTGTGCTGTATTCAGGAAACCCATCTCACGTGCAGAAACACACATAGACTCAAAATAAAGGGATGGAGGAAGATCTATCAAGCAACTGGAAAACAAAAAAAGGCAGGGTTTGCAATCCTAGTCTCTGATAAAATAGACTTTAAACCAACAAAGATCAAAAGAGACAAAGAAGGCCATTACATAATGGTAAAGGGATCAATTCAACAAGAAGAGCTAACCATCCTAAATATATATGCACCCAACACAGGAGCACCCAGATTCATAAAGCAAGTCCTGAGTGACCTACAAAGGGACTTAAACTCCCACACAATAATAATGGGAGATTTTAACACCCCACTGTCAACATTAGACAGATCAACGAGACAGAAAGTTAACAAGGATATCCAGGAATTGAATGCAGCTCTACACAAAGTGGACCTAATAGACATCTACAGAACTCTCCACCCCAAATCAACAGAATATACATTCTTTTCAGCACCACACCACACCTATTCCAAAATTGACCACATAGTTTGAAGTAAAGCTCTCCTCAGCAAATGTAAAAGAACAGAAATTATAACAAACTGTCTCTCAGACCACAGTGCAATCAAACTAGAACTCAGGATTAAGAAACTCACTCAAAACCACTCAACTACATGGAAACTGAACAAACTGCTCCTGAATGACTATTGGGTACATAATGAAATGAAGGCAGAAATAAAGATGTTCTTTGAAACCAACGAGAACAAAGACACAACATACCAGAATCTCTGGGACACGTTCAAAGCAGTGTGTACAGGGAAATTTATAGCACTAAATGCCCACAAGAGACAGCAGGAAAGATCCAAAATTGACACCCTAACATCACAATTAAAAGAACTAGAAAAGCAAGAGCAAACACATTCAAAAGCTAGCAGAAGGCTAGAAATAACTAAAATCAGAGCAGAACTGAAGGAAATAGAGACACAAAAAACCCTTCAAAAAATTAATGAATCCAGGAGCTGGTTTTTTGAAAAGATCAACAAAATTGATAGACCACTAGCAAGACTAATAAAGAAGAAAAGAGAGAAGAATCAAATAGATGCAATAAAAAATGCAAAAGGGGATATCGCCACCAATCCCACAGAAATACAGTCTACCATCAGAGAATACTACAAACACCTCTATGCAAATAAACTAGAAAATCTAGAAGAAATGGATAAATTCCTTTACAAATACACCCTCCCAAGACTAAATCAGGAAGAAGTTGAATCTCTGAATAGACCAATAACAGGTTCTGAAATTGTGGCAATAATCAATAGCTTACCAACCAAAAAGAGTCCAGGACCTGATGGATTTACAGCTGAATTCTACCAGAGGTACAAGGAGGAACTGGTACCATTCCTTCTGAAACTATTCCAATCGATAGAAAAAGAGGGAATCCTCCCTAACACATTTTATGAAGCCAGCATCATCCTGATATGAAAGCCTGGCAGAGACATAACCAAAAAAGAGAATTTCAGACCAATATCCTTGATGAACATTGATGCAAAAATCCTCAATAAAATACTGGCAAACCGAATCCAGCAGCACATCAAAAAGCTTATCCACCATAATCAAGTGGGCTTCATCCCTGGGATGCAAGGCTGGTTCAACATACGCAAATCAATAAATGTAATCCAGCATATAAACAGAACCAAAGACAAAAACCACATGATTATCTCAATAGATACAGAAAAGGCCTTTGACAAAATTCAACAACCCTTCATGCTAAAAACTCTCAATAAATTAGGTATTGATGGGACGTATCTCAAAATAAAAAGAGCTATCTATGACAAACCCACAGCCAATATCACACTGAATGGGCAAAAACTGGAAGCATTCCCTCTGAAAACTGGCACAAGACAGGGATGCCCTCTCTCACTGCTCCTATTCAACATACTGCTGGAAGTTCTGGCCAGAGCAATCAGGTAGGAGAAGGAAATAAACGGTATTCAATTAGGAAAAGAGGAAGTCAAACTGTCCCTGTTTGCAGATGACATGATTGTATATCTAGAAAACCCCATTGTCTCAGCCCAAAATCTCCTTAAGCTGATTAGCAACTTCAGCAAAGTCTCAGGATACAAAATCAATGTACAAAAATCACAAGCATTCTTGTACACCAATCACAGACAAACAGACAGCCAAATCATGAGTGAACTCCCATTCACAATTGCTTCAAAGAGAATAAAATACCTAGGAATCCAACTTACAAGGGATGTGAAGGACTCTTCAAGGAGAACTACAAACCACTGCTCATGAAATAAAAGAGGATACAAACAAATGGAAGAACATTCCATGCTCATGGGTTGGAAGAATCAATATCGTGAAAATGGTCATACTGCCCAAGGTAATTTATAGATTCAATGCCATTCCCATCAAGCTACCAATGACTTTCTTTACAGAATTGGAAAAAACAACTTTAAAGTTCATATGGAACAAAAAAAGAGCCCGCATCACCAAGTCAATCCTAAGCCAAAAGAACAAAGCTGGAGGCATCATGCTACCTGACTTCAAACTATACTACAAGGCTACAGTAACCAAAACAGCATGGTACTTGTACCACCACAGAGACATAGATCAATGGAACAGAACAGAGCCCTCAGAAATGATGCCGCATAGCTACAACTATCTGATCTTTGACAAACCTGACAAAAACAAGAAATGGGGAAAGGATTCCCCATTTAATAAATGGTGCTGGGAAAACTGGCTAGCCATATGTAGAAAGCTGAAACTGGATCCCTTCCTTACACCTTATACAAAAATTAATTCAAGATGGATTAAAGACTTAAATGTTAGACCTAAAACCATTAAAATCCTACAAGAAAACCTAGGCAATACCATTCAGGACCTAGGCGTGGGCAAGGACTTCATGTCTGAAACACCAAAAGCAATGGCAACAAAAGCCAAAATTGACAAATGGGATCTAATTAAACTAAAGAGCTTCTGCACAGCAAAAGAAACTATCATCAGAGTCAACAGGCAACCTACAGAATGGGAAAAAATTTTTGCAACCTACTCATCTGACAAAGGGCTAATATCCAGAATCTACAATGAACTCAAACAAATTTACAAGAAAAAAACAAACAAACCCATCAAAAAGTGGGCAAAGGACATGAACAGACACTTCTCAAAAGAAGACATTTATGCAGCCAAAAAACACATGAAGAAATGCTCATTATCACTGGCCATCAGAGAAATGCAAATCAAAACCACAGTGAGATACCATCTCACACCAGTTAGAATGGCCATCATTAAAAAATCAGGAAACAACAGGTGCTGGAGAGGATGTGGAGAAATAGGAACACTTTTACACTGTTGGTGGGACTGTAAACTAGTTCAACCATTGTGGAAGTCAGTGTGGCGATTCCTCAGGGATCTAGAACTAGAAATACCATTTGACCCAGCCATCCCATTACTGGGTATATACCCAAAGGACTATAAATCATGCTGCTATAAAGACACATGCACACGTATGTTTATTGCGGCACTATTCACAATAGCAAAGAGTTGGAACCAACCCAAATGTCCAACAATGATAGACTGGATTAAGAAAATGTGGCACATATACACCATGGAATACTATGCAGCCATAAAAAATGATGAGTTCATGTCCTTTGTAGGGACATGGATGAAACTGGAAAACATCATTCTCAGTATACTATCGCAAGGACAAAAAACCAAACACCGCATGTTCTCACTCATAGGTGGGAATTGAACAATGAGAACTCATGGACACAGGAAGGGGAACATCACACTCTGGGGAGTGTTGTGGGGTGGGGGGGAGGGGGGAGGGACAGCATTAGGAGATATTCCTAATGCTAAATGACAAGTTAATGGGTACAGGAAATCAACATGGCACATGGATACATATGTAACAAACCTGCACATTGTGCACATGTACCCTAAAACCTAAATTATAATAATAATAAAAAAAGAAATTGCTCTCTTATTAAAGAATTATTTTTCCAGGATTCTTATCAAGCTAACACTAAAATTAAAAGGTAACGGTGACATATTTCTCTGATGAATTAAGAAACTAACTGGTGCTGGGCATGGTGGGGCGTGCCTGTAATGGCATCTACTCCAGTGGCTGAGGTTGGAAGATCGTTAAGCCTGAGAGTTCTAGGCTAGCCTGGGCAACATAGCAAGACACCATCTCTATTTTTTAAAAAAAAGAAAGAAACAAATTAACTAGTCTGAAATCTCAAAGACTTGAGCAAGCAAGAGATCAAAAAATAACGAAACAACAAATGTTGATAACCAGCCTAACACTACAGACAAAAGTAAAGTTCAGGCTGCTAGGACTATCATTTGTGCTTTAGAAGTTTTCAGAAAATAAGAAAGGAAAGAAAAAAATCGGGATTCATTATAACATTTCTACTTAGCTTTGGAAGCACCCCTGAGAGTACTAAAGGCACCTTCTTAAAAACACAGATTTTAAGACATAACCTCAAAGATTCTGATTTCAATAGGCCTAGGTTTGAGGCCAGGGATCTATATTTTTAATAAGATCCCAGGTGATTCTGAGACAGGCAGTTTTCAGAGCACATGTTGAGGAATGTTGGCCCCTGGCCTCAATTCTGCCTATACATTGAATCCACTGGGGAGCTTTTAAAATCTCAAATGGCCAAGAGCCACCGATGAAGGGATTTGCAAAGTGTTGAGAAGGTTGTGAACATTAAACGCATTTTAAAACCTTATGAGAGGATTTTGAAGCATTAGGAATCTTGAAATGGATTCTAGAATACTTAGATTTCAGTTATTAGAGAGGTGTGTTAAACATACATTTTAGACAACCAGATATTATGACACACTCTACTTTTATTTTACTAAAACAAGAAAAGAACTACAGTAAACTCCACAGACTATTCTTGAAAAAGATAATAAAATCAGGTTTTATGAGAAGTTCTTCACTAAAATACAAAATAAATAATAAATAAAAAAAAGTTACTGCTTTCCCAGTAGAGTCTCTTTGTACAATTAGGATGAAATTTTTTATTGTTGTTTTTGAGTTATATGTACCTGAATTTGGAACCGTGAAAAGGTTTTAATTGTGAGAACAAGTATTTATGCCTCTTTTCTAGTATTATAATTAGTGATTTGTTTACTTAATTATTTTAGCGACTTATCTTGAGAAGGCTTAACTCTTCGAGGTTCAAACCTACTTTATTAGGAGTCATCTTTTAGATAATCCATAAAACATTGACAAATAATTTTTATAAATTACAAAAACTGGTTCTACCACTATCAGTTGTTCCAAAGGCTAATGACAGGCTTATCATTTCTCTCCAAGTTTCATTAGGCAGATATTGTCAGAAAGGTATTTACCATCAGTGACATGTTTACAAAATCAATAGTGGTAATGAGGAACTGCCCTCTTTTGGAAATGGAAGTAAAATGTGGCTGTCATTTTATTTGTCACATGCCTTGAATCAGTGATCTGGGTCTTTCTGAACTAGCCAGCTGTGTTACTGGTCACCTACAGGCAGGCAGAGAATTTGGTAAATGATAGCAAGCTACATAGATTAAGGTGATGCACAAGTAGGTAAGAATTTCAGGATGCTTCTAGAAAACAATAAAGTAGATGACCACAGGATAGGAAAAGGGTTAGTTGAAGTAGGACATGTTGAGTGGTAAAAAAAGTTTTGGCAGCCACATGTCACTTTATCTTTATTTTCAAAAATAAATTTAAAGATAGAGCATTTGAATATGTAGGACAGTGAATCCACTAAGAGGATTTGGAATTGAAACAAGTTATTCCTATATTTAATTGCTCCATAAAGCCCCAAATGTTTTTGGCTTGACTTTGATTTGCACTAATCTAGGTCCCTCTAGTTTTGCTCCGTGAATTTAAGATCATGACTTATTAAATAAAAGCCTGGTAACTTAAAGGAGATGATAAATCTCAACTGGGTAAGCATTTACCTACATATCTATAAGCTCAAAACAGAAAGCATGTATTTTCATATTCAGTGATTTCAAATCACTTTCTCATTAAAAAGCAAAAACACAACAAAAGGTGTTGCATTTAGAGGGAATTGTCTTGATTGGTTTGGAGCCTTATTGTATCTGAGTCCCCTAGAATGCAAGGTAGGAACTTTATTATTTTACAGCTTTGTTATTGTTGTTCTAAGATATACTACCTCATAGTAGGCACTAAATACTTGCTGAATGAATGGATGTTTATCTACAGATAAACAGACTCTAATGACAAGATTTACCACATTTTAACAATATGCTGCATATATATATATAAAACAAGTGAAAAGAAAGACAGGTTGCAAACTAAGAAAAAAGTATGTGTGGAAAGGCCCTGATAGAAAAAATTTAAAAGATCTGCAGAGAAACGAAAAGGAAAAATCATAGTTTATATAATAGTTTAGCTGTTAATAGTCATAACAACATAAACACTACACATTGATCTAACCAAAATTACAATATGACAATTAGAAGAATGAGCAATAGAGAAGGATATTTGTTTGTGGTGCAGAGATATCATTTTTCATCTTTCATGATAGCAAAGCAATCGATAAAGCCTAAAACTGAAAGTTCAGGAAGTAGTAACGTAAGCATGAAATTTAAAACATGAAAATTAGTCTCAAAATAATCAGCTAAAATAAACAAAAGCAGTTGGCTGCGAGGAGTGGAGAATAGATGGATTGCTGGTTTTCTGTTCCTTTGTTTGTTTGTTTGATAATAAAAGTTCCAGAAGCTCTTCACAAAGCTAGAACTACAAGGGTGAGGATCCCATGATGGGATTAACACTTTTATAAAAAGAGACACCAAAGAGTGCTCTCTCTCCTTTTGCCTCTTCTTCCCCACTCCCTCTTTCTCTCCCTTTCTCTCTGTCTGTCTGCCATGTGAGGACACAGGCAAGAGACAGCAATCTGTAAAACAGGAAAAGAGCCTCACCAGAACCTGACCATCCTGGCATCCTGATCTCAGACTTCTGGCTTTCAGAACTGTGAGAAAATAAATTGCTGTTTTGAAGCCACTCAGAATATGTTAGTTTTTATAGCAGCCCGAGGTGACTACGACATCCATTTACTATGACAGTCTAAATTTTCTAGGACTCAACCACGGTATTTCAGATAACATCTTTACTATATCTATTACAAATCTGTAAATCCTGAAGTGAACTTGTTTTGAAACAATGGACCTGTTGTAGATTTCCCGGTATCTCTCTAGGGGTGGTGTCTTACTCTGATAGATGAACTAATAGTGGCTATCTTTCTAAATTTACTCTGCTCATGGACATACCTCATTTTTCAGTTTATGGTGAGAAAGTAAATTGTTTATTAAAAACAATCAAAGTTAATTGCAAACATTTTTGTAAAAATCAATAGAATTTTTTTTTACATTGTTTTCATGTATAGGAACAATATTATAATCCAGTTATATATTGGGAATTTTCGTTGCTGTATTTTCAAACAATTTTATACTCAAAAATACTCAGAGATATTGTTTTTAAGTAAACACATGGATATTTCAGTTTAATACACATATTTAATTTCAAGCAGTATGTCAGTAGGAATGTGTCATGACTGGTGCCTCAGCGTTGATGAAAACATATTTACCTTGGTATTATCAGTTGAACTGGTGAGGGAGCCTAGGGAGCTGATCTGAGTTAACATTTATGAGAAAAACATGTTAAAAGGAGAGGGAAGAATTTCCAAAGGAAACTGGGGAAAAGGGATTTGTCCGCTGGACTGGCCCAGGGTATTTTGCTGGAGAGAGAAACAGGAAGCAGAGGTTGACAAAAGAGTTTCCTGAGGTTTATGGAAGTTGAGGGGAGCAAGTTATACTGCTTCGATATCCAATGATAAAACATAACCCGCAGAGAGGGCATTTTCCCAATTCAGTGTTCCCTGTTCCCATTCACACCACAAGCCTCCCATTGCAAGCCCCTGTGGCCCTCTGCCTGAGGCCCTTCTCTTGCTACAGAAACATGCTCTAAGTATTAGGGTGTCAACACCACCAGGGGCCACCTTCAACCAGTAAGAGATGAAAGTTGGTAGTAAATCTTCTAACTTCCTTGAAACTCATTTGTGACAATTTGAGGTATGTTCTCTGGGGTCCCAGAGTCCCACATCAGGATTGAGCCCCAGCTACCCGCAGTGGCAACCTGCCCTTTAGCACATTCTCTTGGCTTCCTTTTTATCTATCTCATTTCATACACTCCCCTTTCCTATCAATGCCTCCTAGGATCCCCTCCCAAAAAACTACTCAGTCTATGGGAAATAGTCAAACCCTAATCTATGGGACTTAAACTCACCAGCTGTAATTCATGCTACACTGAACCTCCAGAGAAACTCTTTTGAAACAAAAAATTGCACACATGATCTGTCCCGAACCTACCTGCTTCCCCTCACATTACCATCCGTCATTACTCTCCAGTCACATTGGTTTCTTTTTTGTTTCTCAGAGAGCATCATGTCTTCTTTGGGTTAAATTATAAGAAATATCCCTGAAAAGTTCACCATTGTGTGTAATGTAAAAGTGTGACTAAGTGGTAAAGTGTTGGAGGTCAATTGCTACGGTTTGAGTGTGTCCCCAAAGAGCATACACTGGAAACTTGATTCCCAATGCAACAGGATTGTGAAGTGGAGCCTAATAAGAAGTAATTAAACCATGAGGGATATTTCCTCATGAATGGATTAAAGCTGTTGTCATGGCAGTGGGCTTGTTATTATAAAAGGACAAATTTGACCCCCTTTTCTCTCTTTCTCTTCTGCCTTTTATCACAGGATGACACAGCACGAAGGTCCTTAACAGATGCCAGCCCTTTAATCTTGAACTTCCCAGACTCATGAGCCATAAGAAATAAATTTCTTTTCATTATAAATCACTCAGTCAGTGTTGTTCTGTTATAGCAGCACAAAATGAACTAAGGCCTCAAAAAAACAGCTTTCTACTGATGGAGCTGATGAGAGGAGGAGCTTGACCCTGTGGCAAAATGGGCTCTCTGTGGCTTCGTCTTTAATTGAAACATTTACCAGCTGAGTCACAGCCAAAGATGGGCAACAGCAGTCTATTCCCCAATCCCCAGAGGTTGAGCTGAACCCTGAAATTTTCTCTAAAGCCACAGAGAATTCAGACTTCCAGCAGGTAGGTTGGCTCCAGAAATTATAACAATAGAAGGGGCTGAGCTATACACATTCCTTCTCCCAAATTATTCAGTCAGGTGACTCATTCCTCTACACTTAGAAGCAGTGGAAGGAGTGGGAAATAACCTTCTAGTGTAGCACTTTGGCTTTCTCTCCTGAAGAAGGGAATGAACAGTCCTTTATCTCTGGAAAACATGGGCTGGGTGCAGTGGTTAACACCTGTATTCCCAGAACTATGGGGGGCTGAGGTGGGCAAATCACTGAGGTCAGGAGTTAGAGACCAGCCTGGCCAACATGGTGAAACCTTGTCTCTACTAAAAATAGAAAAATTAGCCAGGTGTGGGGATGGGTGCCTGTAATCCCAACTACCCAGGGGGTTGAGGCAGGAGAATCACTTGAACCTGGGAGGTGGAGGTTGCAGTGAGCAGAGATAGAGCCGCTGCACTCCAACCTCGGCAACAAAGCAAGACTCCATCTCAAAAAAGAAACAAAAGAAAGGAAGGAAGGGAAGAAGGGAGGAAGGGAGGAAGGGAACACAAGAAAAGGGAGGGCTGATACTGTTTACTGTGTACACATGCTGCCTTTACTGAGACTCAGTAGGAAAAATCTCAGATTTCATGCTAAAAATAACTATTATATTTACCAGCTAATTTGTTCTTATGGCTTTTCTTAGACTGTTAGGTGTTGTAGTCTGAATGTGTCCCCCAAAATTCATGTATTAAAATTTAATCATCAATGTGACAGTATTGAGAAGTGGGACATTTAGGAGGTGATTAAGTCATGAGAGCAGAAAAAGAGGCTGAAGGGAGTGTCTTAGTCCATTTTCCCCTTTTGCCTTCCTGTCCTTTCTGCCATGTGAGGACACAGCATTTGTTCTCTCCAGAGGGCACAGCCACAAGGCACCATCAGAAGCAGACAGCATCCCTCACTGGGCACTGAATCTTCTGGCACTTTGATCTTGGACTGTCCAGCCTCCAGACCTGTGAGAAATACATTTCTATTATTTATAAATTACCTAGTCTAAGAAAATTTGTTATAGTATCAGGAACTAAGATAAGATTTGTTGTCGCCTTCCATCAAGCTTTATTAAGGTATAATTGGCAAGAAAAATTGTATATATTTAGGATGCACAACATGATGTTTGGATATGCCTATACACTGTGAAATGCCTACCACAATCAAGCTAATTAGCATATCCATCACCTCCCATAATTACCATTTTTTTGGTGATGAGAATATTTAAGATCGACTCTGTTAGCAAATTTCAAGTATACAAGATTATTGACTATAACCAAGCTGTACATTAGATCTGCAGAACTTATTCTTGCATAATTGAAACTTTGTACCTTTTGACTAATATCTTCCCATTTTTCCCACTCCTCGACCCCAGGAACTCGCCATTCTTTTCTCTGCTTTTACGAGATTTACATAGAATTTTTTGTAGTATTTTTTTGCCCAAATTAGCTACCAAAAATGCAGAACCAAATCTGTGGTTCACTTCTACTAAAGCAGATAGGAAAATAGGGTAGGTATGTTGAGTAGTAACTGTAGTACTGGATCTTACTTTTCCTACTTTAATTTCTACTTCTGATATATACAGTTTTAACTTACTTCATTCTTATAGAAGTGTATTTTTGTGTGTACCTCATATTCTTTTCTGAAAAGCCTGGTTATAAGAAGTATTTTCTTTTTTTTTTTTTTTTTTTTTTGAGATGGAGTCTCACTCTGTCGCCCAGGCTGGAGTGCAGTGGCGCGATCTCGGATCACTGCAACCTCCCAGGTTCACGCCATTCTCCCACCTCAGCCTCCCAAGTAGCTGGGACTACAGGCTTCTGCCACCACGCCTAGCTAATTTTTTGTATTTTTAGTAGAGACAGGATTTCACTGTGTTAGCCAGGATGGTCTCGATCTCCTGACCTCGTGATCTGCCAGCCTTGGCCTCCCAAAGTGCTGGGATTACAGGCATGAGCCACTGCACCCGGCCATAAGAAGTGTTTTTTTAATTAATACTATAATTATCATTTTAGCAGGTTCATAACATCCATTCATTTTACTAGCTTTCTAAACCATTTCTGTATTATCTATTTCTTAGGCTGTTTCCCATGTGTCACTGATATATGTAAAATGGCAATCTTCTTTATGTAGATAGCTTTTTTTCCTTTAGCATTATGTCTCTAAGAATAATTCCTATGTGTTGGATAACTGGAGTCAATGAATACAAGCAATTTTCTGGCTTGTATATATTTTTCCACATTGCCGTCATAAAAGTTGTAACAAGTTATTACTACCAGCTATGGATTGTTACCATTTTCAACAAAACTTTTCCAGCCTTAGTTATAAATGTTAAAAATGTTTGCTAGTTTAATAAGTACAAAATGACAATTTTTTTTGGCTAACATACTGTTACTCCAAAATTTTGCTGATTAATTGTATTTCCCATTATATAAAATGAATGTTAACATGTTGACTTATATGTTTGCTAAAAAAAATTTGGGTTTTTAATAAAATTTATTAATTTTTTTCTTCTAATATCCCTTATATGTCAAAATGTATTAAAAGTTCATTCTTTAGAATTGAAACTTAATCAGTTATATTTTGGCAGGTTTCCAATTACACACACACATATGTATGTATATTTATTCCAATTACACACACACACACTTTTAACTCAATCTTCTTAAAGTTTGTTTTCTTAGAGAAAGAGTCTCACTCTGTCACCCCAGCTAGAGTGTAGTGGTGCCATCATAGCTCACTACTCACTATAAGTTCAAACTTCTGAGCTGAAGTGACCCTCCTGCTTCAGTCTCCCCAGTAACTAGGACTACAGGTAAGTGCCACCATGCTCAGGTAATTTTTTTTTTTTTTGGTAGAGACAGGGTCTTGCTTGTTGCCCAGGCTGGTGTCGGACCCCTAGCCTCAAGTAATCCTTTGCCTTGGCCTCCCAAAGTTCTGGGTTTACAGGCATGAGCCACCCTGCCTGGCCTAAAGTTTATCTTGATGTGTGGCGTAAAGTTTAGCGGGATTATCTTACCAATTTTGACTAATTAGAGACGTTTGATAGAAAAAAAACAGAATTTTTCTGTTTGTTTTTTCTTTATTTTATTTTTATTTTCCATTATGGCCTAGGCTGTTGAATATTTACTAAATATTAGGCAGACATTTCAAATTATATGTAAAGTATTAAAAGATGGTAAGGTGTCAAAGGAAAAATGATTAAAGATGTGCACTATTATTGCAAGAGATCAGTTGAAAATATTTACTGAATGTTGTACTTATATTTTCCATGCATTAGTAGTATGAGCCACATTCTATCAACTTCACATTTACTCATTTGGAGTAATGACACTGGTTTCTGCTGTCAGGAAGTTTATAGTGTAGAATATTCACTTAAATCTGTGAATCACATGTTATAATGTCTATGCCTGCACTACTGGACAGACAGAAGAAACTCATACTCAGCTGCTTTGTGTTTTTCTAGGGTGAAAATAAAAAACAAGATAAAATAAAAGTCAGGGAAATAAAAGGCATTTTTTTCCAGATCTATTTTAATTGTTTTCAGCTCCAGTGGAAAAAAAAATTCTTTGATGTCAACTATAATATAAGACATGACTTATTTTAGGAATTCTGTTGGTAGTGGAACCAAATATTATAGAATGATAATATAATGTCAGTGTCAATTGGAGAACTGAGAAGGAACAAGGCAGGAGATCAAGTAAAAGGTGTGAACCTCCTGAAAGACTTTTGTAAAGGAAACTAGCTCAACAGTTGCCAGAACAAACCATTAGTGTTTGGGACAGGGAATTTATCCACTTACAAAATGGAGTTTATGTTTACACAAATGAGAGAATACCTTTGCCTATGATCTATCAACATTTTAAATTTCATAATTAGGCTTTTGGTTAACAGTTTTGAATAATAATTTATAACCAAGAGTAGTTAATGTGGTCGTGCCACCAAGTCTCATTCATTTGCTCAAAATTAATAATTTTTTTAATTGTGGTAATCATCTCACAATTTTTTTGTATATCAAATCATCAGTTTTTATGCCTTAAATATATACATTTTTTATTTGTTAATTACACCTCAGTAAGGCTGAAAAAATATTTTTTGCTAGGTAATTTTGGAAATACCAACTTCATCTATTTTATGGATGCATTTCTAAAAAGAGACAGAAGCTATTAGTGAGCTGGTAAATGTACATTTGTTTGAAGGTCCTTATTAATAGGAAATATCACTGGCTTACTAAATCAAATATAGGATTCAGTATTGTCCATTAATATTCCTTTAGGATTTACAATTTGCTTGGAAGAGTGGAGCAGAACCACAGAAAAAATGATACGAATTAAACTTTAAGGTCATGTATAGCTCTAACTTTCTACAAAATTTCAATATGTACAATTCATTTAGAATGAAGAAGCTTATTTGCTCCATTTGGGACATGTAACTATAACATTAATAGCCATATCATTCTTTTTCATTGTGAAGATCTCAGGAGAATAATTTATCTGGCTTCTCTCACTCATAAGGGGGCATCACAAAGTTCTTTATTATAAAATAATTATGAAGTACCTAAAACTGTACTTAGAATTAGCGTCAAAGAGTTCAAGCAATCTAAAAAGTTTTGTAACACTCCTGATTTCCCCCCATTATAATTGTTATTTACTTAAAATATGTGTGAGGAAAGCTGAGAAAGATAGGATAATTTTCATATTTAAGATAACTAAAATTGAAAAATAATAACCTGAAACATACACTGATACTTGGAACTACTAGTTGGCTTCTGAATTTAATAATACTTTGAAGAGATGTTGATCAAACTCCTAAGTTTCAGTTGGGAGAAATAAGTTTTTGAGATCTACTGCACAGCACGGTGACTCTAGTTAATAATAAGGTATTATATATTTGAAAATTGAGAAGAGAATAAATTTCACATGTTTTCATTACAGGAAATGAACATGTGAAGTGATGGATATGTTAATTCACTTGATTTAATTATTTTGCAATGTATAAATATATCAAAATGTCATATTGTACTCTATAGATATATAATATACAAGTTTTATTTGTAAATTACAAAAAATTTTAGTGCCCAAATTGAGAAAAGATTTTTAATATAATTACAGTAAACAAAATTTAAGAAGCTTTTTAAAGGCACCATGCTAATAGTTATAGGTGAAAATGAGGTTGCCAAGTTGACTAAACATTACCAGGAGGGCATATACTTGTAGCTTAATGATTTGTTCCAACTCTTGTCTAGCCCCGCCTATTAACACAGCTTTCCATCATGGAGTGAAACAAAACTAAATGAAAACATATGAAACAAATCTATGCTCAGGATAGTGAACTATAGGAAAACATTCTGGGCAGTAGATTCAGAAGTTTCAATGACTAGACAGCAGAATAACAACTATTTTTTTTATTATACTTCAGGTTTTAGGGTACATGTGCACAATGTGCAGGTTTGTTACATATGTATCCATGTGCCACGTTGGTGTGCTGCACCCATTAACTCATCATTTAGCATTAGGTATATCTCCTAATGCTGTCCCTCCCCGCTCCCCCATCCCCACAACAGTCCCCGGGGTGTGATGATCCCCTTCCTGTGTCCATGTGTTCTCATTGTTCAATTCCCACCTATGAGTGAGAACATGTGGTGTTTGGTATTTTGTCCTTGCGATAGTGTACTGAGAATGATGTTTTCCAGTTTCATCCATGTCCCTACAAAGGACATGAACTCATCATTTTTTATGGCTGCATAGTATTCCATGGTGTATATGTGCCACATTTTCTTAATCCAGTCTATCGTTGTTGGACATTTGGGTTGGTTCCAAGTCTTTGCTATTGTAAATAGTGCCGCAATAAACATACGTGTACATGTGTCTTTATAGCAGCATGATTTATAGTCCTTTGGGTATATATCCAGTAATGGGATGGCTGGGTCAAATGGTATTTCTAGTTCTAGATCCCTGAGGAATCGCCACACTGACTTCCACAATGGTTGAACTAGTTTACAGTCCCACCAACAGTGTTAAAATATTCCTAATTCTCCACATCCTCTCCAGCACCTGTTGTTTCCTGACTTTTAAATGATCGCCATTCTATCTGGTGTGAGATGGTATCTCATTATGGTTTTGATTTGCATTTCTCTGATGGCCAGTGATGATGAGGATTTTTTCATGTGTTTTTTGGCTGCATAGATGTCTTCTTTTGAGAAGTGTCTGTTCATGTCCTTTGCCCACATTTTGATGGGGTTGTTTGTTTTTTTCTTGTAAATTTGTTTGAGTTCATTGTAGATTCTGGATATTAGCCCTTTGTCAGATGAGTAGGTTGCAAAATTTTTCTCCCATTCTGGTAGGTTGCCTGTTCACTCTGATGGTAGTTACTTTTGCTGTGCAGAAGCTCTTTAGTTTAATTAGATCCCATTGGTCAATTTTGGCTTTGGTTGCCACTGCTTTTGGTGTTTTAGACATGAAGTCCTTGCCCAAGCCTATGTCCTAAATGGTATTGCCTAGGTTTTCTTGTAGGATTTTAATGGTTTTAGGTCTAACATTTAAGTCTTTAATCCATCTTGAATTAATTTTTGTATAAGGTGTAAGGAAGGGATCCAGTTTCAGCTTTCTACATATGGCTAGCCAGTTTTCCCAGCACCATTTATTAAATAGGGAATCCTTTCCCCATTTCTTGTTTTTGCCAGGTTTGTCAAAGATCAGATAGTTGTAGATATGTGGCATCATTTCTGAGGGCTCTGTTCTGTTCCATTGATCTAGGTCTCTGTTGTGGTACCAGTACCATGCTGTTTTGCTTACTGTAGCCTTGTAGTATACTTTGAAGTCAGGTAGTGTGATGCCTCCAGCTTTGTTCTTTTGGCTTAGGACTGACTTGGCAATGCGGGCTCTTTTTTTGTTCCATATGAACTTTAAAGTAGTTTTTTCCAATTCTGTGAAGAAAGTCATTGGTAGCTTGATGGGAATGGCATTGAATCTATAAATTACCTTGGGCAGTATGACCATTTTCACCATATTGATTCTTCCAACCCATGAGCATGGAATGTTCTTCCCTTTGTTTGTATATTCTTTTATTTCATTGAGCAGTGGTTTGTAGTTCTCCTTGAAGAGGTCCTTCACATCCCTTGTAAGCTTGATTCCTAGGTATTTTATTCTCTTTGAAGCAATTGTGAATGGGAGTTCACTCATGATTTGGCTCTCTGTTTGTCTGTGATTGGTGTACAAGAATGCTTGTGATTTTTGTACATTAATTTTGTATCCTGAGACTTTGCTGAAGTTGCTAATCAGCTTAAGGAGATTTTGGGCTGAGACGATGGGGTTTTCTAGATATACAGTCACGTCATCTGCAAACAGGGACAATTTGACTTCCTCTTTTCCTAACTGAATACCCTTTATTTCCTTCTCCTGCCTGATTGCTCTGGCCAGAACTTCCAGCACTATGTTGAATAGGAGTGGTGAGAGAGGGCATCCCTGTCTTGTGCCCGTTTTCAAAGGGAATGCTTCCAGTTTTTGCCCATTCAGTATGATATTGGCTGTGGGTTTGTCATAGATAGCTCTTATTATTTTGAGATATGTCCCATCAGTACCTAATTTATTGAGAGTTTTTAGCATGAAGGGTTGTTGAATTTTGTCAAAGGCCTTTTCTGCATCTATTGAGGTAATCATGTGGCTTTTGTCTTTGGTTCCGTTTATATGCTGGATTACATTTATTGATTTGCGTATGTTGAACCAGCCTTGCATCCCAGGGATGAAGCCCACTTGATCATTGTGGATAAGCTTTTTGATGTGCTGCTGGATTCGATTTGCCAGCATTTTATTGAGGATTTTTGCATCAATGTTCATCAAGGATATTGGTCTGAAATTCTCTTTTTTGGTTATGTCTCTGCCAGGCTTTGGTATCAGGATGATGCTGGCTTCATAAAGTGTGTTAGGGAGGATTCCCTCTTTTTCTATTGATTGGAATAGTTTCAGAAGGAATGGTACCAGTTCCTCCTTGTACCTCTGGTAGAATTTGGCTGTGAATCCATCAGGTCCTGGACTCTTTTTGGTTGGTAAGCTATTGATTATTGCCTCAATTTCAGAGCCTGTTATTGCTCTATTCAGAGATTCAACTTCTTCCTGGTTTAGTCTTGGGAGGGTGTATTTGTTGAGGAATTTATCCATTTCTTCTAGATTTTCTAGTTTATTTCCATAGAGGTGTTTGTAGTATTCTCTGATGGTAGATTGTATTTCTGTGGGATCAGTGGTGATATTCCCTTTTTCATTTTTTATTGCATCTATTTGATTCTTCTCTCTTTTCTTCTTTATTTGTCTTGCTAGTGGTCTATCAATTTTGTTGATCTTTTCAAAAAACCAGCTCCTGGATTCATTAATTTTTTGAAGGGTTTTTTGTGTCTCTATTTCCTTCAGTTCTGCTCTGATTTTAGTTATTTCTAGCCTTCTGCTAGCTTTTGAATGTGTTTGCTCTTGCTTTTCTAGATCTTTTAATTGTGATGTTAGGGTGTCAATTTTGGATCTTTCCTGCTTTCTCTTGTGGGCATTTAGTGCTATAAATTTCCCTCTACACACTGCTTTGAATGTGTCCCAGAGATTCTGGTATGTTGTGTCTTTGTTCTCATTGGTTTCAAAGAACATCTTTATTTCTGCCTTCATTTCATTATGTACCCAATAGTCATTCAGGAGCAGGTTGTTCAGTTTCCATGTAGTTGAGTGGTTTTGAGTGCGTTTCTTAATCCTGAGTTCTAGTTTGATTGCACTGTGGTCTGAGAGACAGTTTGTTATAATTTCTGTTCTTTTACATTTGCTGAGGAGAGCTTTACTTACGACTATGTGGTCAATTTTGGAATAGTTGTGGTGTGGTGCTGAAAAAAATGTATATTCTGTTGATTTGGGGTGGAGAGTTCTGTAGATGTCTATTAGGTCCACTTTGTGCAGAGCTGAGTTCAATTCCTGGATATCCTTGTTAACTTTCTGTCTCATTGATCTGTCTAATGTTGACAGTGGGGTGTTAAAATCTCCCATTATTATTGTGTGGGAGTTTAAGTCCCTTTGTAGGTCACTCAGGACTTGCTTTATGAATCTGGGTGCTCCTATGTTGGGTGCATATATATTTAGGATAGTTAGCTCTTCTTGTTGAATTGACCCCTTTACCATTATGTAATGGCCTTCTTTGTCTCTTTTGATCTTTGTTGGTTTAAAGTCTATTTTATCAGAGATGAGGATTGCAACCTCTGCCTTTTTTTTGTTTTCCATTTGCTTGATAGATCTTCCTCCATCCCTTTATTTTGAGCCTATGTGCATCTCTGCACGTGAGATGGGTTTCCTGAATACAGCACACTGATGGGTCCTGACTCCTTATCCAGTTTGCCAGTCTGTGTCTTTTAATTGGAGCATTTAGCCCATTTACATTTAAAGTTAATATTATTATGTGTGAATCTGATCCTGTCATTATGATGTTAGTTGGTTATTTTGCTCATTAGTTGATGCAGTTTCTTTCTAGCCTCAATGGTCTTTAAAATTTGGCATGTTTTTGCAGTGGCTGGTACCGGTTGTTCCTTTCCATGTTTAGTGCTTCCTTCAGGGGCTCTTTTAGGGCAGGCCTGGTGGTGACAAAATCACTCAGCGTTTGATTGTCCGTAAAGTGTTTTATTTCTCCTTCACTTATGAAGCTTAGTTTGGCTGGATATGAAATTCTGGGTTGAAAATTCTTTTCTTTAAGAATGTTGAATATTGGCCCCAACTCTCTTCTGGCTTGTAGAGTTTCTGTCGAGAGATCAGCTGTTAGTCTGATGGGCTTCCCTTTGTGGGTAACCCGACCTTTCTCTCTGGCTGCCCTTAACATTGTTTCCTTCATTTCAACTTTGGTGAATCTGACAATTATGTGTCTTGGAGTTGCTCTTCTTGAGGAGTATCTTTGTGGCGTTCTCTGTATTTCCTGAATCTGAATGTTGGCCTGCCTTGCTAAATTGGGGAAGTTCTCCTGGATAATATCTTGCAGAGTGTTTTCCAACTTGGTTCCATTCTCCCCGTCATTTTCAGGTACACCAATCAGACGTAGGTTTGGTCTTTTCACATAGTCCCAAATTTCTTGGAGGCTTTGTTCGTTTCTTTTTATTCTTTTTTCTCTAAACTTCCCTTCTCACTTCATTTCATTCATTTCATATTCCATCAGCGATACACTTTCTTCCAGTTGATCACATTGGCTACCGAGGCTTCTGCAATCTTCGCGTAGTTCTTGATACTTGGCTTTCAGCTCCATCAGCTCCTTTAAGCCCTTCTCTCCATTGGTTATTCTAGTTATCCATTCGTCTAATTTTTTTTCAAAGTTTTTAACTTCTTTGCTATTGTTTTGAATTTCTTCCCGTAGCTCAGAGTAGTTTGATCATCTGAAGCCTTCTTCTCTCAACTCGTCAAAGTCATTCTCTGTCCAGCTTTGTTCCATTGCTGGTGAGGAACTGCGTTCCTTTGGAGGAGGAGAGGTGCTCTGCTTTTTAGAGTTTCCAGTTTTTCTGCTCTGTTTTTTCCCCATCTTTGTGGTTTTATCTACTTTTGGTCTTTGATGATGGTGATGTCCAGATGGCTTTTTGGTGTGGATGTCCTTTCTGTTTGTTAGTTTTCCTTCTACCAGACAGGACCCTCAGCTGCAGGTCTGTTGGAGTTTGCTAGAGGTCCATTCCAGACCCTGTTTGGCTGGGTGTCAGCAGCAGTGGCTGTAGAACAGCAGATTTTTGTGAGACCACAAATTCAGCTGTCTGATAGTTCCTCTGGAAGTTTTGTCTCAGAGGAGTACCCGGCCAAGTGAGGTGTCAGTCTGTCCCTACTGGGGGGTGCCTCCCAGTTAGGCTGCTCAGGGGTCAGGGACCCACTTTAGGAGGTAGTCTGTCCATTCTCAGATCTCCAACTGCATGCTGGGAGAACCACTACTGTCTTCAAAGCTGTCAGTCAGACCGGGATGTTTAAGTCTGCAGAGGTTCCTGCTGACTTTTTGTTTGTCTGTGCCCTGCCCCCAGAGGTGGTGTCTACAGAGGCAGGCAGGCCTCCTTGAGCTGTGGTGGGCTCCACCCAGTTCGAGTTTCCTGGCTGCTTTGTTTACCTTAGCAACCCTGGGCAATGGTGGGCGCCTCTCCCCCAGCCTCACTGCCGCCTTGCAGTTTGATCTCTGACTTCTGTGCTAGCAATCAGCGAGACTCCGTGGGCATAGGACCCTCCGAGCCAGGTGCAGGACACAATCTCCTGGTATGCCGTTTTCCAGGCCCGTTGGAAAAGTGTAGTATTAGGGGGGGACTGACCCAATTTTCCAGGTGCCATCTGTTACCCCTTTCTTTGACTAGGAAGGGAACTCCCTGACCCCTTGCACTTCCCGAGTGAGGCAATGCCTCGCCCTGCTTCGGCTCACGCACAGTGCGCTGCACCAACTCTCCTGTACCCACTGTTTGGCACTCCCTAGTGAGATGAACCCGGTACCTCAAACAGAAATGCAGAAATCACCTGTCTTCTGTGTCGCTCAGGCTGGGAGCTGTAGACCGGAGCTGTTCCTATTCGGCCATCTTGGCTCCACCGAATAACAACTATTTTAAAAATGTTTTCCTAGATTCTTACCCAAAGCAAATATCTGAGCACTATAAATAGAATTCTATGCTGACTATAAACCTTTTCCTTTAAGGATATGCAAAATATTTTAGAATCATAAATGGATACCATACTATGAAGCACAAGAGCATTTTTAAAACTTATTCATTGATATGCATTGGTTTTCAGTAAGTATATTATGTAAATATTATTTCAGAATATTTTGTAGAAACTCAGGCCTAAAACATAACTATACTGGTTTTACCAAGGACTTCCATACACTTAGGCCTCTCAGTCAAACAATCACTACTAGTTAAATCAATTTGGTGCAACTGTTTTTTATTAAGTTCAATTTTTGCTATCACAAAATATTTCAACAGTATGGCTAGAGTAATGGTGAGAATTTAATGACATACTAACCCCAGGGATTTTGTAATATCAAAACAAGCCTCCAAAAGTCTTATTTGCATGAAGAATCTCTGATATTTTTGGTTAAATGGTAAAAAGCAACTTGAAACCAGAAGTTAGATGTTAGGTACATAGGTACCTCAGGATTAACGTTCTTAAATAAATGTCTTAGGCTCTGATGAGGAGGAATGGGATGGGATATTGTACACACCTAATAGGTAAGAAATAGTCTTAGGGTAGGAGAGAATCAAAATCTACTGGATAAAATCTTAGAGTATCAATAGAGACATGTTTAATATTTCCCCATGATACTATCCTTGGACATGTTCCAATTGCTTCACGAGAGTTGGTTGTAAGAAATTTTAAAAAGGTAAATATTATTTTAGGAATAGCTATACAGCTGCCTCGAAGAGACTCAACAATAATTCAGTAATTTAGATTCAATAGTAAGAAGACAAAAATATATCCCTCTTTCAATTAACAGTCTAAGGTGAGCATCCCAATGAATGGCTCTACTCCAAATGATCATTCAGGAATGCGGCTTTCTTCTGTTTCTCTGAGAAGTCTCTAGGGCAATGGTTTTTAAAGTGTGGTCCATAGAGCCTTTGAGGATTACAAGACTTTACAGGGAGGTTGTGAGGTCAGAACTATTTCTATAATAATATTAATATTAACTCATATTAATACTAGCAACAAATATTCACATTAGTAATACTACTCATAGTAATGTTACTAAAAATAACACATTCTTTGCCTTTTCCCCAGTGATGACATTAACTCTGATAATGTAATAAAAGGCAGTGGCAACAAACTGCAGTAGGAATCATTGGAATCTTCACCACCACACACTGACAGTTTTGTAAAAAAAAAAAAAAAAAAAAAAAAACCACACAAATTTATATCAGAATTTCTTTGATGAAGCATTGAATATTATAAATTCTATTAAAAATTTTACTTTTGAGTATCTGTGTTTTTAATATTCTAGTTGACAAAATTGGAAATACAGATCCTTTCTCAAGGGAGGAGCAAGATGGGCAAATAATATCCTTCACTGTTTGTTTCCCCCATAAGAAGACCAAATTTTTACAACTAACTCCACAGAAAAAGTACCATCACAAGAATAAGGTATCAGATGAGCAATTGGAGTATCTGGCTTTAATTTCATATCACTAAAAAAGGCACTGAAATGGGCTAGGAGAGAGTCTTGAATTACCAATGCCATCCCTCCCCCATCTCCCAGCAGCAGCCATGTGGCATGGAAAATCTGTACTCTTGGGAGAGGGAAAGCACAGTGATTTAGAGACTTCACATTGAACTCACTGCTGCCCTGTCACAGCAGAAAGCAGAACCAGGCCGTATCCAACTGATGCTTGCTCATGGAGGTAGCATTTGGGCCAGCGCTAGCCAGAAGGGAATTTCCCATCCCAGTGGTTAGAGCTTCAGTTCTGGCAAGCATCACTCCTGCAGGTTAATGTGGCTTGGAGCCCTAAATGAACTTTAGGGGTAGCCTAGGCCACAAGGACTGCAATTCCTAGGCAATTGCAGGGACTGAACTGGGCTCAGAGACAGTGGCCTGGGTGGAGGGGGGCACATGGCCTACTGAGACATCAGACAGAGCAGGTAATAAAGTGCTTGGGCCACCCCTCCCTCATCCCCTAGCAGCAGCCACAAGGCATGGAGAAATCTGTGTACTTGAGAGAAGAGGGCAGCAATTTTGAGACATCATATTAAACGCAGTGCTGCTGTGTTACAGGGGAGAGCAAAGCTGTGTTGGGTTCAGCTGGCATCTGTGCACAGAGGGAGAATTTGGACCAGACCTAGCCAGAAGGGAATCACCCATCCCAGCAGTCATAACTTGAATTTCTTGGCAAGCCTTGCTGCAGTGAGCTAAAGTGCTCCAGAGTCCTAGGTAAACTCAAAAGGCAGTCTAGGACACAAGGACTGAAACTCCTAGGCAACTCCTGGTGCTGGGCTGGGCTTAGAGACAGCGGACTAGGGTGGCACATGACCTAGGGAGACATCAGATAGGGTAGCTAAGGGAGTGCTTGTGTCACCCCTTCCCCAACCCTAGGCAGCCCAGTTCACAGCAACAAAAGGGACTGCTTCCTTCTGCTTCAGGAGAGGAGAGTAAAGAGGACTTTGTCATATATCTTGGATACCAGCTCAGGCTTAGTAGGATAGGGCACCAGGCAGAGTCTTGAACACCCATTCCAGGACCTAGCTGATGAAAGACATTTCTAGACATCCCCTGGACCAAAAGAGACCCTTGAAGGGAAGGACCCAGTCATGGCAGGATTCATCATCTGCTGACTAAAGAGCCCTTGGGCCCTGAATAACTACCAGTGATACCCAGGTAGTATGCCATAGGCCTTGGGCTCAGAGCTGTGGTGCCTATGGTGAAAACCTCCTTCTGTCTGAGAAAAGCAGGGGGAAAAGTAAACGGAAATTTGTCTTGTAACTTAGGTACCAGCTTGGCCACAGTGGGGTAAAGCACCAAGTAGGCTCTTGGAGTCCCCAAGTCTAGGGACTGGACTATTGGTCAGCATTCCCGGACCTTCCCTGGGCCAGAGGGGAGCCTACTGCCCAGAAGGATGAGTCCCAGTTCTAACAGCATTCACCACTGGCTGACTGACAAGCCCTTGGGCTTTTAATCAGAGGTGGTCTCGCAGAAACTCCCCATGGGCCAGTGGTGGTGGTGGACACAGGGAGAGGCTTTTCTGCAGTAAAGGGAGAGAAGAATAGGAATAATGTTGTGTTGTGTTTGAGTGCCAGCTTACCTATAGTAGAATATAACATTAGTACATTTTTAAGGTTTTCTACTCCAGTCCCCAGCTCCCAACAGCATCTCTGGACACAGTCAGGGACGGGGAGAACTCAACACCTTGAAGGGAAAGACACATACCTGGCTGGCTTTGCCAGTTGCTAATGGTATAGACCTAAAGCCTTGAGTAAACATGGGTAGTAGTCAGATAGTTGTTACAGCAGGCCTTTGGTGAGACCCAGTGCAGTGTTGGCCTCAGGTATAAATCATCACAGTCCCAGTGGTGGCGGCCACCAGGGTGCTTGTGGCCCCCCACCCCCAGTTCCAGGTGACTTAGCACAGACAGAGAACCTTCATTTGTTTGGAGAAAAAGAACAAGAGCGTCTGCCTGGGAATCCAGAGAATTCTTCTAGAACTTATCCAAGACCACCAAGGCATTTCCTCTGTGAGTCTGCAAGAACCACAGCATTATTGGGTTTTGGGCCCAAGTTCCTCCAAGTACCTCGAAAACCTTCCGAAGAATGACAGGCCCAAAAAAGCCCAGACTGCAAAAACCACAAGAAATGCCTAACTCTTCACTGCTCAGACACCAAAGAACATCTACAATCATCCAGGAAAATATGACCTCTGTAAACAAACTAAATAAGCTACCAGAGACCAATATTGGAGAAACAGAGATATGTGACCTTTCAGACAAAAATTCAAAATGACTGTGTTGAGGAAACAAATAAATTCAAGGTAACACAAAGAGGGATTTTAGAATTCTATCAGATAAACATAACAAAGGGACTGAAATTATTAAAAAGAAGCAAGAAAAAATTATCAACTTGAAAAATGCAATTGACATACTGAAGAATACATCAGAATTGCTTAATAGGATAATTGATGAAGCAGAAGAAAGAATTAGTGAACTTGCAGACAAGCTATTTGAAAATACACAATCAAAGGAGACAAAAGAAAAAGGAGTTAAAAAGAATGAAGTATGCCTGTAAGATCTAGAAAATAGCCTCAAAAGGGCAAATCTAAGAGTTCGTGGCCTTAAAGAGGAAGTAGAGAGAGAGATTGGGGTAGAAAGTTTATACAAAGGTATAATATCAGAGAACTTCCCAAATCTAGAGAAAGATATCAATATCTAAGTACAAAAAGGTTATAGAACATCAAGCAGATATAACCCAAAGAAGACTATTTCAAGTCATTCACAAACTGCCAGTGATCAAAGATAAAGAAAGGATCCTAAAAGCACCAAGAGGAAAGGAACATAACATATAATAGAGCTCCAATACATCTGGCTGCAGACTTTACAGTGGAAACCTTGCAGGCCAGGAGAGAGTAGCATGACATATTTAAAGTGCTGAAGGAAAAAAATCTTTTACCCTACAATAGTATAGCCAGTGAAAATATCTTTCAAACATGAAGGAGAAATAAAGACATTACCAGACAAACAAAAACAGAGATTTTATCAACTCTAGATCTGTTTTATAAGAAATGTTAAAGGAAGTTTCTAATATGAGAGAAAAGGACATTAATGAGCAAGAAGCAATCATTTGAAGCTATAAAACTCATTGGTAATAACACACAGAAAAACACAGAATATTATAGCACTGTAAGTGTGGTGTGTAAACTATTCTTAAGTAGAAAGACTAAATAATGAACCAATCAAAAATAATAACTACAACAAGTTTTCAAGACATACATGGTACAATAAGACATAAATAGAGAACAAAAAGTTAAAAAGGGGTAGGACAAAGTTAAAGTGTAGAGTTTTCATCAGTTTTCATTTTTTTAAATTATACTTTAAATTCTGGCGTACAATTGCAGAATGTGCAGGTTTGTTACATAGGAATACACGTGTCATGGTGGTTTGCTGCACCCATCAACCTGTCATCTACATTAGGTATTTCTCCTAATGCTATCCCTCCACTAACCTCCCACCCCCTGACAGGCCTTGGTGTGTGATGTTCCCCTCCCTGTGTCTACGTGTTTTCTTTGTTCAACTCCCAATTATGAGTGAGAACATGTGGTGTTTGGTTTTCTGTTCTTTTTTTTTTTTTGAGATGGAGTCTCACTCTATCACCCAGGATGGAGTGCAGTGGCATGATCCCGGCTCACTGCAAGCTCCGCCTCCCGGGTTCATGCCATTCTCCTGCCTCAGCCTCCCGAGTAGCTGGGACTACAGGCACCCGCCACCACGCCTGACTAATTTTTTGTATTTTTAGTAGAGACAGCGTTTCACCATGTTAGCCAAGATGGTCTTGATCTCCTGACCTCCTGATCCACCTGCCTCAGCCTCCCAAAGTGCTGGGATTACAGGCATGAGCCACCGTGCCCAGCCAGTTTTCTGTTCTTGTGCTAGTTTACTGAGAATGATGGTTTTCAGCATCATCCATGTCCCTGCAAAGGACATTAACTCATCCATTTTTATGGCTGCATAATATTCCATGGTGTATATGTGCCACATTTTGTTTATCCAGTCTACTATTGATGGGCATTTGGGTTGATGCCAAGTCTTTGCTATTGTGAATAGTCCCTCAATAAACATAGGTGTGCATGTGTCTTTATAGTAGAATGATTTGTAATCCTTTGGGTAAACACCCAGTAGTGGGACTGCTGGGTCAAATGGTATTTCTGGTTCTAGATCCTTGAGGAATCGCCCCACTGTCTTCCACAATGATTGAACTAATTTACACTCCCACCAACAGTGTAAAAGCATTCCTATTTCTCCACATCCTATCCAGTATCTGTTGTTTTTTGACTTTTTAATAACCACCATTCTAACAGGCATGAGATGGTATCTCAATGTGGTTTTGATTTTCATTTCTCTGATGACCAGTGACAATGAGCTTTTTTTCATATGTTTGTTGGCTGCACAAATGTCTTCTTTTGAGACCTGTCTGTTCATATCCTTTACCCACTTTTTGATGGGGTTGTTTGTTTTTCTTGTAAATTTGTTTAAGTTCTTTGTAGATTCTGGATATTAGCCCTTTGTTAGGTGAATAGATTGCAAAAATTTTCTCCCATTCTATAGGTTGCCTGTTCACTCTCATAGTTTCTTTTGCTGTGTAGAAACTCTTTAGTTTAATGAGATCCCATTTGTCAATTTTGGCTTTTGTTGCCATTGCTTTTGGTGTTTTAGTCATGAAGTCTTTGCTCATGCCTATGTCCTGAATGGTATTGCCTAGGTTTTCTTCCAGGGTTTTTATGGTTTTAGGTCTAACATTTAAGTCTTTAATCCATCTTGAATTAATTTTTGTATAAGGTGTAAGGAAGGGGTTCAGTTTCTGTTTTCTGCATATGGCTAGCCAGTTTTTCCAACATTATTTATTAAATAGGGAATCCTTTCCCCATTTCTTGTTTTGGTCAGGTTTGTCAAAGATCAGATGGTTTTAGATGTGTGGTGTTATTTCTGAGGCTTCTGTTCTGTTCCATTGGTCTATATATCTGTTTTGGTACCAGTACCATGCTGTTTTGGTTATTGTATCCTTGTAGTATAGTTTGAAATCAGGTAGCGTGATGCCTCCTGCTTTGTTCTTTTTGCTTAGGATTGTCTTGACTATGTGGGCTCTTTTTTGGTACTGTATGAAATTTAAAGTAGTTTTTTTCCAATTCTGTGAAGAAAGTCAATGGTAGCTGGATGGAGATAGCATTGAATCTACAAATTACTTTGGCCAGTATGCCATTTTCACTATGTTGATTCTTCCTACCCATGAGTATGGAATCTTTTTCCATTTATTTATGTCATCTCTTATTTCCTTGAGCAGTGGTTTGTGATTCTCCTTGAAGAGGTCCTTCACATCCCTTGTAAGTTGTATTCCTAGGTATTTTATTCTCTTCGTAGCAATTGTGAATGAGAGTTCACTCATGATTTGGCTCTCTGTTTGTCTGTTATTGGTGTATAGGAATGCTTGTGATTTTGGCACAATGATTTTTGTATCCTGAGACTTTGCTGAAGTTGCTTATCAGCTTAAGGAGATTTTGGGCTGACACAATGGGGTTTTCTAAATATACAATCATGTCATCTGCAAACAGAGACAATTTGACTTCCTCTTTGTCTATTTGAATACTGTTTATTTCTTTCTCTTGCCTGATTGCCCTGGCCAGAACTTCCAATACCATGTTGAATAGTAGTGGTGGGAGAGGGCATCCTTGTCTTGTGCCAGTTTTCTTTTTTTTTTTTTTTTTTTGAGAGAGAGAGTCTCGCTCTGTCCCCCAGGCTGGAGTGCAGTGGCGCAATCTCGGCTCACTGCAAACTCCACCTCGGTGGTTCACATCATTCTCCTCCCTCAGCCTCTCAAGGAGCTGGGACTACAGGTGCCCGCCACCACGCCTGGCTAATTTTTTGTATTTTTAGTGGAGACGGGGTTTCACCATGTTAGTCAGGATGGTCTCGATATCCTGACCTCGTGATCTGCCCCCCTCAGCATCCCAAAGTGCTGGGATTACAGGCGTGAGCCACCACGCCCATCCTTGTGCCGATTTTCAAAGGGAATCTTTCAAGTTTTTGCCCATTCAGTATGATATTGGCTGTGGGTTTGTCATAAATAGCTCTTACAATTTTGACATACGTTCCATCAATACCTAGTTTATTCAGAGTTTTTAGCATGAAGGGTGTTGAATTTTGTTAAAGGCCTCTTCTGCATCTATTGAGACAATCACGTGGTTTTTGTCATTGGTTCTGTTTATGTGATGGATTACATTTATTGATTATGTGATGATTACATTTATTGAACCAGCCTTGCATCCCAGGTATGAAGCCAACTTGATAGTGGTGGATAAGCTTTTTGATGTGCTGCTGGATTCGGTTTGCCAGTATTTTATTGAGGATTTTTGCATCGATGTTCATCAGGGATATTGGCCTGAAATTTTCTTTTTTTGTTGTGTTTCTGCCAGGCTTTGGTATCAGAATGATGCTGGCCTCATAAAATGAGTTAGGGAGGATTCCCTCTTTTTCTATTGTTTGGAATAGTTTCAGAAGGAATGGTACCAGCTCCTCTTTGGTAGAATTCTTCTGGTAGAATTCAGCTGTGAATCCATCTCGTCATGGACTTTTTTTGGTTGGTAGGCTATTAATTACTGCCTCCATTTCAAAACTTGTTATTGGTCTATTCAGAGATTCGACTTCTTCCTGGTTTAGATTTGGGAGTGTATATGTCCAGGAATTTATCATTTCTTCTAGATTTTCTAGTTTATTTGCATATAGGTGTTTATAGTATTCTCTGATGGTAGTTTGTATTTCTGTGGGATCAGTAGTGATATCCCCTTTATTGTTTTTTTATTGTGTCTATTTGATTCTTCTCTCTTTTCTTCTTTATTAGACTGGCTAGTGGTCTATCTATTATGTTGATCTTTTCAAAAAAACATCTCCTGGATTCACTGATTTTTTGAAGGATTTTTCATGTCTCTATCTCCTTCAGTTCTACTCTGATCTTAGTTATTTCTTGTCTTCTGCTAGCTTTTGAATATGTTTGCTCTTGCTTCTCTAGTTCTTTTAATTGTGATGTTAGGGTGTCAATTTTAGATCTTTCCTGCTTTCTCATGTGTCCCAGAGATTCTGGTATATTGTGTCTTTATTCTCTTAGGTTTCAAATAACATCTTTATTTCTGCCTTCATTTCATTATTTACCCAGTAGTCATTCAGGAGCAGATTGTTCAGTTTCAGTTTCCATGTGGTGTGGTTTTGAGTGAGTTTCTTAATCCTGAGTTCTAATTTGATTGCACTGTGGTCTGAAAGACTGTTTGTTTTGATTTCCATCCTTTTGCATTTGCTGAGAAGTGTTTTATTTCTAATTATGGGGTCAGTTTTAGAATAAATGTGATGAGGTGCTGAGAAGACTGTGTATTCTGTTGATTTGGGGTTGAGAGTTCTGTAGTTGTCTATTAGATCCACTTGGTCCAGAGCTGAGTTCAAGTCCTGAATATCGTTGTGAATTTTTTGTCTCACTGATCTAATATTGACTGTGGGGTGTTAAAGTCTCCCACTATTATTGTGTGGGAGTCTAAGTCTCTTTGTAGGTCTCTAAGAACTTGCTTTATGAATCTGGGTGCTCCTGTATTAGGTGCATGTATATTTAGGATAGTTAGCTCTTTTTGTTGCATTGATCCCTTTACCATTACGTAATGCCCTTCTTTATCTCTTTTGATCTTTGTTGGTTTACAGTCTGTTTTATCAGAGACTAGGATTGCAACCCCTGGTTTTGTTTTGGTTTTTTTTTGCTTTCAATTTGCGTGGTAAATATTCCTCCATCCCTTTATTTTGCGCCTATGTGTGTCTTTGCAATGTGAGATGGGTCTCTGAATACAGCACACCAATGGGTCTTGATTATCCAATTTGCCAGTCTGTGTCTTTTAATTGGGGCATTCAGCCATTTACATTTAAGGTTAATATTGTTATGTGTGAATTTGATCCTGTCATTATGATGTTAGCTGGTTATTTTGCCCAATAGTTGATGCAGTTTCTTCATAGTGTTGATGGTCTTTCAATTTGGTATGTTTTTGCAGTGGCTGGTACCGGTTGTTCCTTTCCATGTTTAGTGCTTCCTTCAGGAGCTCTTGTAAGGAAGGCCTGGTGGTGACAAAATCTCTCAGCATTTGCTTGTCTGTAAAGGATTTTATTTCTCCTTCACTTATGAAGCTTAGTTTGGCTAAATATCAAATTCTGGGTTAAAAATTCTTTTCTTTAAGAATGTTTACTATTGGCCCCCACTCTTTTCTGGCTTGTAGGGTTTCTGAAGAGAGATCTTCTGTTAGTCTGATGGGCTTCCCTTTGTGGGTAATCTGACCTTTCTCTCTGGCTGCCCTTAATATTTTTTCCTTCATTTCAACCTTGGTGAATCTGACAATTATGCGTCTTGGAGTTGCCCTTCTCATGGAGTATCTTAGTGGTGTTCTCTGTATTTCCTGAATTTGAATGTTGGCCTGTGTTGCTAGGTTGGTAATGTTCTCCTGGATAATATCCTGAAGTGTGTTTTCCAACTTGGTTCCATTCTCTTCGTCACTTTCAGGTACTACACCAATCAAATGTAGATTTGGTCTTTTCACTTAGTCTTATATTTCTTGGAGGCTTTGTTCATTCGCTTTCAGTCTTTTTTCTCTAATCTTGTCTTCTTGCTTTATTTCATTAAGGTGATCTTCAATCTCTGATATCCTTTCTTCTGCTTGATCAACTCAGCTATTGATATTTGTGTATGCTTCATGAAGTTCTCATGCTGTGTTTTTCAGCATCATCAGGTCACTTATGTTCTTTTCTAAACTGGTTATTCTAGTTAGTAATTCCTCTAACATTTTTCAAGGTTCTTAGCTTCCTTGCATTGGGGTAGAACATGCTCCTTTAGCTCGAAGGAGTTTGTTATTACCCACCTTCTGAAGCCTACTTCCGTCAATTTGTCAAACTCACTCTGTGTCCAGTGTTGTTCCCTTGCTGGTGAAGAATTATGATCCTTTGGAGAAGAGGAGTTCTGGTTTTTGGAATTTTCAGCCTTTTGCACTGGTTTCTCCCCATCTTCATGTATTTATCTACCTTTCGTCTTTGATGTTGGTGACCTTTGGATGGGGTCTCTGAGTGGACATCTTTTTTGTTGATGTTGATGCTATCCCTTTCTGTTTGTTAGTTTTCCTTCTAACATTGAGGTCCCTCTACTGCAGGTCTGCTGGATTTTGCTGGAGGTCCACCCCAGATCCTGTTTGCCTGGATATCACCAGCAGAGGCTGCAGAAAAGCAAAGATTGCTGCCTTTTCCTTCCCCTGGAAGCTTTGTCTCAGAGGGGCACCTGCCAGATGCCAGCCAGAGCTCTCCTGTACGAGGTTTCTGTTGGTCCCTACTGGGAGCTGCCTCCCAGTCAGGATACATGGAGGTTGGGGACTCATTTGAGGAGGCAGTCTGACCCTTAGCAGAACTTGAACACTGTCCTGGGAGATCTGCTGCTCTCTTCAGAGCCATGAGGCAGGGACGTTTAAGTCTGCTGAAGCTGTGCCCACAGCTGCCCCTTCTCCCAGGTGCTCTGTCCCAGGGAGATGGGGGTTTTATCTATAAGCCCCTGACTGGAGCTGCTGCCTTTTTTTCAGAGATGCCCTGCCCATAGAGGAGGAATCTAGAGAGGCAGTCTGGCCACAGTGGCCTTGCTGAGCTGCAGTGGGCTTCACCAAGTTCAAACTTCCCAGCAGCTTTGTTTACACTGTGAGGGTAAAACTGCCTACTCAAGCCTCAGCAATGGCAGACACCCCTCCCCACAACAAGCTTTAGTGTCCCAGGTTGACCTCAGATTGCTGTGCTGGCAGCGACAATTTCAAGCCAGTAGATCTTAGCTTGCTGAGCTCCTTGGGGGTGAGAACCACCAAGCCAGACCACCTGGCTCCCTGGCTTGAGCCCCCTTTCCAGGGGAGTGAACGGTTTTTTCTCGCTGGCATTCCAGGTGCCGCTGGAGTATGGGAAAAAAAAAAAAAAACTCCTGCAGCTAGCTCAGTATCCGCCCAAACAGTCACCCACTTTCTGTTTGAAACCCAGGGCCCTGGTGGCGTAGGCACTGGAGGGAATCTCCTCATCTGTGGGTTGCAAAGACCATGGGAAAAGCACGGTATCTGGGCCAGAGTGCACTGTTCCTCACAGCACAGTCCCTCACAGCTTCTCTTGGGTACGGGAGAGAAGTCCCTGACCCCTTGTGCTTCCCAGGTGAGGCAACACCTCACCCTGCTTCAGCTTGCCCTCCGTGGGCTGTGCTCACTTTCCAAATTCCCAGTGAGATGAACCAGGTACCTCAGTTGGAAATGCAGAAATCACCCGCCTTCTGCGTCAATCTCAGTAGGAGCTACAGACCAGAGCTGCTCCTATTCGGCCATCTTGCCAGCTCCCTAGTTTTCTTTTTGCTTGTTTGTTTACTTGTTTGCTTATGCAATCAGTGTTAAGTTGTCATCAGTTCAAAATATTGGGTTATAAGATAGTATTTGCAAGTATCATGATAACTTCAAATTGCAAAACATACCACAGATATAAACAAACTAAAAAGCAAGAAGTTAAATCATACTACCAGAGAAAATCACCTTCACTGAAAGGAAGACAAGAAGAAAGGGAAGAAGGAAGAGAAGATCAGAAAGCACCTAGAAAACCAATAACAAATGGCAGAAGTAAGTCTTTTCTTATCAATAATAACACTGAATGTAAATGGACTAAACTTTCCAATCAGAAGACATTGGCTGGCTGAATGGATAAAAAAGCAAGACCCAATGATCTGTTTCTTACAAGAGACTTGCTTCACCTATAAAGACACACATAGACTCAAAATAAATGGAAAGAAAAAGATATTCCACATCAATGGAAAATAAAAAGGAGCAGGAGTCTCTATACTTATATCAGAAAAAATAGATTTCGAGACAAAAACGGTAAGAGACAAAGGAGGTCATTACATAACAATAAAGAGGTCAATTCAGCAAGAGGATTTAACAGTTATAAATATATATGCAACCAATGGTGGATCACCCGGATATATAAATCAGATATTATTAGAGCTAGAGAGAGAGACAGATCTTAATAGCTGGAGACAATAACGCCCTATCAGTGTTGGACAGATCTTCCAGCAGAAAATCAACAAAGAAACATCAGATTTAATCTGTGCTATATACTATAGACCAAATGGCTCTCATAGATATATAGAGAACATTTTATCCAATTATTACAGAATACATATTCTTTTCTTCAGCACGTGGATCATCCTCAGGGATAGACCATATGCTAGGTCACAAAAGAACTCATAAAATATTCAAAAATTGAAATAATATCAAGTATCTTCTTTGAACACAATGGAATAAAACTAAAAATCAGTAACAACAGGAATTTTGGAAACCATAACAAACATATGGAAATTCAACAGTTTGCTCCTGAATGACCAGTGGAGTCAATTAAAAAATTTAGAAAGAAATTGAAAAATTCCTTGAAACAAATAATAATGAAAACATAACATAGCAAAACCTATGTGACAGCAAAAGCAGCACTAAATGGGAAGTTCATAGTTTAAGTGGCCATATCAAAAAAGAAGAAAACCTTCTAATAACCTGGTAATGTATCTTAAACAACTAGAAAAGTAAGAGCAAAGCAAACCCAAAATTAGTGGAAAAAAGAAATATAAAGATCAGAATAGAAATAAATCAAATTGAAATGAAGAAAATGATGCAAAAGATCAACAAAACAAAAAAATTTGTTTTTGAAAAGATAAATAAAATTAACAAATCTTTAGCCAGACTAAGAAAAAGAAAAGACCCAATAAATAAAATTAGAGATTAAAAAAGAGACATTATGACTAATATTGCAGAATTTCAAAGGATCGTTAGTAGCTTCTATTAGCAACCATATGCCAACAAATTGGAAAATCTGAAAGAAATGGACAAATTTCTAGACACATATGACCTACCAATATTGAACCATGAAGAAATCCTAAACCTGAACAAACCAGTAACAAGTAACGAGATCAAAGCCATAGTAATAAGTCCCCCACTTAAGAAAAGCCTGGGACCTGATGGCTTCACTGCTGAATTCTACCAAACATTTAAAGAATAACTAATACCAATCCTATGCAAACTATTCTGAAACATGGAAGAGAAGGGAATAATTCCAAACTCATTCTACAAGGCCAGTATTACTGAAATCCAGACTAAGACACATCAAAAAAAGGAAACTATAGGCTAATATGCCAGATAAATAGTGATGAAAAAATCCTCAAAAAAAAAATACTAGCAAACCAAATTCAACAATATATTTAAAATATCATTCATCATGGCCAAGTGAGGTTTATACCAGAGATGCAAGGATGGTTCAGCATACACAACTCAATTGCTGTGATACATTGTATCAACAGAATAAAGGACAAAAACCAAATGATCATTTTAATTTATGTGAAAACATTTGATAATATTCAACATCCCTTCATGATAAAAACCCTCAAAAAATAAATTATAAGAAACATACCTCAGTATAATAAAAGCCATATGTGACAGACCCAAATCTAGTATCATACTGAATGAGGAAAAACCAACAGCCTTCTCTCTAAGATTGGGAACATGACAAGGATGCCCACTTTTACCACCGTTATTCAACATAGGACAGGATGTCCTAGCTAGAGCAATCAGACAAGAGAAAGAAATAAAGAGCATCCAAATTGGAAAACAAGAATCCTTGTTTGCAGATGATATGATCTTATATTTGGAAAACATAAAGACTCCAACAATTAACTATGAGAACTGATAAATACAGTAATGTTGCAGGATTCAAAATCAACATACAAAAATCAGTAGCATTTCTATGTGCCAATAGTGAACAATCTAAAAAAGAAATTGAAAAAGTAATCCCATTTACAATAACCACACATAAAATTAAAGACTCAGAAATTAACCAAAAAGTGAAAGATCTCTATAATGAAAACTATAGAGCACTGACGAAAGAAATTGAAGAGGACACAAGAAAGGGAAAGATATTCCATGTTCATGGATTGCAAGAATTAATATTGTTAAAATGTCCATAATACCCAAAGAAATATACAGATTCAATGAAATCCCTATCAAATACCAATGACATTCTTCATAGAAAAAAAAATTCCTACAATTTACATGGAACCACGTAAGACCAAGAATAGTCAAAGCTAACCTGAGCAAAAAGAACAAAACTGAAAGAATTGCTTTACCTTATTTCAAATTATACTACACAGCTATAATAACCAAAACAACATGGTAATGGCATAAAAACAGACACATAGACCAATAGAACAGAATAGAGAACCCAGAAACAAATCTATACATCTACCATCAATTCATTTTTGACAAAGATGCCAATAATATACATTGGAGGAAAAGACAATCTCTTCAACAAATGGTGCTGGGGATATTGGTTACCCATATGAAGAAGAATGAAGCTAGACCCCTGTCTCTTACCATATACAAAAATCAAATAAAACTGGATTAGGCCGGGCACGGTGGCTCACGCTTGTAATCCCAGCACTTTGGGAGGCCGAAGCGGGCGGATCACGAGGTCAGGAGATCAAGACCACGGTGAAACCCCGTCTCTACTAAAAAAAAAAAAAATAAAAAAAAAAAAATTAGCCGGGCGTGGTGGCGGGCACCTGTAGTCCCAGCTACTCGGAGAGGCTGAGGCAGGAGAATGGCATGAACCCGGGAGGCGGAGCTTGCAGTGAGCCGAGATTGCGCCACTGCACTCCAGCCTGGGTGACAGAGCGAGACTCTGTCTCAAAAAAAAAAAAAAAAAAAAAAAAAAAAACTGGATTAAAGACTTAAATATAGGACCCCAAGCTATGAACCTATTATAAGAAAACATTGAAGAAACTCTCCAGGACATTGGTCTGGGCAAAAATTTCTTGAGTAATATTCCACAAGCACAGGCAACCAAAGCAAAAATGGACAAATGGGATTACATCAAGTCAAAAATCTCCTGCCCAGCAAAGGAAACTATCAACAAAGAGACACCACACAGAATGAAAGAAAATATTTGCAAACTACTCCTCTGACAGGGATTAATAATCAGAATATATAAGGAGCTCGAACAATTCTGTAAGACAAAATGTAATAATCTCTTTTTTTTTTTTGATGGAGTTTTGCTCTTGTTGCCCAGGCTGGAGTGCAATGGTGCAATCTCAGCTCACTGCAAACTTTGTCTCCTGGGTTCAAGTCATTCTCCTGCCTCAGCCTCCTGAGTATATGGGATGACAGACATGTGCCACTATGCCCAGCTAATTTTGTAGTTTTAGTAGAGATGGGGTTTCACCATGTTGGCTAGACTGGTCTCAAACTCCTGAACTCAGGTGATCCACCCGCCTTGGCCTCCCAAAGTGCTGAGATTACAGATGTGAGCCACCATGCCTGGCCTTAATAATCCAATTTTTAAATGGGCAAATATCTGAATAGACATTTCTCAAAAGAAGACATATAAATAGCAAACAGGTATATGAAAAGGTGTTCAACATCATGTATCATTGGAGAAATGAAAATTGAAACTACAATGAAATATCATCTCACCTCAGTTAAAATGGCTTTTATCCAAAAGATAGGCAACAACAAATGCTGATGAGGATGTGGAGAAAAAGGAACCTTCGTAAATTATTGGTAGGAATGTAAATTAGTACTACCACTATGGAAAATAGTTCCCAAAAAACTAAAACTAGAGCTACCACATGATCCAGCAATCTCACTGCAACACATATACCCAAAAGAAAGGAAATCAGTATATTGAAGAAATACCTGCCTTCCCATGTTTGTTGCAGCACTGTTCACAATAGCCAAGATTAGGAAGCCACCTAAGTGTCCACCAACAGATTATTGGATAAAGTGTGGTACATATACACAATGGGGTACCTTGCAGCCATAAAGAAGAATGAGAACTGTAGGTCATTATGTTAAGTGGAAATAAGTCAGGTATGTGAAGACAAACTTCACAAGTTCTCTTTTTTGTGGGAGCTAAAAGCCAAAACAATTAAACCTATGGAGATAGAGAACAGAAGGATGGCTACCAGAGGCTGGGAAGTATAGTGGGGGCATGGGAGGGAAGTAGGGATGGTCAATGTGTACAAAATAAAAACAGCCAGAAAGAATTAATAAACCTAGTATTTGATAGCACAACTGGGTGACTATAGTCAATAATTTAATTGTACATTTAAAAATAACGAAAAGAGTATAATTTGATTGTAACACAAAGGATAAATATCAGGGGAACCCGCCCCCAATATTTCAGTGTGGATTCTTTCTATTTTCCATAAGTGTCAGCCGGCTGGGAAATAAAAAGAAAGAGTACAAAGAGAGGAATTTTACAGTTGGGCTGCCAGGAGTGACATCACATATCGGTAGGACCGTGATGCCCACCTGAGCCTCAAACCAGCAAGTTCTTTATTAAGGGTTTCAAAAGGGGAGGGGGTGTAAAACAGGGAGTAGGTACAAAGGTCACATGCTTCAAAAGGTAAAAAGCAGAACTACTAATAAGGGTCTAACAAAGATCACATGCTTCTGAGGGAACAGGACAAAGGGAAAAAGCAGAAATACTGATAGGGGTCCAACAAAGATCACAAGGCAGAGGGTAAAAGCAGAACTACTGATAAGGGTCTATGTTCAGCGGTGCACATATTGTCTTGATAAACATCTTAAACAACAGAAAACAGGGTTTGAGAGCAGAGAACTGGTCTGACCACAAATTTACCAGGGCAGAGTTTTTCCCCACCCTAGTAAGCCTGAGGGTACTGCAGGAGACCAGGGCGTATCTCAGTCCTTATCTCAACCACATAAGACAGACATTCCCAGAGCGGCCGTTTATAGACCTCCCCCAAGGAATGCATTCCTTTCCCAGGGTATTAACATTAATATTCCTTGCTAGGAAGAGAATTTAGCGATATCTCTTCTACTTGCATGTCCATTTATAGGCTTTCTGCAAGAAGAAAAATATGGCTCTTTTTGCCCGACTCTGCAGGCAGTCAGACCTTATGCTTGTCTTCCCTTGTTCCCCAAAAATTGCTGTTATTCTGTTCTTTTTCAAGGTGCACTGATTTCATATTGTTCAAACACACGTTTTACAATTAATTTGTACAGTTAACACAATTATCACAGTGGTCCTGAGGTAACGTATATCCTCAGCTTACAAAGATAATAGGATTAAGAGATTAAAGGAAAGACAGGCATAAGAATTTATAAAAGTATTATTTGGGCTGGGCGCAGTGGCTCAAGCCTGTAATCCCAGCACTTTGGGAGGCCAAGGCAGGCGGATCATGAGGTCAGGAGATCAAGACCACAGTGAAACCCCATCTTTACTAAAAATACAAAAAATTAGCCAGGTGCAGTGGCAGGCGCCTGTAGTCCGAGCTACTCAGGAGGCTGAGGCAGGAGAATGGCGTGAACCCAGGAGGTGGAGCTTGCAGTGAGCTGAGATTGCACCACTGAACTCCAGCCTGGGCAACAGAGCGAGACTCCATCTCAAAAAAAAAAAATATATATATATATATATATATATATATATATATATATATATATTTGGGAACTGATAAATGTTCATGAAATCTTCACAATTTATGTTCCTCTGCCACGGCTCCAGCCAGTCCCTCCCTTTGGGGTCCCTGACTTCCCACAACAGATAAATGCATGAGGGAATGGATACCCCATTTTCCATGAGGCAATTATTACGCATTACATGCCTGTATCAGGGTATCTTGTGTACCCCATTAATATATACATCTACTATGTACCTACAAAAGTAAAAAATAAAAATTAAAAAAATTTTTAAACATTTAAAATGAGAAGTATATATAAGCACTTATGTTGTTTACTGAAGTATGATGACTATCTCATGGAATAGAGCTCCTGAGATTATTTAAGTTGCAAGATGAACTGGCCACATTTTTATAGAATGACATTTTAACAGAAAGAATGATTGACAAGCCATTGTTATTAGTACTTGAATACTGGTCAACAATTACTTGAAAATTAGCAAAGTGAGTGTGTCATTTTAAGGAAAACAACTGAAACATTTGATGCCAATAATAACATTCAAGCTTTCAAGCAAAAAATTAGAATTTTGGAAAACGTGTATTCACCACTTGTTGGCCATAATAGCTATACAATACTTAAAAATGTTTTTGATGAGATTGGTGCTGATATTAATGACTGTGGTAATTTTTTGATATTGTGCAATTTTAAAATGTCAACATTAAGATATTTGCCTAACTCAGTGAAGCAGTATTTTCTTTTTTAATTTTTAAGTTTGGGGTATGTGTGCAAGTTTGTTATAGATGACTTGCGTCATAGGGGTTTGTTGTACAAATTATTTCATCACCTGGGTATTAAGTCTAGTGCCCATTAGTTATATTTCCTGATCCTCTCCCTCCTCTCACCTTCCATCCTCTGGTAGGCCCCAGTGTTCATGGTTCCTCTCTATGTGTTCATGTGTTCTCATCATTTAATTGCCATTTATAAGTAAGAACATGCAGTATTTTTTTTTTTTTTTTTTTTTTTTTGAGACGGAGTCTTGCTCTGTCGCCCAGGCTGGAGTGCAGTGGCGCAATCTCGGCTCACTGCAAGCTCCGCCTCCCGGGTTCACGCCATTCTCCTGCCTCAGCCTCTTCGAGCAGCTGGGACTACAGGCGCCCGCCACCACGCCCGGCTAATTTTTTGTATTTTTAGTAGAGACGGGGTTTCACTGTGGTCTCGATCTGCTGACCTCGTGATCCGCCCGCCTCGGCCTCCCAAAGTGCTGGGATTACAAGCGTGAGCCACCGCGCCCGGCCGAACATGCAGTATTTGGTTTTCTGTTCCTGCACTAGTTTGCTAAGTATACTGGCCTCCAGCTTCATCCATGTTTCTGCAAAGGATGTGATTTCATTCTTTTTCATAGTATTCCCTGGTGTATATGTACCACATTTTCTTTGTTCAGTCTACCATTGACGGGCATTTAAGTTGATTCTGTGTCTTTGCTCTTGTGAATAGTGCTGCGGTGAACATACGTGTGCATGGATCTTTGTAACAGAATGATTTATATTCCTTTGGGTATATACCCAGTAACGGGATTGCTGTGTCAAATGGTAATTCTGTTTTTCTGTCTTTGAGGAATCTCCACACGTTTTTCCACAATGGTTGAATTTACACTTCCACCAACAGTGTATAAGTATTCCTTTTTCTCTGCAATCTTGCCAAAACCTGTTTTGTTTTTTTTTTTTTTTTTTTTTTTGGCTTTTTAATAATAGTCATTCTGACTAGTGTGAGATGGCATCAAATGATCAGTGATGTTCAGCTTTTTTCATATGGCTTTTGGCCACAGGTATGTCTTCTTTTGAAAAGTGTCTATTCATGTCCTTTGCCCACTTTTTAATGGGGTTGTTTTTCTCTTGTAAATTTGTTTAGGTTTCTTATAGATGCTGAATATTAAACCTTCGTCAGATGCATAGTTTGCAAAAATTTTCTCCCCTTCTGTATGTTGTCTGCTTTTTCTGTTGATAGTTCCTTTTGCTGTGCAGAAGCTCTTTAGTTTAATTAGATCCCATTTGTCAATTCTTACTTTTGTTGCAATTGAAGCAATATTTTCTTAACAGTTATCTTTTAAAAAAGCATTTTTAACATCATGGGGAAAAATCCATTCAAAGACTGATGGATTTTAACACAAGGAAATATGAAAAGTTTATTGACATGGTTTGAGAGTCTACAATTTAACTAATTTTTAACAAACTACCACTTGTTGAGCTTTGATAAAAACATTTAAAAAGAGTATCCACAACTATCTAAAAGACTAAAAAACACACTTGTTTTTTCCAAATGCATATTTGTGTGAACCTGGATTTTTTTTTTCACATTTATACTTCAGCCAAAACAACATATCACAATGAATAGGGTTTAGATACAGACAGGAGAATACAGGTTTTCTTTTTTAAGGCAGACATTAAAGAGATTTGCAAAAATATAAAATAATATCACACTTCTCAATGTTTTCGTTTTACAAATCTAGTTATTTTCATAAAATAATTTTTGTAAAAATATATATTTGATAAAACTATATAAATAAAATAGGTTTATTGTTATTTTTAAATGAACTATAAATTTTTTTAGTTTCTGAGTTTTAATTTCCAATATGATATATGTGAGTAGATATAACCTACATAAGCAAAACTCGGGATCCTCGGTAATTTGTAAAATGCAAACGTGTTGTAAGAACCAACTGTTTGAGAACTGCTACCCTATGGCTTGTTCTCATCTGCAGAGTTGAAGCTGGACCCATATTCCAGCTAATGGGAAAGAGAAAGAGCATGGAAAGGGGCATGTGTGAGGCTGGTACTGGAATTGGTACACTTCCCTTGGACTCAAATTCTAAGAGTGAGAACTTAGTTTCCTAACCACACCTGAGTCCTAAAGGAGCTGAAAATTGTAATGCTCAGCAGGGCAGCCATGGCCTGGCTATAATTCTAATATTGTGGAAGACCTGGGGAATAGATTTTGGTGGACAACTAGCAGCCTCCAAAGTGGCCCTTTAACCTGGCATCACTAATCATCAGGGAATTGCACATCAAAACCACAATAAGATATCACCTCACACCTGTTGGGATGGCTATTATGAAAACACAAGAGATACCAAGTGTTGGCAAGGGTATGGAGAAAAGGGAACCCTTATACAGTATTGATAGAAATATATATTGGTACTGCCATTATGGAAAACAGCAGGGAGTTTCTTTAAAAAGTTAAAAATTGAACTACCATATGGTCCAGCAATCTCACTTCTGGGTACATATTCAAAGGAAATAAAACCATTATCTTGAAGAGATCTGTTCACTCCCATGTTCACTGCCACATTATTTACACTAGCCAAGATATGGAAACAACATAGATGCCCACTGATAGATGAGTGGATAAGAAAAATGTGGTACACATGTACATATGTGTGTGTGTCTGTGTGTGTGTAATGAAATATTATTCAGCCATAAAAAAAGGAAATCCTGCTGTTTGCAACAACATGGATGAACCTGGAGGACATTATGCTAAGTGAAATAAGCCAGTACAGAAAGAAAAATACTGTATGGTCTCATTTATATGTGCAATCTACAACAGTCAAACTCACAGAAGCAGTGTATAATGATGGTGGTTTATTTGTAGTAACTAACAACTAGAAATTAAAATTTTATAAATGTTGTTTATAATAGCAACAAAAATATGAAATACTTAAGAATTTATCCCTCTAAAGTGTGCAGGGCCTATAAACTGAAAACTACAAAATATTGCTGAGAAAAAAGCAAAGAAGACATGAAAAAATAGAAAGATATATTTTGTTGAAGGGTTGGAAAACTCAATATTATTAAGATGTCAATTGTTTCTGAATTAATCTATAGATAAAATGCCATCTTGGTCAAAATGCCAGCACACATTTTTTATGGCAAAAAGAAAATTACAAAATAAAATTGTACTTATTGTTAAATTTATATGAAAATGTAAAGGATGTAAAATAGTCAAAAACAACTTGGAAAAAGACGAACAAAGTTGGAGGGTTAACACTACCTAATTTCAAAGCTTATTGTGAAGCTACAGTAATTATAACAGTATGATATTGAAATCAAGAGAGAAAAATAGGTCAGTGGAACATAATGGAAATTCCAGAAATAGGCCCACACTTGTCAACCAACTGGTTTTTAACTTAGTACAAAAAAAATTCAGTTGAAAAAGTCTAGTCTTTACAATAAATGCTACTATTACAATATATATTGATATTGCAAAATTGTGACCTTTGCTCCATTCATTGTACCATATATGAGAATTAACTTGAAATGGTTCAAAGACTAACAAGTAAAACCTGGAAGTATGAAACTTCTAGACAAAAAAAGAGAAGAAAATTTTTGTTGTCTTGGGCTAGTCCAAGAGTTTTTTAGACATAACACCAAAAGTATGATCACTAATAGAAAAATTAATAAACTAGACTTAATCAAAGTTAAATACTCTGTGTTTCCAGAGACTCTGTTAGGAGAATGAGAAGGCAACCCACAGACTTCGAGAAAATATTTGCAAAGTATAGACCTAATACATCTGGGCTTGCATCTAGAATATATAAAGAATTCTCAAAAATCATAAGAAAACAACTCAATAGTGCAAAAGATTTGAACAGACACTTGACTAAAGAAGACATATTAATGGCAAATAAGCTCAAGAAAAGATGTATAGCATCACTAGTTGTTAGGGAAAAGCATGCTAAAATCAAAATGAGATATCTCTACATATTTACAAGGATATATAAATTTTAAAACAAGTGTTGGTGAAAATATGAAGAAACCGGAACTCTCATACATTGCTGGTAGAAACTTAAAATAGTACAACTACTTTGGAAAAGTGTTTGGCCATTTATTTAAAAAATTAAACATATATCCTACCATGTGATCCTACCATTCTACTTATAGGTATGTACCCAGGAGAAAAAGAGGCAATGTCCATACAAAGATTTGTATTACAATGTTCATAGCAGCCTTCCTTGTAATAGGCAAAAACTGGAAAGCAGCCCAAATGGTCATAAACAGGTGAATAAATATATAAATTATGCTATTTCTATACAACGGTATTAAAAAGGAACAGAGTATTGATACATGCTGCAACACAGAGGAATCTCAAAAATCATAATGCTGTATGAGATAGGCAGATTAAAAAAGAAAAAGAAAAATGCTGTATAATCCCTTTTGAAGAAAACTCTAAAAAATGCAAACTAATCCAGAGTCATGAAAAGTGTATCAGTGATTACCTGGGGACAAGAATGGTGGTGGTATAAAAAACGAACCAACAAACAAACAACAAACTGGTAACTACATGAGGTGATGGATGTGTCAAATAACTTGATTGTGGTAATCAAGTCACAATATGTATATTAAATCACCACATTTTATGCCTCGAACTTTTATAATTCTATTATTCAATTATACCTCAATAAAACTGGGGCAAAAAAGAATGAAGGAGGTGTGGAGAAGGGTAAGAGGGAGCAATTACAAGTAGGCACAGGACACTTTGGGGTGGTGGATATGTTCGTTATTTTGATTGTAGTGATTATTTCATGGTGGCATACATATGTCAAAAACTACCAAATTGTACACTTTAAAATGTGCAATATATTATATGCCAACTGTATCTTTTTTTTTAATCTACAGAGAGAGCTCACAGCAGTTTCCACCACCGTCAATCTGTCTCACAAGTGCATTTGCATTTTGGCTTTAGTTTTCTTCTTACTTCAACCACTGCTTTATTTCAAAAGATGGCTAAGGTCCAAATTTATTTTAAAATGATTTGTCACTCACTCATATTCGGAAAGTGCGTACTCAGGAAAATAAACGTTCAGCAAGTTTGCCTTACTGTCCGCAGCTTTGCCTTATTGAGGTAAGTCAGCCAGTGTCTGCATACTCCAAAGCCAAATCATGTGCATGTGAAATATATTTCCATACTGTTATCTTTCTTTATTAGGATGGCTCATCAAATATAATTCATATCACTCAGCATATGGAGCTGTTGGTTGACCCAGGCAAGAGAAACCAAACAAACTGGACAATTATGCTTAACCTTCCTAAGGTCACAGCTATACAGTCCCCCCATATTCATGGGGGATATGTTCCAACACACCCAGTGGCATTCTGAAACTGCAGATGGTACCAAACCATATATACACACATTTCCCATCTTAACTAAATATTTATTATACACTGGGGCTGTAACTTTTGCATTTTGAGGTGTGACAACAAAACTAGCACAAATTTCTTTTTTCTTCTTTACAACTTCGTGGATAGAATATTTGCTCTTACTGTAGGTCTTAGCAACCTTGGCAAATGACTGTGTTTCTTTCCTTATTAAGTCAAGAACTTTCATCTTTTCACTAAAGGAAGCACTTGACTGCTTCCCTTTAGCATATCTGAATTGCCAGCATCATTACTTAGGAACATTATTAAGTAAAATAAGGATTACTTGAACACAAGCACTGTGATGCTCAATAGTTGATCTGATAACCAAGACGGTTAGTTACTAAGTGACTAATGAGCAGGTAATATAGACAGAGTGGATGTGCTGTACAAAGAGATGATTCACATCCCAGGTGGGACAGAGTGGGATGGCATGAGATTTCATCACATTACTCAAAACAGCATGCAATTTAAAACATGAATTGCTTTCCATTTAAAAATAAAGGAATTTGATTATGTGTTCTCTAAAGCTTCCAAAAGGTATGTTGCTTGTTTTATTTATTTATTTTTGCATTTTCTATTTTATTAGATCTTGTTTACAAAGACTCTTGGAATAACTAGGCAATAGAAGACTTGCATGATGGCTATAGTTTATATGAGTCTCAGAGAAATAAATTGTTCCAAATTATACTTCCCCCGCCACAAAGCTCAAAGTACCTTATAGAGTCATCACTCATTCTCTAACATGATAAAACTTATGAAAGTAAGTTGTAAATTGTAAAAGACTTAAAATGTGTACCATAGTTAGTATTACTTCACAATTATTATCATATTTATTGTTGAGTTCTCAATAACGTATTGGTTGCTGGAGGGAGTTTCTATAGGTTAGAGAATCCTTATCTTCAAAAAGTAAATATAAAACATGATCTCGTTTATCCCCATAAATTAACACATAATGTGGTTTTTAATTATACAGTAACCTCCTCTTATCCATGGTTTTGTTTTCTGTGGTTTCAGTTACACTTGGTCAACCACAGTCCAAGAATATTAAACTTTTAATTTTAGAATAGTTTTATATTCACAGAAAAAATTATAAAAATAAGAGAGTTCCCAGGTGCCCCACAGCTAGTTTCCCCTATTGTTTGTATCTTATTACTGTTGTATGTTTGGCACAACTAATAAACAATATCGATACATTATTACTAAATAACTCCATACTTAATTCAGAATTCATTCATTTTTCCCTCCTATTGTCTTATTCTCTTTTGTGTTACAGGATCCAGTCCCAGATATGTATTACATTTAGTCATCGTGGCTCCTTCATCTCCTCTGGTTTGTGAAAGTTTCTTTTTAGACTTTCCATATTTTCCATGATCTTGGCAGTTTTGAGGATTACTGGCAATACATTCTATAGAATGTCCCTCAGATTGGGTTTGTGTAATATTTTCTCTATTAGACTGAAACTATGGGTTTGAGAAAGCAAGATCACAAAGGTGAAGTGCCTCTTTCTTATCGCATCATATCAAGGGGTGCATCTTATCAACACAACTTATCCCTGGTGATGTTAATAATTGATCAACTGACTGAGACAGTGTTTGCCAGCTTTCTTTACTATAAAGTTACATGCTACATAAATTACTTGGAATTCTTTTGTGCAGGAGATTTGTTTCTGCTTCATTTATGTACTTATTTATTCATTTATGTATAGAAGTACTACTCACATATTCTAATATGTACTTATAAAAAGTGTGTGTATTTGCTTTTTACATTGGGCTATAAATCCAATGCTATGTTATTTATTTTGTTGTTCAAATTTTTTAGCTTTGGCCACTGGAAGCTCACTGAGCTTGTCTCCTGTGTCCCTTTGAAAAACCCTCCATGGTTTTGTTTTTTGAGTACTTTTTATAGGCAGTGGGTGAGAAGAAGACTACAAGATGCTATAGACTTTTCTTATATGTTCCTTGCACCAGCCATAGAAATAAATATTTTTCCAAAGAGCCCTTGTTCTTTTTATCAGAGAATTGTATAAGAGAACAGAATTCATTCATTTTTATGATCCAAAATTGTTATCATATATTGCCAGTGGCATTTACAAACGTGCATTGTAATAGAACAGTTGTCCTACCCTTCTCTAAAATCTTTGACAAAAATTGAAATGGGTAAGCAATGACTTCTCTGAAATTCAATGATGAATTTTTACTATAATTCTTACTGTGTTCCTTAACAACAATTTCTCTTTCTCTTTTGAAGTCCTTGAGTAGTTTACACTCAAATCAAAATTGAATAACACTTTTCAACAAATCAGCTGTTAGCTCTAACTTTAAGTTTAGGCTTCTAAGCTGAATTTTTTACTCTGCTATATAATTAAAAGGTCTGTTACCCAGGGCTGTGTCCCTCATTTTTATACCTATCCCTCCTGATGCTCTGATACCTGAGACTGGTTTTCATCATGGGGTTTAAATAGGAAAATATAAAGAGATTTTATGAAACCCTAATGCAATTTAAATGAATTCAGTTTAACTTTAAATTCTTTCAAAAATGCATTGCTGCTAACAAATAAAAAATTTCAAAAAATTCTGCACAGATGCAAATAGCCTCAAGGGCCTTCTATTTTATACATTTAAATGTGAGTTGCAGGAAAATGAATAATGTTTCTAAAGATATAAAGTAGAAATTTTTGAACATTTATCTTGAGAATGATGTTCTAAAATATTCAGGCAGAATTTGAAGTCATTAAACTTTCTTTAACAAAAAAGTAATTTTAACCAATATTATACAGTCAGTGATGCCTTTTTGAAATCAGTAAAAGATAAGTCTGTGACTAGCTTTTGAAGTCAGATGAAAACAGCCTCAAAGGGCACTTGAAAATCCAACAAAACTCCAAACAATGTTTTGTAGAAATGAGAAAGTGGGATGAGTTCTTTCATTTTGAATCTTTCACTTCATTGTGAGCAGGGTACTTTAGAACCATAATCTGCTGGAGCTGCACAGACTTTTGAAGCATGTAGGCTAATTTTACAGAAGAGGAAATCACTCATTAGATTGTGGAAAATATGTTACTTTTAGTTTGTGGCATAACTATGAAATTGATATAAAAAATTTGATGAGTGGAGTGGTTAGGGCAACCAACTAATTCAGTTACAAATAAAATTATATTTATGATGCATTTAATTTTCCTTAAAATATGTACTGTTTTGTTAGAAATGCATTGCTTTTAATCACAAAGCCCTGAATCTGCTTAACAATTGTTCACTAAGACAATTCCTCAACCAACCATCATAATTAATTTCTTTATGTTTTTCTTTCTGGAATTCTGGCATCTATAAAGAGAGTGGTTATCATGTAATGAAGGAATCATCCAAAATAATGAACATAGATTCCGGTTTATCTGATTCTGTTAACAGTCGGCTATGGTTTGGACATGTGTCCCCTCCAAAACTTATGTTGAAATTTAATCCCAATGTTTAAGAGGTGATTAATTTAGGGCTGATTGGGTCATGAGGACTCTGCTCTCGTGAATGGCTTAATCCACTAATGGATTAATGGATTAATGGGTTATCATGGGAGTAAGACTGCTGACTTTATGCAAAGATAAAGAGAGACTTGAGCTAACATGCTCACCGTCCTCACCATGTGATACCCTGAGCCTCTTTGGGACTCTTTAGAGAGTCCGCACCATCAAAAAGGCTCTCACCAAATACAGCCCCTCAACTTGGACTTCCTAGTCTCCATAACTGTGTGAAATAAATTTCTTTCCTTTGTAAATTACCCAGTTTCAGGTATTCTATTATGTGCAACAAAATACAGACTAAGACGCATGCTGTTTGTTTTCACATTCACAAGACACAGCTGAAATGCAGCCAGTAGCAAGGATTAGAACAGGAATTTAAAAGAATTAAGAAAATGTGTAATAGATTGCATATCTTAAACTATCAAGTTTGTTAAATGTTGAGATAGTTTTTTTTTTCAGTTTGATGTTGCCTTGTTGCCATATGGTCTATAGCTGGCATTTAGTGATAGCTGGCAGCCCATTTCTTATCATTATTGTGAACAGCAGGATGTAAATGGCATGACCTAAACCAACTGGGCTCGAAGGTGTTAACTCTCTCAGAACTTAACTAAAATGTACACCATATGCATGTGTGTAATTAGCCTTATGCTTTTTACATCCCGACCTTGAGTCTTTTTCTTCTTTTTAAGAGATTATACAATTTAGTTGTGTATTTTTGTAACGATATTTTTTCAATTGACAAATGTTAGCTACATGTTTTTCAATAATCATCCTCTTATCTGAGTTCATCACTAAGAGAGAAAAATTGCTTCACATTATCTTGAGTAACATTTGGATGAGCTATCAGTCATCAACTGAAATTAACCTGAACATGTCTCCAATGAGATGAAGAACATTTAAGCATGCCAGCTGGAAGGCATTTACAGTTTCATTTTTCCAGCTTCCACAGAAAATCTTTCCCATGCACATCTGTGAAGGTTTTATAATGATTAGACTGATGTGAGCTTTGTTTGGCATTAGGGCACTCAGAGCCATTTAAACCAGCCTGAAGTGTCAGAAACATACCCAAAAATTAAGACCAAGAAGCATTTCAATTCACTCATTGCAGCTCTGTCCTCTCGTTTATGATTGATTTAAAGACTATTGCTAATTTTCTAAAAGGCAGCTCAGAGCATGCACAACCTCTTTAGTGTAGTGTTTGTTCTCTAGTATTCCCTCATCACAATGATTGTTAACCTTAAAATTGGAAAGACCCTTTAGATCACCTGATCCAACCCTACAATTTTATTACTGAAGAGACTTGGCTTTAGAGAGATTGAATGGGTTATCCAGATCTACATACCTACCTCATGGCAACATGAGGACAAAGCCCAGATCTCCCTCCTCCAAGTTCAATGCTGTTTCTACAATATCAGGGTGCTTTCCTTATTCTTTCAAAATTATAAATATGTGAATTATGTTGATATTTGTATTCATATGTGGAGACTTTCATGAGTCATCATTACAAACCAAAGATGATATGAAAGCAGTGTCAACATACTTACAATAACATAGAAAAATTATCTTTGGTCACTGTGAAAACTACATTTATACTGCAGTAGACAGGCACTTTATAGCATATACACTTGCTAGATTGTAAGCACTGATCCAGAATTTTTAATACTTTGCAAAGAAAATTAGCATTTAATAGCTTTATGTCAATATTCAAAATCAGATCTTTTTTCTCTTAAGTAGCTTCTGTCGAGTAAAAAATAAAAGGAACTTAGCATCACCTGTTAAACTGAGATTCTAAACATTGCAAAGAGTCTCAAAGACATATATAGTTATTTTCCCTGCTTCTAGGACTCCCATATTTAAACAACTCCAGATGCACAAAAATCTACTATGTTTTCAAAGAGTTTTTCTAAATAGTTTATTGAAACCTTTAAAATTTAACAAATCTCTATAACATGGTGGAGTCAGATCTGGACTCAAACCCCACCCCTGTCATTTACTGGCCATGTGAATTGGGGAAAATCCATCTAAGCTTCAATATCTTCAAAAGAACAAAAAAATTATAAATAGCCAGTTCATAAGATTGCGAAGAAGATTAACTGATAACCCCCTAATTTAGAACCTAGCACATAAGAAGTGTTCAAAAAGTGGTAATTCCCAAGAATTTTTTAAAACCAATCATCTTACTATTTACTGAACATATAGTAATCAAAATATTAGAATATATGCCTTGGAAAAGCAAAAGAAATATTACATGCAGTGCTCTCTGCAGAGCTACAAAGCACATATAGTCATGAACAAAACAACTGGTATTAGGCAGTATGATTAAGACCAAAATGGGTAGACCAGGTACTAGATGGATAAAAGTTATATCTGTCCAGAAGTTGGATTAGTCAGGAAAGACTTTGACAACATCTAAGTTGAGTCTTGTAATTAATAGAATTAAATAATATTCACAGAAGAAGAGAGAAATGCATTGGGCAGGGAGAAAGAATAGACCGAGTGAGCTAATCCGTGAAATTTGAACTGTTATTGTCTTCAACCTGACGAGGGAAGAAGTTCATATACCACACATAAAGTTAGGCATCAGCACCATGAAAAGCTCTAAAGATGATGGTGAAAAGTTATAGACATATGTCCTAGATATTATTAGTAGATCATCTTGATTTCAAATAATTTCCCATTTTTACCCATAAATTAGAAGATTTTAAAAAAACTGTCCCTGGTTCCATTTTCCCTCCCCAAATTGTTTTTTCTCAATTCACCACATATTTCGAGCAGGAATGTAAAAGGGTGCAGCCGCTATAGAAAACAGTTTGGCAGTTCCTGAAAAAGTTCAACAGTGTTTCAATATGACCCAGCAATTCTGAGCCTAGGTGTATACCCAAGAGAATTTAAACATATGTTCATACCTTAAAAAGTTCATAGCAGCAGCATTTCTAACAGCCAAAAAGTATAAAGAACCTAAATCTCCATCAACTGATGTCTGGATAAACAAAAGGTGGCACATCCATACAATGGATTATTCAGCCATCAAAAATAAAGTACTGATACATACTACAACATGGTGAACCTTGAATACATTATGCTAAGTGAAATAAGTCAGATGCAAATGACCACATATAATTCCATTTTTATGAAATGTCCAGCATAGGCAAATCCATGGAGGCAGGAAGTAGATTAGTGATTGCCAGGGGCTGGGGGAAGGGGAAAATAGGAAGTGACTACTAATGAGTGCAGAGTTGCTTTGTGTGTTGATGAAAATGTCTTGGAATTAGATAATAGTGATCAATACATAATCTTACATAACTTACATAATCTTACATAACTAAGTTAATACACTAAAAACCACTGAATATTGAAAACCCATCTTAAAACGGTGAATTTTAAATTTGTGAATTATATCTCAATTTTTTTAAAGAACATGCAAAACAAATAAAAGCCCATTTCTTCTCATTGAAGACTTAGAGGCAGGCCTTAAGCCCCTGCCCACTTGGCAATTCAACCTCTCTACTCCTTATAGTTCCTTTAGAAGTCCTGCCTCAGATCCCTACCACTCCCACACAAGTTTGGAAACAACTGCCATAAAACTTGAAAATATTTTAAGCTTCTAGTACATCACTTCTGAGAGTGCTTATCACACTCAGAAGCAAAATCTTTATATAGTCATAACTACTAATTTTTAATTGGTAAATAGGGTCACCCTATCTTGAAGAAAAGGGATCCTTAAAAGTCAAGTGTTTTGTAGAGCATTTCATAAGTAATTTCTCCACAAAGTGTTTAAGACTAAGACTAACTAGGTTAGGAGATGGGCAATAAAAGTCTAAAAGGCTTGATCTTTAACATTTACACCCCCAGCAGCTACTTTATTTTTTTAACTAGGAAATTGCCTAATGGATTTTTGGATGCTAGTGTTAAAATAAACCTATAAATGTTTGTATACCCATTAGCTTGCTAAAACAAGAAAATATATTTTTGAGGAAAGTCAAGCATAGAAAAGCTGCAGGGGTTGGTGGGAGGCAGCACCTACAAATTTAGGTTGTCTATCGTACTCCAGCAAGAATAAAAAGCAAGGGAACCGTGCCCACCACCAGCTATCTTCCTTACCTAAATGAAAATTACTTCTTACTTTCCTAATTTAGTTGTAGTGTGGACAGTTAACAAGTATATTATTTCAGCCACAAAAACAAAATAATATATTAGTATTAACAACCAGAGTTATAATTCCAATTTAATGTGGCAAGTAGAACTAAAGGCATAAATCACACCTAAGTGCACATGATTATAAAGATATTAGTTCTCAAAATATAATTTGGTAGCCTTTATTTTGTGTTATTGTTGCTGCACTTAGCAATTTTGCTCCGTGTGTGTGTGCGTGTGTGTGTGTGTGTGTGTATCACACTGAATGGGGTACCCAGTACCATTGACATTTATTTATATGCTTGCAAATTTCCTATAGATATGTTTTTTCAGTAAGTACTTTTTTCCTATTATATTGGGAATATTTCACCATAACTTCTGGGCCCACATGACACTTCCCACTTGGGAGATCTGACAAGATCTATTTATTGTATCAATCAGTATGGAAGATGTAAGTAATTAACACTTATATATAGTACAAGCTGGTACTATACTGAGCACTTTTCATGCATTATTTTATTGAATTCTCACAGGCCTATGAGACAAATTTGATTATTAACACCACTTTACAGATAAGGAAACTAAGGTGTAGAACAGCTAAATAACTTGTTCAGGGTCACATGGTAATGTTTGAGACTCAAAATTCTAATCTAAGTTTAGTCCAATTGCAAAGTCAATGACACCAAAACACTTCATTACACATAGTACATTCCAGAAATTTTCCTGACATCTTTTGCATACATTTCTGCCTAAAAAAGAAAAAGACAAGCATTTTGTTTCCAAAATCATTACCAATAATGAAATGTTTAAAAGTGTGATGACTGCATTTTTGGCCTTCTTAATATCAGCATGGATAAGACTCAGAGGCATGAAAGAACAGGCACCTATAAAAACTGGCCAAAAGTAAAACATATGTATATGCGTGTGTGTGTGTGTGTGTGTGTGTGTGTGTGTGTGTCTGTGTCTGTGTGTATGAAAATGATTACATCAGTAATAGTGGGTAGGCAAAGGAAAGAAAAATGAAAAAGACTTATCAAGATGCAGGTTATTCTGCATCTGTCAGAGTCAGAAAAAAAAAAGATTCAGGTTGACAAGACATGTAGAAATAAATAGAAGGCTATTTAAAATAAATAGAAGGCTATTAGACTGAAGTGGTTTTAATGCCCTGGTTCCTACCCAAGCAAACCAAAACCAGACTCAAATGCATTTCTTGTAAATGATTGACTTAGAGGAAAACAAAATCTAAACTTAATCATCAGAAACCACCAATTTACTTCTAGTTACATAAATGGAACTTTTTACCTATGTAGTCCAATTAAGGCAACTACATAGCTATAACAAATCATTTTTTTTTTGCATTGCTTCCACTTTTACTTTATAAAAGCTTATTCTTCAAGGCCTTTAGGTAGAGCCACGTGAAACTACGGTTTTCAACTGCCCAATTCATAAATAGTAGTTTGCTCAAATAAATGCTTAAAAAATTTTTAAGCATTTATTTGAGCAAACTACTATTTGCTCAAATACATTCCCATATAAATGGTTCTTGTTTGGAAACAAGTACTTTCCAAAGTGACTTGGATGAATACATTGTCAGGGAAGAGGTTAGAGTGTGTGGGCCTATGAACACTGAACAGTTTCTCATAATTCATTAGCTTTTTCAAAAGTAAATAGGAGAAGCATTCATTTACCACAGCTTAAGACTCTGCTTGGGATGCTATGGAGAGGATCTGTCCAACTTGCATTAACATAGGGGTGTTCTATGAGGAAGAGACCAAGTTCCTACTGGGAATACGGCTCTCATACACCACTAATACACCTGGAGAGCCATTTGTTTAGGAACCACTAGCAAGATCAGATCTTTCAGCCACTATAATAAGGATACTTGTGTATATTCTAGTATGATCACAATGGGCCTGAGAAATAATAAATATGGTTTTCATTAATTCCAATGATTTAAAATTTCCATAAATTATTAACTCACTAAGTGAATGTTGAGTGTCTGTGTAGTAGAGTGAAAAATGAAGTGGACCTGCAACCAGGGGTGGAATTTTTGCCACTTACTATGTACCTTGATCAAGGTCTTCAACTCTCTGAGCCTCAATTTCATCAATAAAATGAAGACCATTCAGCAGGTAATTGTTGAATAATTACTAAGCACTTGGCATTGTGGGATATTAAAGAACAGTGAGACAGAGCCCATACCCCACATAGGATTTAGGATACTCTTTGTTGTTACTCCATAAAATAAGGACATTGGCTACAGAGAAAGTCAGCACTTCATTAATATTTATTGAGATGACAGACCTCATCTACTTATTTTGGTGAAGAAGATAATACGCAGTTCAGTGATCTCATTGCTTTAGGGAAACCCTCCGGAAGGTTGTAGAAGTGCAGGATTACAATCTCATTCTCATCTTTCCATTCTTAATGGTTATTATCAGCAGCCTCTGGAATCAGACTGCTTGGGTTCATGTCCGTAGTCTGCGACTTACTGTGTGACTTTGGACAAATATGCCTTAGTTTTCTCATCTGTAAAATGAAAATCATGAAAGTATACATCTCACATTGCTGTGAAAATTAAATAATGTATATGAAACATTTGAGAAGTACAGCTGACATATGTATTAGCTATTATTATTAAAATTAGCCTGTCCACACAAATTAATCTAACATATAGAGTCCAGTAGGCACCAAAATAGCGGCAGGCAATTATGGATTTGCCTTTGTAACAAGTGTCTAAACACAGATTAAATTAAATATAACACAGATTAGGTTAAATATCCAAGTTACAATTTATCAGTGATGCTAAGTTATAGAAATATATAAATATCACGATGCAAGGCCATGAGACAGAACAGATAATGGAGAGCATTGTTATACGTGATTAGACTTTTTATAATAAAGTAATAAAAATATATATTTTTAATGTGTGTGAGTCTTTAGGCAAAGGCAAATGGCATACACGTTTAAGCTAAATATTAATGCATTCATTTCAACAAATGCAGAAGTCCTTTCCTTCAATACTTAGTAGTAAAGGCTACCAAAAATGTCAAAATAATATCAAGACATTTGATTACAAGCAATAATATTCACTAAACTAAATATTTTTAAGAGCAGAAGGAGAGAAAAAGTGGCAGTTTCAAAAGGAAAAAGAAACAATTTTAATATTTGGCCTGTTTCTTGAAGTTTCTATTTGGGGCATTTAATTCTATTTCACTTTTGTTTTATCTTCTCATTGAATTTGTCCAGAGAGCAGGAAGGAGTTCTGTTATTATGTTTTGTGGGTTGTAAACCTTGACATGTCACTCCTTTTTAATGCATTAGCATTCAGAAACTTAACCTCTTATTTCTAAAGGAGAAACCTGTCCCCTGATTAATGTCCTAAAGACTTGTGCCCTTGCTATTTATTATTTTCAAAGAACTATCTCCAAGGAGTAAGGATTTGAATGTATGAAGGATATTAATTTTATCCCTATTATAAATCATTTCACCACATTTCTTTTCCTTCTCCCCTAAGTTTTTAGAATGGAAAAACTTATGTCATGCTCAAGATTTTTATTTCTGTGTAAAACTCCCATGTTAACGTGGCAACTGTAAGTCATAACAAAATTCCACAACGTGTCCGGTGAGATCTTCCACCAAAGTGATTACATGCACAGATAAGATCAAAATGTGCTATATACCATTTTAAACACCCGAGGATGTACATTCCGTGTTAGCATATAGAAATCCCTGTAAAGAAGACTTTAACTTTTTACAAGCATAATATTTTTTAGCACACTGTCTCCCAAACATTTCAATCATGGAAAGCTTTTTTTTTTTTTTTTTGATGCACCTATTAACATTTTATAGAACTTTCGTACTGTAGGACACATCTTGGGAAGTAACACTGACAAACACAGAGCAGCACCTCAATACCTAACAAAGCTCACGTATAAAGAACAAAGTACAGTCCTGGAAGCGCCAGCAGGCCTCTGCAGTAGCTACAAGAAAAATAGCTGGCACAAAGCAATGCACTTGAATCCATAAATGAGCTTCCCTCAGTTCTTCACCCACACAACTGTTTTCAAATTGAGGCTACAACTCAGGAGTTGAGGCTCACTGCTGGTGATGAAATATATCTCCCAGAGGTGTTCACAGAGGACAGCAAATGGCAGCATGCAGAAATCACAAAAGCATAGCCTAGTGAGACTGTTTACAGATAGGAAAAATAGTTCTATACACATCAGCAGACTTTGGGGGTATATTACATATTAAAAGTTGAAATAATTTATATTAATAATAATAACACTAATTTTTCCAGAGGAAGTCGTGTTCAATATATCACCTTTAAGTGGGTAATCTAGTGTGAAATACACTTCAGAAAGATTCCTTTTAAGACAGGGTCTTACTCTGTTGCCCAGGCTGGAATGCAGTGGTGCAACCATAGCTCACTGCAGCCTCAAACTCCAGGCTCTGGGCTCATGAAATCCTCCTGCCTCAGCCTCCCAAGTAGGTAGGACTACAGGCACAGACCACCACGCTTAGCTAGGTTTTTTGTTTGTGGGTTTTTTGTAGAGACACAGTCTCACTATGTTATCCAGACTGGTCTTGAACTCCTGGTCTGAATAATCCTCCTGCCTCAGCCTCCAGAAGTACTGGGATTACAGGTGTGAGCCACTACACCCAGACAGAAAGATTTCTATTAAAAAAATTAAATTTAAAAGTTTTAATACTTAAGAAAATTTATATTTAATAGTGCATCTTAATTTCAGATGATAAGATAAACTTTCTAAAAGCTATTCTAGTGATAATCTTAGCATGGGGAAAGAAACCATAGGAATCACACTAAATATGTTCAGATTTATACTCTGAATGAAATAAGTTTAGAATATACAGTTTTAAATAAATGAGTTAGAAAAAACTTTGAATTCATCTGTGATGCTAACCATGGGAATATTTTATCTTCTGATGTTATTACATTAATCTACATAAACAAGATGGTTTGCCCAATAAGAAGTAACTCACCCCTTCCCTCATTTCCAATGAATTAGTTATAAAATATGGCTGCCAGATTCAGCATATAAAAATATATTATACCTAGTCTGAAATTCTCTGAAAGTAAATTTAACTGGTATTTTATCTTTATCTAGCAACCCTCCCATAGATATAAAATATATTATGGATATAAGAAACTATAGGAAAATGGATCTTCAAGTTCATAGGGCACCCCTGGGGAAGATGGACAATTAAGTAGTTTGGTGTTTTAAAACAAAAATAAAGAAAATAGACTAAAATTGCCAATCTACCTTCTGTCATGGGATGAAGCAAGAAGGCCCGATCCAAATGCCATCCCCTCAGTCTTAGACTTCCCAGGCTTCAGAACTGTTAGCAATAAATGCCTGTTCATTATACATTACTCAGTCTCAAATATTCTGCTGTAGCAGCATAAAATGGACTAAGACAACAATCAACTTGGAAGAACATTCCCAGTTATGAAAATCCCTATCCTTGGATCCAATGTGGATAAAAGGCATTACTTTCTTCCTCATACAATAAATATGCTTCTGTCTGAGTGTGTGACTGCTCAGTTTATCCACCGAGGTGTATTGAAGTTGGGTGGAAACAGCTAGCTATTTCTATAAGCCTGGATATATGTTACAACTTAAGCTGAGTAAAATACCTCGGAGAAAACAAAATCACAGTGTCTGGAGTTCAGGTGAAAACAAGGGACCACAATGGATCACTGTGACTTCCTCAGTGCCAAGGTTAATGTCTAAGACTAGGGACTTAGATGTAATAGTATTCTTGGAAAAATTACTTTTTTTTTTTTTATACTTTAGGTTTTAGGGTACATGTGCACAATGTGCAGGTTTGTCACATATGTATCCATGTGCCACGTTGATTTCCTGCACCCATTAACTCGTTATTTAGCATTAGGTGTATCTCCTAATGCTGTCCCTCCCCCCTCCCCCAACCCCACAACAGTCCCCGGAGTGTGATGTTCCCCTTCCTGTGTCCATGTGTTCTCATTGTTCAATTCCCACCTATGAGTGAGAACATGCGGTGTTTGGTTTTTTGTCCTTGCGATAGTTTACTGAGAATGATGTTTTCAAGTTTCATCCATGTCCCTACAAAGGATATGAACTCATCTTTTTTCATGGCTGCATAGTATTCCATGGTGTATATGTGCCACATTTTCTTAATCCAGTCTATCGTTGTTGGACATCTGGGTTGGTTCCAACTCTTTGCTATTGTGAATAGTGCCGCAATAAACATACATGTGCATGTGTCTTTATAGCAGCATGATTTATAGTCCTTTGGGTATATACCCAGTAATGGGATGGCTGGGTCAAATGGTATTTCTAGTTCTAGATCCCTGAGGAATCGCCACACTGACTTCCACAATGGTTGAACTAGTTTACAGTCCCACCAACAGTGTAAAAGTGTTCCTATTTCTCCACATCCTCTCCAGCACCTGTTGTTTCCTGATTTTTTAATGGTGGCCATTCTAACTGGTGTGAGATGGTATCTCACTGTGGTTTTCATTTGCATTTCTCTGATGGCCAGTGATGATGAGCATTTTTTCATGTGTTTTTTGGCTGCATAAATGTCTTCTTTTGAGAAGTGTCTGTTCATGTCCTTTGCCCACTTTTTGATGGGGTTGTTTGTTTTTTTCTTGTAAATATGATTGCGTTCATACTGCCCAAGGTAATTTATAGATTCAATGCCATCCCCATCAAGCTACCAATGACTTTCTTCACAGAATTGGAAAAAACTACTTTAAAGTTCATATGGAACCAAAAAAGAGCCCGCATCGCCAAGTCAATCCTAAGCCAAAAGAACAAAGCTGGAGGCATCACCCTACCTGACTTCAAACTATACTACAAGGCTACAGTAACCAAAACAGCATGGTACTGGTACCACAACAGAGACATAGATCAATGGAACAGAACAGAGCCCTCAGAAATGATGCCGCATATCTACAACTATCTGATCTTTGACAAACCTGACAAAAACAAGCAATGGGGAAAGGATTCCCTATTTAATAAATGGTGCTGGGAAAACTGGCTAGCCATAGGTAGAAAGCTGAAACTGGATCCCTTCCTTACACCTTATACAAAAATTAATTCAAGATGGATTAAAGACTTAAATGTTAGACCTAAAACCATTAAAATCCTACAAGAAAACCTAGGCAATACCATTCAGGACATAGGCGTGGGCAAGGACTTCATGTCTAAACACCAAAAGCAATGGCAACAAAAGCCAAAATTGACAAATGGGATCTAATTAAACTAAAGAGCTTCTGCACAGCAAAAGAAACTACCATCAGAGTGAACAGGCAACCTACAGAATGGGAGAAAATTTTTGCAACCTACTCATCTGACAAAGGGCTAATATCCAGAATCTACAATGAACTCAATCATATTTACAAGAAATTACTTTATCTCTCATGCCTCAGGTTCCTCATCTGTAAAGTGGGTAGAATAATGGCTCTTACTTTAAAAAGTTGTCATGAAGATTTAGCAAGGGCTTACAACAGTGCATGTCCATAGTAGCCTTTGATAAATGTCACTCATTTTTACAGTAAAATTTTCCTGTCTTATTCTCTGTTCAACTTGGAGCTTTCCCAGAAAAGAAGGCAAATTGTCCAAAGCCAAAGCTACTTTCTTAAAGCAACTAAGTCAGTAGTAGCATTGGCCTCACTGAACTGTTTTTTACTCGCATGGCCTGAGGTCTTTAGTAGCTTCAGAAGAATCTTCACAAACGATGATGTCCAAAGACATTTAAAACCTTAGAAATGTGTAATTCAGTATCCTGACTAGATGGTGACTGGATACTTTATCAACCGGGTGTAATCTCATAGTCAAGAAAGACTTCCCAACTTAGTTGTCAAGTTAGAATGAGGAACAGAATTACCTGGTTAAAGGTTTCAGATTCTAACTTCCCTGAACTAGGTTACTGAGATGCACAGCCCTCTCTGCAGGACACATGTAAGTCAAAGGTGGCTGTCTTTGGATTGATCATGGACACTCTCCTGAACTCCTACTTGTTGCCCTACCCCAGTTCTCTCCCCTGGGCTGAGGTAGCTGAGTTAACTTGGCCCAGCTGAGTGTCGGAGAGAGGCTGCTTTTTTAATGCTGCTGCTTAATGCAAATTATTTAGGAAGGGTCTTACAAAATATCTATTATTACTTAATATTTAGTTGGTACCCTCTGGGGTTGAAGAAATTGTATGTATTGTGACCTTTATCCATTTCATATTCCTGAAAAGCCTTTCATTAAACATTGCCTGACAGTTTTTAAAAACTAATTCGGAGTAGCTGAATGAGTTAATGGAGATCCTACTATCCTTCTTACCCTTCCACATTCTCATTATTCTACAGTCATAATTCCAAAATTGAGACTTCATCAGTGGAGCACCTCTTTGATGCAGAAGGTCAAGCATTCACCCATGCTATTTCCAGCACTCCATTATTCATTTGGACTGGCAGTTCTCTTAATTAACACCTTGTCTCTGTTTACTGCAAAAGTTCAGAGTTGGGAGCTAATGCCAAGAACATATGTAGTGTCTTTAATATGAATTTGCCACATTCAAAATGGAAATGATTTTATCTAAAACATCATCGGCTCATTAATGTTCAACAATGCACTGGAAAGTTGTTTTCTAATTACTAATTATTGATCACCCACATAATACTGGACAGAATGAGTTTATCATTTCTCATTGCCAATGATTTATATAGGGAAAAACGCAAGTAAACTAATACACATTCTTCACTGTGAAAATGAGAGGCTACAGAGGTAAGGTAGATGCTGGTATTGTTTGTAATTATAAGCCACCTAAATAAATATTCATGAAAGCATAAAAAGAATGCACATTTAACATATTTTTCACTTTAAAAAACACAATTGAATAATTATAGTATTTATATACACTACTTCCCTTAAGCCACAAATATAAAATTTGAATAATACATTATTAGAAAAAGGTGCAAATAGGAGCCTATGAGGAAACAATTGGAGAAGCACTTTCTCTTGTGCTGTTGGTTTCGGCCTTTGGGATAGTCACACCTCAGTGCAGCCCCTTTAACTCTACAGTATTCATAACATGCCACTTGTCTCAGAGACAAAAGCTATTAATGACTGTCTGATCCTCCTAATTAGCTTGACTGATAGGTGGGAGTCAGAGCAACATTAGCAGTCTGGCGAGGTTAGTTGCAGACTGACTTTAATTGTTTTGCTTATCACTTATTAATTACCATTAACTGCCTTTTCAGAGTGTTCTATGTCAAGAAAGTGGAACTTCATTAGCATAATTTGCCTGTATACACACTTTTTTTGTATTGTATTTTTATTTACCTATATCTAACACAACAGATTTTTAGATCCAGTGACAAGAGTGTAGCATTTGAGGACAATTTTACATTGAAGAGTAAATATATTAGTAGTTTGCAAAAAGTCCATTGGTAATATCAGGCCAAAGCAAAATGAAAAAAGTGTTAGAGAATAGCCTTTGCTTGGTTTTATGCAATAAAAGTTTTCTTATAAGAAATCCAAAGCACACTGTGTTTACAAACCTTGAAACAGATGAGAGGATATTCATCCTTTCACAGAAGCAAGGGAAAGCCTTTTGTGATTAAATTATTTTAATGATTTTTAATATTACTAAATCAAAAATTAATTTTGACTCTATAACTATTTGTAATAGTTGTCAAGAATTCTCCTTAACTGGAAAAGGAGCAAATCAGCTATGTTTTTCTTTACTGATGAAAAGAAAAAAATACCTAGAACAATATGATGATTGGAAAATTATCCTGAATTTTAAGTTAGTTCCTGTGAATTATTTGTAATTTGTCATCTAATGAGAGACATTTCTGGCTCCTTGTAAGAGACTGAACATAAGATGCACAACTGCTAGATTACATATTAAAATAGAACTCTGGCCCATAACGTGCTGTAACCAGTCCAGGAAGCCAAACCACAACCTCTGTAGCACTTGGTCCAAAAATGGTCAGGACTTGATCAATAATTGACAGCTTCTTTAACTTTTGTCCCTGATTCCAACTTGCGATCAATGGGAGAAAGGCAAATATTGCTCCCCTAACCAATCTTATAGGATGCCCCATGAGTTAGTAGACCTCCAGCTTCCCCTGCCAACAGCCTCCATTAAGGGCAGACCTGAAGCCTTGCTTTTTTTCCCACCATAAAGCTTTTCCACTTCACTACCTGCCTTTGAGTTTCTGCCAAATGCAAATGATGGTGGCTGACTTCCTTGGTATAGCAAGCTTTAAATAAATAGCCTATGCCTATTGTCATTTCAGTGGTCTTCATTCCTTTTCACACTTAGGAGTAGGCTGTGTTTTTCTAAGCCACATCCTTAAAATGTGTGACTCTTATTATCAATATTTTTATATGACTCTTAGACAGCCTCCATAAGTCAATTATACCTTCCAGAAAAATGAGATCCACTTTTACCTATAGTTTGCCAAATATGAGAGTGATTTTTCACCCCAAAGTAATTAAAGCTATTATTTACAAAAGAAGACTCTTAGTTTACTGGGTATGATGCATTCAATACTTTTCTAAAATAAAGCCAAGGAATTATATTGCTTACATCTGAAAGAAAGAGTAGAATTAAAAATAGTCTTTTCAGAGAAGTTTTACAAAGATAGAATCAAAAAGCTACAGGCACACTTAGAACAAAGGGGCTTTCATGTGCTTCATAGCTTTCTTAACCATGAAGAGGGTCAAGTAGTGAGATGGATGTTAAGCCTACTTTCAACTCCTATGAAAGGGCATAAATTAAAAATAGATGATGCAAAATTTCTAATGAAAGATGAGTCTAACTTATAGGTACAATTGCCTTGAGGTCTGTTTTGGTAATTACTGTTATGCCAAGCAGTTACCATAGTAGCCACAATTACATGACATACCCACACTCATATTGAACCTAAAATTAAAAGACATAAAAATCACATTAACGGAAAAGAAACCTACTAAGGCCACAAAGGTCAAAGTTAAAGCCACCCATCAGCCTCAGGAGCTCCATGTTTCTGCTTGGTTCTTTATTCAAATGAGCCACCAAGTATGTTAGCACAGAACAGTGTGCTCAAGGATACTTCCCATCTAATCCATTAATATTCTAAACATACCTCTTAAGAGATCTCTGGGAACACAAGCACTCTCTTCTTTAAAAACCCATTTCAAACAAGGTTTCTTGGCACAAGAATACCACGCATTCCCCTTTGATTTTCTAAACAAATTGCCACAAAATTATTTTTAAATCTAATTTAGTTTAACATATTTTAAGTATTTTATTTCTTTATTTGTCAAAAATCAAATGCTTTAAAATATTTTCAATACTGTAATCAATTACTATAAGTGTTATAAACATTTCAATTTTATAAACTTTCTTCGTTATTAAGAAAGACCCTAAAATGTGCAGCAAAACCCTTCTTCTCAGGGAAACATGTTGATATCTAAGGCATCAATATTAATTCCCTGAAACTTCCTAGCCGGAGTATACTATGAACCATTTAGTCTGCCATTATAATGAGGATTGCAGTGGAGGTCATTCTGAAGCTATCACAAGTTTATGGGAAGAACAAATTACTGTTAATTTAATTTCATCCCCATTTTTATATATTACCATCCTCACATTCCTTGCCATCAAAACTAAAATGAGTCAGTAGAGTATTGTAGTTACAAGTCCCAGACATCTATTTGACTCTTTTTGTTTCCTGATCTTATTTAAAAGAAAAAAAAATTTTACATAAAATTAATTTAGCATTTATTCGTTTTTCTTGGTCAAATTCTGGTAAGTCTAATGGAAAGTGTGGCAAAAAAGCAAGCAAACAAAACCATCTCACATCACAGTAAATTATTGGAAAATCACATGTTAATAAAGAATTTGCATTATCTCTTCTGTGTCCCTTCTCTAAAAGCTTTTGGAAAAGGTTTTTAACCAAAACGAGGGCATTAGCCAAGAAAAAGAAAAATATGGGATACAGGAAACAGGAGATCCCATGAGAGACGTGAGGCAAAGGAAATCCCAGGGTCATTGTGAGGGAAACCCCAGGACGGCGCCTATGGCAAAGGTGCAGAAAGCAGTATAGGGATCTCAAAGAGAAACTTCTCTGGAGAAAAAAAAATTAATAGAATATCTGAAGCAACTGAACATCTTGAGGGATGATTTACTCCAGGAGCTGCAAACTACATACAGCCCATGGGCCCAATCTACAATAGCAGAGTTGAATAGTTATAAAAGAGACTGCAAGGCGTAAGGATTAAAAGTGTCAATGATTTATAGAATATTTTTAAGGAAAAGTTTGCCAAAAAGGTTTCAGAATGATTCGCAATAAGCACATTAGAAAATTAAGCAAAAGAAAATAAAGGATGGTAATTGACACCTTTGAAAACAAATAGCTGCATAGAAAAGGAAAAATAATAGTTTACTCCATGACTTCTCTGTGAATTGCATTGTACAGTTATAGTAATATAAGTGTTGAATATTCATCTAAGCAGAATCACAGTATTTGAGGAGGATGGTGAAGGCTAGGAGAGAAAAGAGAGATTCATCTTTGTCATACATAATAGAAATTCAATAGGTAATGGCTAAAAATGAAAAATCAGAGAGTAACAATTAAAACCATGTTTAAACACATGACACCAAGAGAATCAACTAAAGCAGGTAAGTGTTACCTCTAGTGAGGAAAAGAGAAAGAAAAAGAGTTGACACTGCTGTTTTGTTAACAAACTTTGTACAACTCTTTGACTCAAATTACGTGCATACATAATTCTGCAAAAGATAAAATTAAGACAAAATAAATTTGGCCTGGCATAATATAAAAACCACATATAAAATGTTAATAGTCATTTCAAAAAGTTTTCAGGCCTGGACAATGTACTGCCCATGTGCATTTAATTCTTCTACTGATCCATGGTTAGAACAATTATCCAAAATGACCAATTCATATAATCTTTGCACCCTAATGAAAAACATTTATTGTTATGTAAGAACAGTTAAGTCCCACTGATTCCATGGGACCTTAAATATACAGTTAATCTTTGTACAACATGAGTTTGAATTGTGAGAGTCCACTTACAGGTTAACTTTTCAACCAAACGCAAATCAGAAATACAGTATTTGCAGGATGCAAAACCTGCATATACAAAGGGCCAACTTTCCCTATTGGCAGATTGGGTGAGGCTGACTGCAGAACTTGAGTATGCATGAATTTGGGTGTACTGGAGTGGTTCTGGAACCAATCCCCAGTGTATATGGAGGGATGACAGTAATAGATATTCTGAGAACTATTTCTCCAAGAAGTCTCATAAATAACTCTGGAAGTTATTTATTTATGGTGACAGTATAAGTTGATGTTTATTTCAGCTCCTCTGCCTACAAAATGAAAAAAAGAAAGAAAGAAAAAGGAGAGAAAAGAAAGACAAATATATCCTAAGATTATTATCCAGAAAAAAAGATAAATAAGAATTCTTTGGTGCTAGGTAACAGAAAATTTTAAAATACTATATATATAAAAAAAAACCATATAAGTTACAGACTAACAAAAGTATTTGCTGGAGCTATTCTCATTCTTCTCTGACATTTAACAGATTCATGCAATATTCTACCCAACTATCCTGAATGCCAAGCTATAACCAAAGCTTTCTTGTTTCTTGAATAGTGCTTTGCAATTTAGAATAGTTTTTTCTAATAATCACTGCAGCGATTTGGCTTATATTTAATGCTTTTAATTTTTACTTTGATACATAAATAAAATGTATGCTATTAAGTCTGCCTTCAAAACTAAAGACATTCCTACATATTATCACAGATACTACACAAAATTGAGTTTCTCTTTGTATGTGCATGTATAATTCAAAATTGAAAATACCATTGCATTTAATGTTCCTGATTCTCCTAGCAATAATTTGTCCTTTTCATACTACATCTAAGACTTGATTCATCAACTATGAGATCATTACTATTTGGGTGCTGGCATCCTAGAATATAAGAGTGATGGAATACAATGAGCCTTGTGTTGAGAAACTTTTACAAGCAGCAAAGAATGCATATAATATGAAAGAAGAGATGAGCTCATGCATAAGATGTATTAGTGTGAACTGAGGTATTGAAAATTGGTATGCCTTAATGTCAAATAAAGATCTTAATCTTATTTGACTCTTTGAATCTAAGGACTATAAGATTGAATGATGTGGTTACAGTCATTTGAAGTCTAAATTTTCTAACTTTTAATACCTTTTGTTCAAAGTGACTCTGTAATCGAAAGAAAACATAGAAGAATCAGTCAAGTTTTTGAAGATATATTTGGTACTATTTTCAGTGGATTTTTAAACTGTGCCTACATAATATCGGAACATCAGGATGAAAATTAAATTCAGTCAACCAGAAAGTTTTGAACACAAACCAAAAATACAGATGAAGGATAACAAAGTATAAATCCTAAAGCTTCATGGAAAATTTATTTTTGCTTTATTTCTTGTATTAGCAAGCCCTTCTGATTCCTTAGGCTTTCATCTAATACCATGCCACTGAATCATTTTACTCTGTACTCTCTCTTTCTTTGGGACCTCAAATTTTCTGAGAGATTACATCCCTGCTTATCCTTGAAAAGTTTCACAAAAAAAAACTTACTGTTTTCTCTTTTTAATCTGTTATTCTTCTCCCCACAGTTGGTTTTATTGCTAAAAATCTCTATTTTCCTCATATCTTCCCAGCTGCCTTCCCACTCAAAGGAAACACAATTTTCCTTCTCTGACTTTAGATTAGGAAAGGAAAACTACCCAAAATAACTTAAATAATTTAAACCAACCAGCATCCTCTTTTAAGCAGAGTTTTTTATGACTCAACACGAGTCACCTAACTTGATCCTGATTTTGGAATTCCTACAATTTCAGCCATTTCAACGGAATCATCTAATGTTAAGCTTTGTCTTATGGTCTCATGGTCTGCTTTTCTTGGAGAGGTGTCTCTGTTCTCTGTCTTTTGAGTTCTTTATCTGGTTTTCAACCCACTGCTTTATTTATTTGCCCTGGCTCCTGTGTGGTCCTTGATTCCTCACTGGTCACCAACATTTTTCATTCATTAAATTTTTTATTCAACAAATATTTATTGCTGACCTTGTCTGAGCAAGGCACTGTGCCACGTACAGCAAGGAATTTTTTTGTTTGTTTGTTTGTTTGTTTTTTGAGATGGAGTCTCTCTTATCGCCCAGGCTGGAGTGCAGTGGCGCTATCTCGGCTCACTGCAAGCTCCGCCTCCCAGGTTCACGCCATTCTCCTGCCTCAGCCTCCTGAGTAGCTGGGACTACAGGCGCCTGCCCCCATGCCCGGCTAATTTTTTGTATTTTTAGTAGAGACGGGGTTTCACCATGTTAGCCAGGATGGTCTCCATCTCCTGATCTCGTGATCCGCCTGCCTCGGCCTCCCGAAGTGCTGGGATTACAGGCGTGAGCCACCGCACCCGGCCCCTACAGCGAGGAATTTTTAAAAGTCAAACATTATAATAAAGCCTGCACACAAGAGTCTAAAATAAAAAGGACACATGAGCCTACCATAGGAGGGTTTTGGAAAATAGTGTGAATTCTGATCAAAGGGATTACTGGGACAAGCGGTTGGGACATGGAATGAAAAAAAGGACAAGGTTGGGACATGGAATGAAAACAACTTTCATGGAAAAAATAAACATGGATAGAATTTGAAAATCTAAGATATGTTCACACTTTGGGGGTCTGTAGGCAGGTGGTAGTACATAGGGTGATTCTAAAAGGGAAGAATTTCAGGCAGAGGAAACATGAGTTGTATCAGGCATAGAAACCTGGAACAAAATATTTATGTTTGCTCAGAACTCAGTCTGAAGGAAAGGAAGAGCAGTAAAAATGAGAGTAACCACCTCCAGTTCACTTTACTCCCAGTTTTCTTGGTACAAAAGAGTGAATAAGATCTTTATCTGCATAAGAATCACGGACTTTTGTCATGTGAAATATGAATGAGGAGTATTACTTGGCTAGCACTTTAGAGAGCATTTGTAATCTATATGATATTAATCAGGAAGTGATGAAACCGCAATGCCCTTTTCTACATTTGCCTGGAAATGCTCAATGGTGTAACACAAGCAAGAGCCATGAGGATGCTTCACAAATGAAGGATCCATTTTCAGTTGACTGCAAATAAGAGGAGATTTTTTCAGCTTAAAGGACTTTCAAGCCCTTTCTATCAATTTGCCCAATAAGAATATTTCCCTGAAGTAGTGATGGTTATGTTGAGATGTAGTCGATGACCAAGAGCTAGTGAAAGGGGTAAGTGTGACACAGATGTTGCAAGGAGAGGGCACAACACACACAAAGGCTTAGTGGTGGAAGGGAGAAGGGTACTTTCAAGGAACTGAAAGTCTGTAGCAGCTCAGAAGGAGGGAGGGGCGGAGTGTAGCAAGGTGAAACAGGAGATCACTAAAGGGCCTTGACCGGGTATACAGCTTCTGGTCAATACCCAAAGAGCAAGGAGAAGCCATACAAAAGTTGTAAGCAAGAGAGTGACATAATCAGAGTTTAACTTCTTTTTTTATTATTATACTTTAAGTTCTAGGGTACATGTGCACAACGTGCAGGTTTGTTACATATGTATACATGTGCCATGTTGGTGTGCTGCACCCATTAACTCGTCATTTACATTAGGTACATCTCGTAATGCTATCCCTCCCCCTCTCCCCACCCTACAACAGGCCCTGGTGTGTGATGTTCCCCTTCCTGTGTCCATGTGTTCTCATTGCTCAATTCCCACCTATGAGTGGGAACATGTTGTGTTTGGTTTTTTGTCCTTGTGATAGTTTGCTGAGAATGATAGTTTCCAGCTTCATCCATGTCCCTACAAAGGATATGAACTCATCCTTTTTTATGGCTGCATAGTATTCCATGGTGCATATGTACCACATTTTCTTAATCCAGTCTATCAGAGTTTAACTTCTTAAAGACTATTCTGGATATTGTGGAGCAGTGATTGGAGTAGAGCAAGAGTGGACACAAGAGATCAGTTAGAAGCTATAACAGTAATCTAGCAGATAGATGGCAGTGTTTAGGCTAGAATATTTGTGGTGAGAGAAATAAAAGAAAGTAGATGGAATCAAGAAATATTTGGAAGACAAAACTAACTGCATTCAGAAGCTGATAAAAAATAAAAGTAAATAAGAAGAGAATTTATCAGAATTATTCCCACATTTCTATTTGCAGAATTTGATAGATGGTAGACTCATTAATAAGAGTTATGGAATAAAGAAAGTCAGATTTGAAGGGAAAGATAAGTTTATTCGTGGATATAAGGTTAAAGTATTCTTGGGACATCAGGAGTAGTATACAGAGTCTCTCATCCCCTGCAGCTACAGTAGAATAATCTGAAGGTTGGGCCCACGATTAATTACAACAACAGAGAAACTGCAGAGTAAGTTGAATTCTCCACCCCCTCAGGTATGCTGTACCAAGGTCAGGGCCATTTTTGAAAAAGAGTGGGATCAGGAGACTTGGGATAAAGACATCTGGGCAAGTGCACTGGAGACTTATTAATCATTGAAGTCCCCGAGTCCTCTGGACCTGGAGAATTGGACAATTTGTTTCTATTTAAGGCTAGCAATGCCTCCTTTGTTGAAGATGATGCAAGGTCTCTGCCATGAAAGATGCATTGGTCAGGGTTCCATCAGAGAAATTTGACCAGTAGGAAATATACATTAAGAGATTTATTGCAAGAAATTAGTTTAAGCAATTGTGACAGCTGGCTAGGCAAGTCTAAAATGTACAGGGCAGGCTATCAGGAATGGCAAATTGGAACTTTCAGGCAATACTGAAACTGCAGTCCACAAGTGAAATTTCTTCTGGGAAGCCTCAGTTCAGCTCTTACAGCCTTTCAACTCATTGAATCATACTCACCCAGATTGTGTAGGGTCATTTTCCTTGCTGGTTATAGACTTTCATCACAACTGCAAAATACCTTGACAGCACCACTTTGATGAGAAATTGCTTTAATAACTGTTGATTATAGTCTAGCTAAGTTGGCACATAAAACCGACCATCATACATGATATCATGTGTGCCCATCAAGATTTAGCTGCACCTCGCCTCCTGGTCTCCAGGCCAATGACTAGGGCTAATTCACAGTATAACCAGCAGGGAAGGTGTTGTAAAGAATAAAAGGGATTATACAAATATAGGGCTCTAGTATCTTCTCCAGGACATGAACTGGCAAGAATCAGGAGAGTGTATATAGGATCCTGAAAGTGCTGTATGAAAATAGGGGTGAGAGAACAGAATATGAACTTGGATAAGGGAGAGTATATCAATATTGGATCAACCCTCTCTTGTAAAACAAAATTTAATATGCTGGCAAACACCTCAAGAGATGGTGATAAAACAGTGAAGTAGTAATGCTAGCACTGCCATAGCAGTCAGTGGTAGGAAAGACTAAAAGGAGCAGAGAAGCGGCCATACCAGAATGAATGTAGTATTTAATCTAGAAAATTCATTAGCTGACTATGATCCATGTGAGGGCCAAGAGGACACTGGATTTACCAAAGCAATAAGAGCGTGCTGGTGAGAGCAGTATTAACATGATTGAGAAGCTCAGCGATGGTTGTCTTATGGATCCCAGGGCTGAAGGTAGGAGGTGCTGTTACAAAAACCAATGACGATAGGACCCCAGAGTAACAAAGGCTTGGTGTCAGAAACAGGTGCAATTTTTGAAAGAAATGAGAAGGTCAGAGTCATCCAGGGATCCTGACCTGCAGAGATCTACAGAAATGTTTAATAGAATGTGGTGTTCTAGGATAAAAATAGGTGGAAAACCAGAAAAATATTGTTTAGTTTTTATAACCAAAAGAAATTGAATATGATAATTGGAAGGTTGAGGGCAAATGACCCCCCAAAAAATATTGATGACTTACCCAGTTTCCAAACCTAAGGCAGATCTTAGGCTTGAAACACATTAACTAAAAAAGGGTTTGGATTCTCATGGGAAAGAACCATTTAATTCTATAGCAATAATATCAGGTAAGGATTCTCCTTGGTTCTCCAAAGGGACCTATGGTCATTTATTTGGGTAAACACATACCAGGTAATAGTCAGAACTTTTGAGAATGTTGGTAAGAGTCTGAATTCCTGTGGATATCTAACAACCTAAAGTATTATCTTGACACCCATATTAGAGTGAGGGGTACATGGGATTAGAGTAGGTCATCTCTGTTCATGATCATTTCCCTACTATGTGAACGAAAGATCAAACTGGACACATTTCGTAATTGGCAGTAACCCTATGTTGATTCAGTGACATGTGATATAAGAGCTCTCAGAGTTGCCAAGACCATGTGTAAACTCCTGGAATTGATTTCCTATCCAAAACCGAGATTGCAAATTTTAAAAAACAATATCACAGTGAGTAATGACAGATTAATCTCACTATTAAAAAGTAAAATATGCAGAGTGGTGGTCCTATCTGTTATTTGGGATAGATCTTCAACTCCAAACCCACCCACCTTTACTTTGTTTTGTGGTGCTGGGGCTGGTTCTCTGACAACCAAATATTGGGCTTGTCATCTGGCTGTATGATTTCCTATGTATCAAGGACACTAGAAAAGTCCGCAAGGCTGTTTGCTTTCTGTAGGCTGGCTTGCTTGCTTTCTCTCTCTCTCTTTCCTTTTTTTTTTTTTTTTTTTTTTTGGTCTTGCTCTGTCACCCAGGCTGGAGTGCAGTGGTGCAATCTTGGCTCACTGCAAAGTCTGCCTCCCAGGTTTAAGTGATTCTCTTCCCTCAGCCTCCCAAAGTGCTGGGATTACAGGCATGAGCCACACACCCTGGCCTCTGTGGGCTTTCTTTATCACATGTTAACACCCACCCGAGAACCATGGAAGAGGCACTAAACAACCAGGTAAACAGAATGAGTCAGCTAATTGATGTCAGCCAGCATCTGTTATTGCTGGCATAATCACTCGTGTGTGCCATGTCCATGGTAACAGGGATAGAGACTCTACATGGATCCAACAGTATGAGCTTCAACTTACTAAGGATAATCTGGCTTCTTCTATGGAATGTTCAACTTGCCAGCAGCAGAAATAAACACTGAGCTCCCAATATAGTATCACTCCTTAAGCACTTGGTGAAAAGGTAATTTGGACTCCATCTATTCTCAAAGGAGCAGAAACTTATCTCGACTAGACTTGTCACAACTTTGGGTATTGGTTTACCTTTTCTGCCCACAGGGCTTTAGGCAACATTACTGTGTGAGAGCCTACAGAGTACTGCTCAATTGACAATAAATACCATATAACATCACCTCAAACAAAGAGACTCACTTTATAGAAAAAGAGGCGTGGCAATGACTATGGCATGCACTAAGCCTATACCACACCATACCAACTAGTAGCTTCCAGCCTGATAGAACAACAAGACAATCTTTCCAAGGTACAGCTAAAGCACCAAATGGAGGTGAGACCCTAAAAGGATGGGACACCATCTACCAGGATTAATTATATATCCTATACAATGAACGTTATATGGTGCTGTGTTTCCAGTAGGTAGAGTATATGGGACCAGCAGCAAAGGGGTGAAAGTAGGAATGGCCTCATTTACCATCCCTCCTAGTGACTCAGTTGGGAATTTTCTACAAGTTTAGACATTACGGGTCTGGAGACCCTAATTCCCAAAGAGGAAATTCTTTCATGAGAAGACACAGCAGGACTTCCACTTAACTTTGAGTTATGGCTACTAAGTTCAGGTCCATTGTACCAAGAGACCAAAAAGTAAGGAAAGGAGTTATCACATGACAAGGGTAATTGACCTTGATCAGAAGGAAGTGGGGCTACCGCTACACAATGTGGATAGGGAAGAGTGTTACTGACACCCAAGTGATCCACTGGGACATCTCTTGGTACTTTTCTGCCCAACTGTAAATGGACTGGGCAATTGGACATGTCCAGCAACCATAGCCTGAGAAGGACATGGTGACTTTGGGTCACCATGAGGGAATGGGTATAAAGTCAGTTGTGGCCTCAAGACTAGATATAACAGCTGGAGCTCTAGTTCTTCCTATTAACATTCATTGTGTAAGATTTCCCAAGAAATGAGACCAATAAGAAGCTTGGGGCAAATACTCCTCAGTGTGGTGAACTTACCACAAATGGATCTGAGCAGGCCAATGGATATATTCACCCATGCCATCTTTCTAAAAGAGGAACTCATTTCCCCAGGTGACTGATGGGTTTGTTAGTTGCTGAGGCCTCACAGTTGTATTTCTCTCCTGGAAGTGCCAAAGGGAACCTCCTTATCCAAGGTTTCTCCCCTTCTATTTTAATGCTGGTTAATACAATTATAGACAAAGGACCTACCCTCTTACATCAATTCAGAAAAGCTCTGATGAACCATGCCAGTTCCAGAGTTCCCATTAGATCTGGTAAGTCCTCTGGTACAAATGCATCAGTTTGGCAAGCTCTCCTTTTCAATCCTGCCTCCCCAAATTCTTTATAGTCTCTTCTGAAAGTACTGTCCATAAACTTCCTACATACAAACCTCTTTCTAAAATCTGTTTCCAGAAAACCCAACCTGAGATTAAGGTTATTCCCAAAAGTCAAAGCTGTATGCAGAGTGTGTACTGATGCCAGTTTGGAATGTATTGAGGAGTAGGTGGGAGAGGAGGAAATGAAATAAAATTTGGTTAAATAAAGAGAAAGAATTAGAGCAGTAGTGCTAGTTTCTCAATGCCCTCATTTATAAAATGGATATTAATAATAGTACTATACTTCAAAGATATTTTATCCTTTTGTTACAGATTGAGAGGACAATGTTGCTATACACCACAGGGTATATTTTTATTAATCATCATTTTACCAATTAGGAAATTGAGGTACAGAAAAATTATGACTTGCTCAAAACTTTAGACATATTAAGGAGTAGAACCAGGATACAAACTCAGGCAAACCTGACTGTAAAGTCTGTGTACGGATCTACCATTTTCTACTGCTTCTTCAGAAGACAAGAGGGATTGAGGCAGGGGTGGGCTAGAGCTGGGTTGTATTAGATGCAAAGCCTATATGCTCATCTCTTTCCATGCATAGTGTGTTGACGTCATATTAGTAGCTTAAAATCAGCCATGGTGGTAAGTTTTACACTACAGAAATCAGCAAATGCTGCAAATCAGGATTTCTTTTTTCAGAAGGCTATTAGTTAAACATTAGCAGAAGACTATTGGATTGGTCTTAAAGGGAGGGACACCATCTCAACTGTGATAAGAAGGAACAAAGAAAAGATGAATACAGACTCACGAAAATAAGCAGGGTCAGTGGTGGGAAATCAAGGTGATTTCCATTTTCTCCATGTGGAATCTGGTGGCAAGACCATCTATTAAGAGATGGGGGACTGGTGTGGTATCAAATGATTGTGGGGAAGATCATTATCACTTAGTATAATTCCCACAATAATAAGGATGAATTAAATTATAGCTATTATTATCAAATATGCCATTGACCATTTATACTCTGACCATAATTACAAAACAGCATACAATTCTCATTACAGGGTGTGGATTTAATTATTCTTAATAAATCTTTTTGCTTTACAAGTCCAGAATTGAAGAACTCCTTCAATTATTATTGAATATAAATTTCTTAACCAAATGAATTCTATTTATTAGATTTAAGAATTTTGTGTCTCGAATGACAAAACAATACAGTATGTACAGCCTCCTTTGAAATTTGATCAAAGCTTGTTTTGTCATGTGCCCTATAAAAGTTAATCTTTCTCATATTTCATCTCAGTGACTCTGAGAAATGTGTATGTTTGTGTCATTTTCATTGTCCAGTATCTCTCTTTTCAATAATTAACATTAAGATTATTTACATGAAAGAGATTATTTGCATTTTACAGCGTGCTGAAAAGGAAACAGAAAAGAAGGAAAGAGAAGGAAAGCCTGTAACTCTGTGACGAGCATATTTGGGGGAAAAAGAAGCCCCAGGGCAGACTTAAGAATGAAGGAAGCTGAAATTTAATCCCTGGGATCTGTAAGACATTGGAAAGGGCAAAGAGATGCCACAAGCTGACTGAGAAGTGATCTGGGGGGCTCAGCAGGCAGTAAACAAAGAATGGAGCCTTCTGAGGGCTGAAATGGTGCATCACCTGCATAAGCACCTGTTCCAGATCACCAGCTTTAACATGCACTGGCATATGTCAATCTCACTTTGGTTTTCAGGGCTTTGAAATAAAAAATATGACATATAGGGCTTTTCAGAAGGAGTAAAATGAAAACAAAAAGTTGCTAATCTATTGTGTCACTCATAATCACTTTATAAAAGGACTCAGTGTTTAAAAGTTATGTTAGACACATTTGGATGAAAAATATTTTTACTTAAGTATGCCATTCCTAGTAATTTTGTGGGGGAAGAGCAATAATTTTTAGGAAAGGAAAATCTTTATGCAGTTTTTCATCCTGTAACACTTTATCCATGCATCCTATAACCTTGTAAGCTAAGAAGATCTTATTTTATTACAAAATAATGACTTAGCATTAGCTTCGTAACTGTTATTCAGAGTAGAATTTAACACTAAGGAGAAAAAAAAATAAGCTCTGTCATCATAGGGCTAAATTATTTCTAATGTCCCTTATAGCAGTAAGTGTAGAACACAGCTGAGGGCTTAAAATTCTTTCATCTCAGAGAACACAATTATTTTATGAAAAGGAAAGTCTATATGTCAATGATTTTAGTTGTTGTTTTTATGGTTTGTTAAATAATTAGTCTGATTCAAAACTAGGACATATTCTGAAAAGTCAGCTTCTTATCCCCATGGGATTACTGCTGTATTGTACACTGCTCACAATACTGAGTTTACAAACATTTGCTGGTGTAATGATGCAGCAAAAGCCAGGGCATGGGTTTGGTGGAAAGAAATGTCAAGTATGTTAGTGAGATCAAGAGATGAGAGAGAACTAAAAGAAAACAATCCTGTGGGACCAATGATAGAAATTTATCCAGACAACTGTTGGGTCAGGTCAGAATATTTCTGAATGTTTATTTCAGCTGGTAACACCTTACATTCACCTTTTATTCAGCTCCTCTTCAGTATAATTGTATTCACTCATTCAGTAAGCATTTACCCTACTTAGTGCCAGTTACAAGTATGCTGGGCTCTGCAGCTGCAGCACACAAATGGGAGAAATGATGACATAAAGAGATAACTACAATGCAATATAGAAACAGTGTTTCATTTCAATACAATTCAGCTCAGATCAAATATAGCAGCTTGAGGTCAAAGAACTAGCCTTGATGTGTTCCATCATTGCATCTGGAAAAGGGGATAAATACACATAGTTGCCCATCCCGTTGAGCTCAAATGCATGACTTCTAAGTCTTCCTCCATAATAATAACAGGCAGTGTACGGCTTGATGCTTAATGTTACCAGTAATGTAGCCAAAAAGGTATGGAAAAGGGCAGAATTAATTTGACCTGATGAAATCATGCAGCCCAGAAAAGTAAACTAGCCATGGGCAGAGAGAATGCTGCTCAGGAGTATGTGGGCAAAACTAGAGATGCTGAAATGCACATGGCTTTTTTGTGTAACCAATTGATTTCTTGTGCTGGTTCCCTCCTCCCCATTTTTCCCTCTCCTTGTATTCTCTTCTCGTCTCTATATGAACTCATATGATCTTGTTAAGGGATAGGTAGAGTAAACTTGCATCGCTTAGTCTTTGCTCTGGATTGCTTCCAGCTAACTGCCTGTGTAATCCCTCCAATCTGGGTCATCAGGAAAAGAACTCAGTTTTCACAACATAAGCACTGAATAATCCAGCTGCTAAGATTGGGCCTCATGGGATGTAAGACGTACCATTTTTGAGCTAACTTTAGTCAATCAACTGATCGACCCAACATACACACAATCTGTTGATATTCTATAAGTCAAAATCAATAAACTGTTCTCCAAACTCACCCCCATTGTACCTTTGAACTTCTCACCTCAAGTTACTTTTCCACGTTACTCCTAACTACAGCCTTGCATAAGCCTCTACCATTCTATCCATTCTTACTGCTTTTCTTCTCACCCTGACCACCATGGTATTCCTGCCTCCCTATGTTTATTTAGAAGTGAAGTATGACTCAGTAAACCTTCTAGATACTTTCATGCCAAGCTGAGGGCCACCTTATCAGGGGGAGTTCACCTTGATGATCCCTAGACCTATTATGCTCTTCCATAGCTTACTGGGTAGAGAGAACAGGCTTCGCCTGGTTTCACAGCCTGACTTTCCCTTCCATAGCTTACTGGGTGGAGAGAACAGGCTTCGCCTGGTTTCACAGCCTGACTTTCCCTTCCATAGCTTACTGGGTGGAGAGAACAGGCTTCACCTGGTTTCACAGCCTGACTTGGACACTGACTACGTGACCTTGGGAAAGTTGTCCACCACCTTGTCTCCATTTCGTCATCTGTAAGATACAGATATTTTCACTTACCTTATGAGGTAGTTGTGAGTATTAAATGAGACAAATCAAGTAAAGTGCTAGGAGTGCCCAGCACATACTAAGTACATGATAGCTGTGGTCTGTGGCACTCACGAAGAGGAATGAAAGCTGCAAGTCAATTCAGCACCTTCAGCTAAAATATCCAAGTTCTCACATTGGGACTGACTAGGCAAACAACTCAATCCACAGAGAATGAAGAAAAGCAAAGTGGGGCGATGGCCCACCCAGGAGCACCACGGAGCCAAATGAACGCCAAACCACATCCCAGGAAACCAGGTGTCTCCCACGGATCTTTGCAATCTGCAGATCAGGAGATCCTCTCGTGAGTCCATGTCATCAGGATCTTGAATCTGATACACAAAGCTGTGTGGAGTCTCAGCAGAACAGCTACTCGGGCACACACAAAGACCCAGGAGCTTTACGTACCCCAGCTCCAGGATCCCTGGCAAGGAGGGAGATCTGCCTATACATATGCCAAGCAAAGGGGCTGAATCCAGGGAGCCAAGGAGTGTCATCCTGTAGGCCCCACTTCCCATGGCACCTCAAAAGTTAAGACACACTGGCTTGGAATTCCAGCCAGCCGATGGCAATGCTAGGCAGGCTAGAGTCAGCCTGAGATGGGACCCAGTTCCTTGGGGGGAGAGGTGACCTCCATCTCTGCACTTTGGTAGATTCAGACGTTTCAGCCTACTGGAGTTGGAGAATCTAAACAGTCTGGAAGAGGAAGGGTCCCCCACAACGCAACACAACTGCCTTGCCAGATGGTGGCCAGACTGCTTCTTTAAGTGGGACCCCAATCCATTCCTCCTCACTGGGCAGGAACTTCCTGTGGAGGCTTCAGCTGCTTCAGCCAGGGTTTTATGGAGAGAGCTCTGATCTCTCCCTGAGATGGAGCTCCTTGGGGGAGGGGCAGCCACCATCTCTGTGGTCTAGCTGGCTAAGCCGTGCCAGTCTGCTGGCTTTGGAGAACCCAGAAAGTCTGGACGAGGAAGGATCTCCCCAGTGCAGCACACCTGCTCTACCAAAAAGCAATCAGACTGAGATTCTTTAAGCAGGTCCCTGATCCTGTTCCTCCTGACTGGGTGAGACCTCCCAACAACTAGAAAAAACTGGTTGCCTCAGTTTTTTCTATACCTGGAGGTATCTCCAGTGAACGCCATGAAACAGCAAAAATGGCCACCTGCTCTTTCCTCTGGAAGCTCTGTCGCAGGGGGCTACTGACCTGTTGCTGGCCTGAGTGTTCCTGTAAGAGGTGGCCAACAGGACTGAGGCTGAAATGGCTGAAGTGACAGAAGTAGGCTTTAGAAAGTGGGTAATAATGAACTTTGCTGAGCCAAAGGAGCATGTTGTAACCCATTGCAAAGAAGCTAAGAATCATGATAAAACAATACAGGAGCTGATAGAATAGCCAGTTTAGAGAGAAACATAACTGACCTGATGGAGCTGAGGAACACAACATGAGAACTTTACAATGCAATCACAAGTATCAATAGCAGGATAGACCAAGTGGAGGAAAGAGTCTTAGACCTTGAAGACTATCTTTCTGAAATAAGACAGGCAGACAAGAATAAAGAAAAAAAAGAATGAAAAGGAATAAACAAAACTCCAAGAAATATGGGATTAGGTAAAGAGACCAAACTATGACTCACTGGTCCTGCCCAGTGAGGAGGAATGGATTGGGGTCCCACTTAAAGAAGCAGTTTGGCCATGATCTGGCAAGGCAGTTGTGCTCTTCCAGACTGTTTGGATTCTCCAATACCAGCAAGCTGGAACGTCTGAGCCTACAGAAGTGCAGAGATGGAGGCCACCCCTTCCCCCAGGAACTGGTTTCCATCTCAGGCAGATTCTTACTTATTGCCATTGTCTGCTGGAATTCCAAGCCAGTGTGTCTTAACTTGTGAGGTACATGAAAGAGACAAGGAGAATGGAACCAAGCTGGAAAACATACTTCAGGGTATCATCCAGGAGAACTACCCCAACCTAGCAAGACACGCCCACATTCAAATTAAGGAAATCCAGAGAACCCCAGTAAGATACTCCATGAGAAGATCAGCCCTAAGACACATAATTTTCAGATTCTCCAGGGTCAAAATGAAAGAAAACATGTTAAGGGCAGCCAGAGAAAAAGGCCAGGTCACCTACAAATGGAAGCTCATCAGACTAACAGTGGACCTCTCAGTGGAAACCCTACAAGCCAGAAGAGATTGGAGGCCAATTTTCAATATTCTTAAAGAAAAGAATTTCCAACCCAGAATTTCCTATCTGGCCAAACTAAGCTTCATAAGTGAAGGAGGAATAAGATCCTTTTTCAGACAAGCAAATGCCATTCATCACCACCAGGCCTGCCTTGCAAGAGCTCCTGAAGGAAGCACTAAACATGGAAAGGAAAAACCATTACCAGCTACTACAAAAGCACACTGAAGTACACAGACCAGTGATACTAAGAAGCAACCACATAAACAGGCCTACAGAATAACCAACTACCATCATGATGACAGGATCCAATTCACATATAACAATACCGATGTTAAATGTAAATGGGCAAAATGCCCCAATTAAAGGACACAGAATGGCAAGCTGGATAAAGAGCCAAGACCCACTGGCATACTATCTTCAGGAGACACATCTCACATGGAAAGACACACATAGGCTCAAAATAAAGGGATGCAGGAAATTTACCAAGCAAGTGGAAGAGAAAAAAGCAGGGGTTGCAATCCAAGTTTCTGACAAACCAGACTTTAAACCAAGAAAGATAAAAAAGACAAAGAAGGGCATTACACAATGGTAAAGAGTTCAATTCAACAAGAACTAACTATTCTAAATATATATGCACCCAATACAGGAGCATCCAAGTTCATAAAGCAAATTCTTACAGACCTACAGAGAGACTTAGACCTCCACACAAAAATAGTGGGAGACTTCAACACCCCACTGACAATATTAGACAGATCATCAAGACAGAAAATTAACAAAGATATTTAGGACCTGAACTCAGCTCTAGACCTGAGTTCTAGTTCAAGAGGACCTGATAGATACCTACAGAACTCTCCACCCAAAAACAATAGAGTACACATTCTTCTTATCACTACAAGGCACTTACTCTAAAATTGACCACATAATTGGAAGTAAAACAATCCTCAGCAAATGCAAAATAACTGAAATAATAACAAATGGTTTCTCAAACCATAGCGTAATCAAATTAGAACTCAATATTAAGAAACTATTTCAAAATCACACAACTACATGGAAATTGAACAATCTGCTCCTGAATGACACTTGGGTAAATAATGAAATTGAGGCAGAAATCAGGAAGTTCTTTGAAACTAATGAGAACAAAGAGTAAATATACCAGAATCTCTGGGATGCAGCTGAAGTGCAGTGTTAAGAGGGAAATTTACAGCCCTAAATGCCCAGATCAAAAAGCTAGAAAGATCTCAAATCAACAACCTCACAACTAAAAGAACTAGAAAACCAAGAGCAAACAAACCCCAAAGCTAGCAGAAGACAAGAAATAACCAAAAACAGAGCTGAATTGAAGGAGAGACATGAAAAACCTTTCAAAATATCAATCCAGGAGCTTTTAAAAAAAAAAGGTAAAATAGATGGACTGCTAGCTAGACTAATAAAGAAGTATTAAACACAATCAGAAGTGATAAGAGGAATATCACCGCTGACCCCACAGAAATACAAACAACCATCAAACAAGACTATAATCTCTATGCACATAAACTAGAAAATCTAGAAGAAATGGATAAATTCCTGGAAACATACACCATCCCAAGACTGAATCAAGAAGACATTGAATCCCTAAACAGACCAATAACGAGTTCTGAAATTGAGGCAGTAATAAATAGCCTACCAATCAAAAAAAGGCCCAGGGCCAGACGGATTCACAGCTGAATTCTACAAGAGGTAGAAGAGCTGGTGCCATTTCTACTGAAACTATTCCAGACAATTGAAAAGGAGGGACTTCTCCCTAATTCATTCTATGAGGCCAGCATCATCCTTTTACCAAAACCTGTCAGAGATACAACAACCACAACAAACTTCAGGCCAATATCTTTGATGAACATTGATGCAAAAAATCCTCAATAAAATACTGGCATACTGAATCCAGCAGCACATCAAAAAACTTATCCACTATGACCAAGTTGGCTTCATCCCTAAGATGCAAGGTTGGTTCAACATACACAAATCAATAAATGTGATTCACCACATAAACAGAACTAAAGACTAAAACCACATGATTATCTCAGTAGATGCAGAAAAGACCTTCAATAAAATTCAACATTGCTTCATGTTAAAAACTCTCAATAAATTAGGACTGAAGGAACATACCTCATAATAATAAGAGCCACATATGACAAACCCACAGCCAACATCATACTGAATGGGCAAAAGCTGGAAGCATTCTCCTTGAAAACTGGCATAAGACAAGGCTGCCTTCTCTCACCACTCCTATTCAACAGTATTGGAAGTCCTGGACAGGGCAATCAGGTAAGAGAAAGAAATAAAGCATATTCACATAGGAAGAGAGGAAGTCAAATTGTCTTTGTTTGCATATGAAATATTCCTATATTTAGAAAAACCCATTACCTCAGTCCAAAAGCTTCTTAAGCTGATAAGCAACTTCAGCAAAGTCTGGAGATAAAAAATCAATGTGGAAAAATCACTAGCATTCCTATACACCAACAACAGGCAAGCTGAGAGCCAAATCATGAATGAACTCCCATTCATAATTGCTACAAAAAGAATAAAATACCTAGGAATACAGCTAACAAGGGGAGTGAACGACCTCTTCAAAGAGAACTACAAACCACTGTGCAAAGAAATCAGAGAAGAAACAAACAAATGGAAAACATTCCATGCTCATGGATAAGAAGAATCAAGACCGTAAAAATGGCCATACTATCCAAAGTAATTTACAGATTCAATGTTATTCCCGTCAAACTACCATTGACTTTCTTCACAGAATTAGCAAAAACTATTTTAAAATGCATATGCAATCAAAAAATAGCCCAAATAGCCAAGACAATTCTAAGCAAAAAGAACAAAGCTGGAGGCATTATGCTACCTGACTTCAAACTATCCTACGAGGCTACAGTAACCAAAACAGCATGGTACTGGTACAAGAACAGGCACATAGACCAATGGAACAGAATAGAGAACTCAGAAATAAGACTACACACCTACAACCATCTGATCTTCAACAAACCTGACAAAAACAAGCAATGGGGAAAGTATTCCCTGTTTAATAAATGGTGCTAGGAGAACTGGCTAGCCATATGCAGAAAATTGAAACTGGACCCCTTCCTTATACCATATACAAAAATTAACTCAAGATGGATTAAAGACTTAAATGCAAAACCTAAAACTGTAAAAACCCTACAAGAAAATCTAGGCCATACCATTCAGGACATAGACACAGGCAAAGATTTCATGACAAAAACGCTGAAAGCAATTTCAATGAAAGCATACATTGACAAATGGAATATAATTCAACCAAAGAGTTTCTGCACAGCAAAATAAACTATCATCAGAGTAAACAAATAATTTTCTCCATTCTGTAGAATTGGAGAAAATTTTTGCAATCTATCCATCTGACAAAGGTCTGATATCCAGAATCTACCAGGAACTTAAACAAATTTACAGAATGGGAGAAAATTTTTGCAATCTATCCATCTGACAAAGGTCTGATATCCAGAATCTACAAGGAACTTAAACAAATTTCCAAAAATCAAACCTAAACAACCCCACTAAAAAGTGGGCAAAGAACCTGAACAGACACTTCTCAAAAGAAGACATTTATGTGGCCAATAAACATATGAAAAAAAGCTCAACATCACTTATCATTAGAGAAACGCAAATCAAAACCACAATGAGATACCATCTCAAAATCGCAATTACTTTTGCATCAATCTAATATTAAAAATTGAAAAGACAACAGATGCTGGCGAGGTTGTGGAGAAAAAAATTATGCTTTTACACTGTTTGTAGGAGTGTAAATTAGTTCATCCATTGTGGAAGACAGTGCAGTGTGGTGATTTTTCAAAGACCTAGAGGCAGAAATACCATTTGTCCCAGCAATCCCATTACTGGGTACATACCCAAATAATGATAAATTATTCTATTATAAAGAAACATGCATGCATATGTTCATTGCAGCACTATTCACAATAGCAAAGACATGGAATCAACCTAAATGCTCATCAATGACAGACTGAATAAAGGGAACGTGGTATATATACACTACGGAATACTATGCAGCCATAAAAAGGAATGAGATCATGTCCTTTGCAGGGACATGGATGGAACTGGAATCCGTTATCCTCAGCAAACTAATACAAGAACAGAAAACCAAACACTGCATGTTCTCACTTATAAGTAGGAGATGAACAAAAAGAACACAGGAACACATGGGGTGGGAATCAACACACACTGGGGCTTGGTGGAAGAGAGGCTGTGGGAGAGAGAGCACCAGGAATAGCTAATGGATGCTGGGCTTAATACCTAGGTGACGGGATGACCTGTGCAGCAAACCACCATGGCACAAGTTTATCTATGTAATAAACCTGCACATCCTGCTCATGTACCCCTGAATTTAAAATTGAAGAAGAAAAAAATAACTGCCGTAACAAGTAACTAAGTAGTTTCTATCTTCCCGGTGTTGTGCCCTGCATAACCTTGCATGACATGTTATTATGATTATTTTACTCACGAGAAAAACAAAGCTTTAAATTGTAGGAAATTTACCAAAGGCCATACAAGAGACAGTGCTAAGATTTTAAGGTCCTTCAGCCTAAAAAGCAGCACCTTTTGTTTGTTTATTTTTTATTTCAACACATTTTCCTCAGTCATTATAGTAAAAGAGGAAAGGAATGGCATGTACAGAATGCTTTTCTTTATGATGTCCTAAGCTGGTCCCATTTTTTCCAATTAATTGGGTGCTTATACGTGTAACCTAGATATCAGCCAAAGTCACTCTATTCTTTGAGTTGAGAAATACATAAAATTTGCCAGAGGTCTTTCTCCTACATCTTGCAAAAGGGCCACTGTGTTCCCAAGACTGTAGTTTCTCTTGGAAAATTCTGGCTTGGAGTTCCAACATAATGTCTTGGCTTGAACTTCTGGTTCTTACTCAGACTAAATTTCATTCTCATCTTTAGTCCCTCACCTACAGTTTCTGTTCCCTATTCATGGCCAAAGTTTGGATATTTGACCCTCCAAACCTCATTTTATAATTTGATTCCCAATGTAGGAGGTGGGGCCTGATGGGAGGTGTTTGGGCTATGGGAGTGGATCCCTCATGAATAGATTAATGCCCTCCTTGAGGAGGCAGGGGCTAGTAGGTGAATTTTAACTCTACTAGTTCCCATAAGAGCTGATTGTTAAAAAGAGCCTGTCATCTCTCTCCACTCTCTCTTGCATCCTCTCTCATGAAATGGTCTCTGATATACACACAAGCTCCCCTTTATCTTTCAGCACAAGGGGAAGCAGCCTGTGGTCCTCACCAGATGCAGATATCCAAACTTCCAGCAAACAGAATCGTGAGTCAAATAAACCTCTTTTCTTTTCTCCAGCCTCTGGTATTCCTTTATAGTAATACCAAACCAAGACTTTTACCCACACATAAGACTTCTTGGTTTTCCCTCTAAAACATGCACATAAGAATAATGTATGTCAGACTTGGAGAGATGGACAGCGTTTAAATCACAGAAACATAAACAACACTGAATGTTCAATTTCCTTTGACTCCAGATTCCTTTAAGGCTCCTTGCCACTGGGAATCACTCACTTCCCTGTTTTATGCCCAACCTTGATTTTCCCACTTGGTTGATTCCCTTTAATCCCCTTCAAAACTCTGCTAACATCTTTTCTCTAGAAGAGTCTTTAAAATTTTCATCCTTTTATCCTTAATTGATTTAGGGTCAAAATTTTGTTGTTTCTTAACAATAAAATAGCTAGAAGAGAGGATTTGAATTTTTCTCAACACAAAAAAAAGATACATGTTTGAGCCAATGGATGTCCTGAATACCCTGACTTGATCATTACACATCATGTACAGCTATCAAAATATCATATGTACACCATAAATATGTACAATTATTATGTATCAGTAAAAAGTATAATAATAAAAACACAGGAAAGCAAGAAAGGAGAGGAGACAAGGATAACTTAGAATTTTAGAGAATGGGGTACTCAAGGACGTCAAAAAGAGAAATTTATTGGCAAGATCAAAAGTAAATTTGTTTCAGACATGCAATAAAGATACTGCATTACATTTGAGTGGAGAAATCAATCAGGCAGCTGGAAATACCAAAAGGAGATCCTAAGAGAGATCAGGACAAATGTAGATGTTCATGCAGTGGTAATAGTTGAAGACAACATGATGGAGAGTGAGGTTAAACATACAAAGAAAGAGTGGAGCATGGGCACGGAAATAAGTATAAGAGAGGAGATACAGGGTTTGAGGAAATGGTTTTATTTAAAAGAAAGGACAAGGGGAAACATAGAAATATAGGAAAACTAGGATGCTAAAACGTAGAGGAAGATGAGCAAAGAGAGATTTTTACACAGAAGAGGCAGGAAAAGAGTGACAAATATTCCTGGAAGTAAAGATCAACACTGTAAAGATGGCAATAAATTCCAGGATTAGGAGACCAGTAGTGTCATGAATAAAGGTAGTTTAAGTGAAGCAGTAAGAGATAAAAAGCAAATTTCAAAGAGTCAAGGAGCAAGGGTTACATAAATGAATAAAAAACTTCAATTGTGACGTGTTTGAATTTTAAAAGGAAAAAAATTGTAAGAATCAAGGTAGATAAAAAGCTTATTTCAGTATATAGAAGACCTGAGTATTTTTTTAGGGAAAATGTACCCAGTAGAGAAGGAAAGATAAAAGATAATTCCCACACTACTCAACAGAGCCCGAGGTTATAATGCTATTTGTCACTGAAACAATTTACCTAAACAGTATATGTGTGTGTGTATGCTTATATAATTCAATGCATGTATACACACAAACACACACACACACACACACACAACTGGCTATAGAACAGTGATAAACACTGATCATTCCATGTTCTGAAAGCTATTGTATACTCTAAGCTAGTATGTTTTAATGCTTCCAAATGGAAGTAATCTCAGCTACCACACCATTCTGAGATGTGGCTTTTGTTTACTTAATGCAAACTCTTTCTCTGATATTTATTTTATATTCCAGAAAATACCAAATGTCTGGCCCACAGTTTGGACTAATAATGGCTAACAAAGTATGCTGGGGCTAGAACCACCACAAAGAGACAAAGAAAGAATGTTTGATGTAAACATAAAGATGTTGCAACAGTTCCAGGTACCATCAGGGAAATGACCAAATTAATAGAAAGTAATTAATGACAATTAAGAAGGGCTACAAAAACTTCACTGAAGCTAGAAAGGACTGACAACAAATTACATTAGTTGTAGCTGGAAAAAACTGTGGCTGACAGTTATGATTTCAAGAAATTTGGAGAAAACAGAAGATATTTTACCAACAGAGTATTCTGGTAACAACTTCCAAAGAGGCTGTACCACAAGGACTTAACAGAGCACTGATTAGGTTGTACCTCCAATTCCAAAAGTGCATATTACAGGTTAAAAGGGATGGAACAAGTGCCCAGAGAAAGCTATGGATACAAACAAAAGAATTATCCTTGCAAAGGACAGATTTGTCCTTCTAATTTCTCACACCACTAAAATAGACAACGATTTAGAGAAGTTTTGAGACGGAGAGTTGAACTGACATCATAGGAACTGAGGCCATCTGTTAGACCTAGAGTAAGGAAAGAATTTGGGAAAGATTTGGAAAAACAAATAGATAAGTTTTGGAGCAGCATTTTAAGGGATACAGTAAGTAGACTTCTGCTTCTAAAAATGTGAACTATACACAGAGCATTTCTATCCTGAATCTCCACCAAATGACAATAAGGCAATAAAAAACGACACAAGAGCAAAGTTAAGAGAAGAATAAGGAGAAGATCTGAGATTTTAATAAATAGTTGAAAGCTCGCAAGAAGGATAATTGGAAATCCACTTAGAAATCTTTAGAAAGCTAAAACATACTCTTGCAATGGTAAAAATAAGAGGCACCATAAATGTTTCATTACAGCAAGTCTCAGGAATTTGAAGTACCAGATATTTCTAAGTATGGGCTTAAAACAAGAAGATTGGCTGAAAGTCATTTTTCAAAGGCGTTGGTCTCTCAGGTTGTCTATACCACACAGGGCAGCAAGGTAATCCTCCTCCTCCTCAATCCAGCAGTGGGTTTTCAGGGTTGATGGCACCGTTGGAGCTTCCTATTATATCAGAGGCAGCACGGTTTTGGGTCAGCAGAAGCAACAATGGCCTCACCAGGCCAGCTCTGCAGTGATCCTACTCTGGAAGGTGTTTCTGAAAACTCAGCCATAGATATTGTTTGTCCATTTAATCTGTGAACTATCTGATACCCCTCAGTAAATTACTTCCTGGTTAAGGTAGCTACTAAGCTTAAAATATGTGCCTCTTAAGACCCAATAATTTCACCCTTAAGTATATACACAATAAAAATGAAAAATACCTATATCTACCAAAAGACTTTTTAAAAAAATGTTTATGGGGCTGGGCACAGTGGCTCATGCCTGCAATCCGCATGTGTCTGGAATTGGTTCGTTCCGGTGGGTTCTTGGTTGTGCTGACTTCAAGAATGAAGCCGCAGTGAGCATTATAGTTCTTAAAGATGGTGTGTCCGGAGTCTGTTCCTTAGATGTTCAGATGTGTCCAGAGTTTCTTCCTTCCAGTGGGTTTGTGGTCTTGCTGACTTCAGGAGTGAAGCCGCAGACCTTCAAAATGAGTGTTACAGCTCTTAAAGATGGTATGTCTGGAGTTTGTTCCTTCAGATGTTCAGATGTGTCCGGAGTTCCTTCCAGTGGGTTCATGGTCTCACTGACTTCAGGAATGAAGCTGCAGACCTTCGCAGTGAGTGTTACAGCTCTTAAAGCTGGCGTGTCTGGAGTTGTTTGTTCCTCCTGGTGGGTTCGTGGTCTCGCTGACTTCAGGAATAAAGCTGTAGACCCTCTGGGTGAGTGTTACAGTTCATAAAGGTAGTGTGGACACAAAGAGTGAGCAGCAGCAAGACTTACTGTGAAGAGCAAAAGAACAAAGCTTCCACAGTGTGGAAGGGGACATAAGCAGATTGCCGCTGCTGGCTCAGGTGGCCAGCTTTTATTTCCTTATTTGGCCCTGCCCGCGTCCTACTCGTTGGTCTATTTTACGGAGTGCTGATTGGTCCATTTTACAGAGTGCTGATTGGTCCATTTTACAGAGTGCTGATTAGTGCATTTACAATCCTTTAGTTAGACACAGAACGCTGATTGGTGCATTTTTACAGAGTGCTGATTGGTGCATTTACAATCCTTTAGTTAGACACAGAGCGCTGATTGGTGCATTTTTACAGAGTGCTGATTGGTGCATTTAAAATCCTTTAGCTAGACACAGAGCACTGATTGGTGTATTTACAATCCTTTAGCTACACAGAAAAGTTCAAGTCCCCATCCGACCCAGAAGCCCAGCTGGCTTCACCTCTCACCAGCACTTTGGGAGGCCGAGGTGGGTGGATCACAATGTCAGGAGATCGAGGCCATCCTGGCTAACACGGTGAAACACCGTCTCTACTAAAATACAAAAAATTAGCCACGCATGGTGGCAGGTGCCTGTAGTCCCAGCTACTCGGGAGGCTGAGGCAGGAGAATGGTGTGAACCCAGGAGGTGGAGCTTGCAGTGAACTGAGATTGTGCCACTGCACGCCAGCCTGGGCGACAGAGCGAGACTCTGTCTCCAAAAGAAAAAAAAAATGTTTATGGCAGCTCTATTTACAGGCAAAACCCAAAATGATCATACAAAAAAAATAGATAAATTATAATATCAATGGAATACCACACATCAATTTCAAATAAAAATACAAACTACCACTACACATAGCATGGAATAATCTCACTGACATTGTTGAGCAAAAGAAAACAGAAACAGAAAAAGACTTACCATATGAACCTATATATAGAAAGTTTAAAAACAGGCAAAACTAATCTCCGTTGATAAAAGTCAGAATAGTGGTTACCTCAGGAGAGGGGTACAAGAGGCATGTAATAGGAAGAGGCAAAGAGTAGGCTTCCAGGCTGCTAAAGATGTTCTATGTCTTCACTGGGATGCTGGATACAGAGTAAACATATGTAAAACTCCCCCGGGCTATGTTTATGTTATACCTCAATTTAGCAAGAAATAAAAGAAGCAGAGGGAGGAAGAAAGGAAGGGAGAAAGGATAGAAAAAAAGCGGGGAGAGGAAGGAAGGGAAAGAGGGAGGAGGGGGAGGGAGAGAAACAGGAGGCAGGCAGGCTAGAGTGGATTCTGTTGCTGGCAATCAGAAGCTCTGATTCAAACAAGAGCAAATAAGAAATAAATAACAGGGATTAGATGGTCAGAATTTCTAGTGGGTTTAAATCTGCATTTTCTCCAGCAATGACCATAAGCTCTATGGTAAAGTCGGAGGAAGAGGGCTAACACTGAGAGCACTTTTCACATGCCTTCTCATCTAAACCACACAATCACTCTGAAGAAGGTATTACTTTCTTCACGTTTTAGAGTAGGTGATGGGGACAGAAATGTTACATCATTTGAAAATAAAGAGCTAATTAATAGAATTGAAATTTGATTCAAGTCAGCCTGACTTCACTGACCATGTTCTTTCCATAACTCTGCTCAGAGAAGTAGGAAGCCTGGGTTAGGAGTCTGGGAAAGTGCATGTCATGGAAGGTCAACAGGCCATAGTAGTCCAGGGAAAACTCTTTACTGGGTCCAATTCAGGTATAAGTTAAAACATCATCAGGAAACAAACTGGAAAATAAAGTTGAATTAAAGGTTCAGAGACCATAATTAATATGAAGAGCAGATGCAGTATGAAAGGGAAGAAGTTGTAGGATTAAAGCTTGGGGTCTAGGAGATAGAAGTTTCAAGGGTGGGTAACAGTTGAATATATGAATACTCAAAATGTATTTTGCAAGTTTTTATCATTTCCAGATGATGGAAATGTAGCACAGGCCTACTTTTACTTATAGTTTGTTGGTAACAAATCAAGAGGAATATGTCAGAAATTACAGAGTCTCATGGCAATAAGAAACAGGACTGGTTCAGTGAACTCAAAGGTCAAAAACAACAAAATAATGTGAAATTAGTTAAGGACAACTTGCTAATGATGTGGACAAGCAGGTCAGTCTTTCAAATCCAATTCCATTTTATTTTGTAAAACCATATACCTATTTTATTTTATTTCTGCTTTTTGGTGTTTTTTTTTGTTATTGCATAATTTGCTCCTTAAATGTAATGTTTGGGAAATGCCTGATAATTGTTCTGGTTTGGCCAATACTGGTCATTTCATTCTTTTTGTTTTTTTAACCACAAATAGAGAGGAGGCTGAAATCCTACAAGCTAAGAGAAAAGTATTCTAAATTTCTCTCTCTCTCAATTTCTTCCTCATTCTTCTCTCTTTTCCTACTATTTCTTTTTTATATGCATATAAATATGAGGAGAAACATTAAAAAAGAGGATAGAAAATTCCTTTGCAATGATGACAACAGTACTAGGAGAGGGATTTACTAATACTGAGTACTTACTACTTACCAAGTACTACTTACTATTGTTAGTGAGTCTTAATTTCAGGTCTAAATCTTTCCTAAATAAGAATCAATATATTACATGTTCATACCATAACCGCTTTCCTTTTAGGTTTGTGTGTCAAAGTGATCGCCAAAATGCGGGTACACAGAACTCAGATATACTGCTATGGTGAAGCGGCTTGACACTTTCAAGTCTCTTATAATTGGGTCTCCTAGAAGCTATGATGATATCAAACCTGTAGGTCATGAAGAGGCTACTACACTGAGCTTGCACACCACATCAGAAAATCAAATTTTCTGGGGGAGAACCCATCAAAATTCATGGAGTAATATTGCTGTCTTTTCCTGTATTTGAAATAAACATTCTTCTCTAGTATGTACTTGTATCTTCCACGAACCAGAAATTTCACTCCACACCTCTGTGTTCACAGTTACTTACTAAAAAAATTTACTTACTAAGTTTTAGATTTGTTTCCACAGTTAATATAATAAGATTATGATTGTAATTTTTCTAGACTATCTTCCAGAAAAAGAAAATATAATGACTGAGGAATTAAGAAAAATATGCTTTGTTTTTGTTCTCGTGCTTTAAGCAAAGCACAGGGAGATGCTCATGTAAGCGGAGCACACACACTTAATTAACCGGAACCCCCATGACTTTGTAAGTGGAGATCTTGGAGGATGACTCACAGTTTTAGCAGAGAACTCTTGCTAGAAGTCCAACATTTTGAAGACATCTCCATCACCTAGAAGCGTCCAGACATAAAGAAATTACTATAGTGCCACATTGTGGTGAGTTCAAGAACAAATGTTAAAAACCTCTGCCTTTTAGCACAAATAAGCAAATAGAAAAGGAGCCACTTCTATCAGGTCAGCTGGGGCTCTGACACTTAACATTTCTTTGTGGATATAAATCAAAGTGAAGCAAACATGTTAGTCTTTTTGCAAATGCTCAAGTGCTGTTTTTTAAAGACTTGTAAGAATTAAATCATCAAATAGACACCTAGAAACCCGAAACCTATGCAGGCTTCAGCGATGGCAGGGGATGGATATGAAAGAAACTTTTAGACAGCTGTTTGATATAATTGACTAGCAAATTTCTCCAGTTACTCAGCACAGTAATATAACATTTTCCCACCCTTGAACACTGATGAAAAGATTTCTGTATCTTTCCTGATCCAAGTCATAGCAGGTAAAGGCAAGAAAAACCCAGGGGAGTGACTGAATTGTGAACCCTTGAGTTTGCAGACTGCCTGATGCCACATGGGGCCATTCCCCACACATAGGTTAATTCTGAGCCTGAATTCAGGGTTTATTTCCAGGGCCTGAAGAAAGTGAACATGGAGTAGTCTGGGAGTTCTTGAGGGCCACAATACAAAGAACAATGCTGGGTAATCACAGTCCAAACTAGTTCATCTGTGGAGGCTGTGGAGGCTCTACGCTAGGAATACACCCCTTCACCTGCCCAAATCCACTGCTTCTCAGACTCACTCTGCATTGGGCCCTGTGAGAAGAGTCTTCTAAGGGCACTGTAGACACCAAGTGGGAGTGATTAAATGGTTCAAATTCATATTAAAACTTCAGATCTTTCCTAAAGCCATCTTTAGCTTGGCTAAAAGAAGTTTCTGAAATATTTTCATATTAGCACTTATTCAGATTCCTTGAGGGCAGAAACTCTGTCTTATTCATTCTATATCCTTAGTACTCAACATAGGTTCTAATACAAAGTAGGCACTCTGTCATTGTTTGTTGATAGAGCAGTTATTGCAGACATTTTACTAAATCCTTAAATGTAATATTCTGCCCAATACCACTGTCTCATTTTTTCACAGAATAAGATATTGATACATATGCAGTTTGGTAAAAACATAATATAGTTCAGACAGATTCAAAAACTCTATAGAAATGCTTCTATTTGACCATTTCACCTGTCAAAATGACGCAAAAATGTGATTCAACTTAATAACGCCATTTAGTTTTATAGCATTTATATTTTTCAGGCATATCCATGTATAATGCCTAGTTATTGCTGTGAGATAGGTTAAGTCTAGGAGCATGTCCATTTTATAGACAAAACCCAAAGAGGTTAAGAGTCTTCCCAAGGTTTCCCAGTGTTGCTGATAGGGCAAAGGTTAAAACCAGTTCTTTTCCTTCAGTTAGCTCATTCCATCATCCTTGCCAACAGCCCTAGATGTAATATAAAATTCTTTTTCCCAGCCTTTTCAAATGCGATGCTCCTTGAATGGTCATCAGATTCTGTGTGATCATCATGTTGAAAAGGATGGCTGTCACTTTAAGAGCTGATGGACCAAGATGTAGTTTGAACAATGAAAATGCTTTTTTTAAAAAAAAAAAAAAATACAGAACAATAGGGTACGAAGGATTAAAGCCAAATCATTATTCAAACCATTTAACAGGCCAAAAGCCCCAAATTCCAACAAATTTTGCAATCCCCCCACCTAAAAGTTGGAATCACTTTTAAAGAGGTTGCCAAGACACTTGTATTGTTACTATCCATCCACACGCTTGATAAGTTTCAAAAATTACATTATAAAAGATTTTCCACATCTATCCTCTGGGAAATTTTCAACTGCCCAATTTTATTTCTTGCCTATAGACAACTGGAGTTAATTTACATAAAATATTTCTCCAAGTCATAAACCATTTAAATATTTTTTCCAGAAGTAATCTTACTGTTTTCTGTATATATATATATATATATACATATATACACACACACACACATACACACGGAACAATTAATCTCAATGACATCTGGTTTTTTCAGGAAGGGACTTAATTCTTGAATAGGAATACAAATTATTTTCTTCAGAAAATCTGATTAAACCTCATGGAAGTAGGCATAGTGGAAACAAAAACCTAAACAAAATCTTTTAGGATCAAAAAATCAAATAAATATGGAAGTAATTAACAGTTCTTCACGTTTTACGTAAATTGTGAGCTATTTTTACCCCCACAAAGATTTAAATTAGTGATTACTTGAACTAATTTCCCCCAAATCTTGAGTTTGTATTTTGTTATGTCTAAAGGCTGTCAAACTGTAACCTAACTAAAAGTTTTCAAAATAGACTTGTTCTGTGAATATTAGAAATCAAACTTTTATGTCTATTTTTAGGAAGAAACTTGAAATAGATATAGTATTTCCTAAAAAATACCCTAATACTCATTTCTAATTTCTTCCCCAAAGTCTAAAAGTACCACTGTGTCTTCTATGACAACTACATGTGCCAGGTAATTACATATGAAAATACCATCTCTCGAGAACAACTCTTCCATACGCCACTCTTCTTCAGTAGTCAATGGGGCCAGGTGCTGTGGCTCACACCTGTAATCCCAGTACTTTGGGAGGCCGAGGCGGGGGGGATCACCTGAGGTCAGGAGTTCGAGACCAGCCTGACCAATATGGTGAAACTCCATCTCTACTAAAAATACAAAAATTAGCCAAGTGTGGTGGCAGGCACCTATAGTCCCAGCTACTCAGTAGGATGAGACAGGAGAACTGCTTGAACCCGGGAGGCAGAGCTTGCAGTGAGTTGAAATTGGCACCATTGCACTCCAGGCTGGGTGACAGAGCGAGATTCAATCTCAAAAAAAAAAAAAAAAAAATAGTGGATCGTATCCTGGGGCTACGGATGGAAGAAAAGGCAGGAGAAGCAAGCACCTTCTGAGCCACATGGTGGCTCAATTCAGGGGACTTGCTTTTATAAAACATTTGATTTGGACATTGATTTTGTATCCTGAGACTTTGCTGAAGTTGCTTATCAGCTTAAGGAGATTTGGGGCTGAGACAATGGGGTTTTCTAGATAGACAATCATGTCATCTGCAAACAGGGACAATTTGACTTCCTCTTTTCCCAATTAAATACCCTTTATTTCTTTATCCTGCCTGATTCCCCTGGCCAGAATTTCCAACACTATGTTGAATAGGAGTGGTGAGAGAGGGCATCCCTGTCTTGTGCCAGTTTTCAAAGGGAATGCTTCCAGTTTTTGCCCATTCAGTATGATATGGGCTGTGGGTTTGTCATAAATAACTTATTATTTGGAGATATGTCCTATCAATACCTAATTTATTGAGAATTTTTAGCATGAAGCGTTGTTGAATTTTGTCAAAGGCCTTTTCTGCATCTATTGAGATAATCATGTGGTTTTTGTCGTTGGTTCTGTTTATATGCTGGATTACATTTATTGATTTGTGTATGTTGAACCAGCCTTGCATCCCAGGGATGAAGCCCACTTGATCATGGTGCATAAGCTTTTTGATTTGCTGCTGGATTCAGGTTGCCAGTATTTTATTGAGGATTTTTGCATCGATGTTCATCAGGGATATTGGTCTAAAATTCTCTTTTTTTGTTGCATCTCTGCCAGGCTTTGGTATCAGGATGATGCTGGCCTCATAAAATTAGTTAGGGAGGATTCCCTCTTTTTCTATTGATTGGAATACTTTCAGAAGGAATGGTACCATCTCCTCCTTGTACCTCTGGTAGAATTCGGCTGTGAATCCCTCTGGTCCTGGACTTTTTTTGGTTGGTAAGCTATTAATTATTGCCTCAATTTCAGAGCCTCTTATTGGTCTGTTCAGAGATTCAACTTCTTCCTAGTTTAGTCTTGGGAGGGTGTATGTGTCCAGGAATTTATCCATTTCTTCTAGATTTTCTAGCTTATTTGCTTAGGGGTGTTTATAGTACTCTCTGATGGTAGTTTGTATTTCTGTGGGATCGGTGGTGATATCCCCTTTATCATTTTTTATTGCATCTATTTGATTCTTCTCTCTTTTCTTCTTTATTAGTCTTGCTAGCAGTCTATCAATTTTGTTGATCTTTTCAAAAAACCAGCTCCTGGATTCATTGATTTTTTTAAGGAGTTTTTTGTGTCCCTATCTCCTTCAATTCTACTCTGATCTTAGTTATTTCTTGCCTTCTGCCAGCTTTTGAATGTGTTTGCTTTTGCTTCTCTAGCTCTTTTAATTGTGATGTTAGGGTGTCAATTTGAGATCTTTCCTGCTTTCTCTTGTGGGCATTTAGTGCTATAAATTCCCTCTACACACTGCTTTAAATGTGTCCCAGAGATTATGGTATGTTATGTCTTTGTTCTCATTGGTTTCAAAGAACATCTTTATTTCTGCCTTCATTTCGTTATGTACCCAATAGTCATTCAGGAGCAGGTTGTTCAGTTTCCATGTAGTTGAGTGGTTTTGAGTGAGTTTCTTCATCCTGAGTTCTAGTTTGATTGCACTGTGGTCTGAGAGACAGTTTGTTATAATTTCTGTTCTTTTACATTTGCTGAGGAGTGCTTTACTTCCAACTATGTGGTCAATTTTGGAATAGGTGTGGTGTGGTGCTGAGAAGAATGTATATTCTGTTGATTTGGGATGGAGAGTTCTGTAGATGTCTATTAGGTCCACTTGGTGCAGAGCTGAGTTCAATTCCTGGATATCCTTGTTAACTTTCTGTCTCGTTGATCTGTCTAATGTTGACAGTGGGGTGTTAAAGTCTCCCATTATTACTGTGTGGGAGTCTAAGTCTCTTTGTAGGTCTCTAAGGACTTGCTTTATGAATCTGGGTGCTCCTGTATTGGGTGCGTATATATTTAGGATAGTTAGCTCTTCTTGATGAATTGATCCCTTTACCATTATGTAATGGCCTTCTTTGTCTCTTTTGATCTTTGTTCATTTAAAGTATGTTTTATCAGAGACTAGGATTGCAACCCCTGCCTTTTTTTGTTTTACATTTGGTTGGTAGATCTTCCTCCATCCCTTTATTTTGAGCCTATGTGTGTCTCTGCAGGTGAGATGGGTTTCCTGAATACAGCACACTGATGGGTCTTGACTCTTTATCCAGTTTGCCAGTCTGTGTCTTCCAATTGGAGCATTTAGCCTATTTACATTTAAGGTTAATATTGTTATGTATGAATTTGATCCTGTCATTATGATGTCAGCTGGTTATTTTGCTCATTAGTTGATGCAGTTTCTTCCTAGCCTTGATGGTCTTTAAAATTTGGCATGTTTTTGCAGTAGCTGCTACGGGTTGTTCCTTTCCATGTTTAAATCACAAGCATTCTTATACAACAATAACAGACAAACAGAGAGCCAAATCATGAGTGAACTCCCATTCACAATTGCTTCAAAGAGAATAAAATACCTAGGAATCCGACTTACAAGGGATGTGAAGGACCTCTTCAAGGAGAACTACAAACCACTGCTCAATGAAATAAAAGAGGATACAAACAAATGGAAGAACATTCCATGCTCATGGGTAGGAAGAATCAATATCGTGAAAATGGCCATACTGCCCAAGGTAATTTATAGATTCAATGCCATCCCCGTGAAGCTACCAATGACTTTCTTCACAGAATTGGAAAAAACTACTCTAAAGTTCCTATGGAACCAAAAAAGAGCCCGCATCGCCAAGTCAATCCTAAGCCAAAAGAACAAAGCTGGAGGCATCACGCTACCTGACTTCAAACTATACTACAAGGCTACAGTAACCAAAACAGCATGGTACTGGTACCAAAACAGAGATATAGATCAATGGAACAGAACAGAGCCCTTAGAAATAATGCTGCATATCTACCACTATCTGATCTTTGACGAACCTGACCAAAACAAGAAATGGGGAAAGGATTCCCTATTTAATAAATGGTGCTTGGAAAACTGGCTAGCCGTATGTAGAAAGCTGAAACTGGATCCCTTCCTTACACCTTATACAAAAATTAATTCAAGATGGATTAAAGACTTACATGTTAGACCTAAAACCATAAAAACCCTAGAAGAAAACCTAGGCATTACCATTCAGGACATAGGCATGAGCAAGGAGTTCATGTCTAAAACACCAAAAGCAATGGCAACAAAGCCAAAATTGATAAATGGGATCTAATTAAACTAAAGAACTTCTGAACAGCAAAAGAAACCACCATCAGAGTGAACAGGCAATCTACAGAATGGGAGAAAACTTTTGCAACCTACTCATCTGACAAAGGGCTAATATCCAGAATCTACAAAGAACTCAAACAAACTTACAAGAAAAAAACAACCCCATCAACAAGTGGGTGAAGGATATGAACAGACACTTCTCAAAAGAAGATATTTATGCAGCCAAAAGACACATGAAAAAATGCTCATCCTCACTGGCCATCAGAGAAATGCAAATCAAAACCACAATGAGATACCATCTCATGCCAGTTAGAATGGCGATCATTAAAAAGTCAGGAATCAACAGGTGCTGGAGAGGATGTGGAGAAAAAGGAACACTTTTACACTGTTGGTGGGACTGTAAACTAGTTCAACCATTGTGGAAGTCAATGTGGTGATTCCTCAGGGATCTAGAACTAGAAATACCATTTGACCTAGCCCTCCCATTACTGGGGTATATACCCAAAGGATTATAAATCATGTTGCTATAAAGACACATGCACATGTATGTTTATTGCAGCACTATTCACAATAGCAAAGACTTGGAACCAACCCAAATGTCCAACAATGATAGACTGGATTAAGAAAATGTGGCACATATACACCATGGAATACTATGCAGCCATAAAAAAGGATGAGTTCCTGTCCTTTGTAGGGACATGGATGAAGCTGGAAACCATCGTTCTCAGCAAACTATCACAAGGACAAAAAACCAAACACAACATGTTCTCACTCATAGGTGGGAATGGAACAATGAGAACACGTGGACACAGGAAGGGGAACATCACACCCTGGGGCCTGTTGTGGGATGGGGGGAGGGGGGAGGCATAGCATTAGGAGATATACCTAATGTTAAATGACGAGTTAATGGGTTCAGCACACCAACATGGCACACATATACATATGTAACGAACCCACACGTTGTGCACATGCACCCTAAAACTTAAAGTATAATAAAAAAAAATTTGATTTGGAATATACACTTGGAAGATATTTCAGCTCTAAAGGAAAAGTGCCACAGCTTCCTTTTTCTGAGGACAGAAAGGTGAGAATTGAGGGGTTGCCACGTGGGCAAGTGAGCAGCCAAGCAGCAAGCCGCTTCTGTGTGCACTGTGGCAATACACGAAAGTTCTGCCATCATCTTGGGGTCTGCATTGTTGCTGCAAAAGTGACTGTTTCCATTGTGTTCCTTTATTTTGCTTTTAAAAAGCAGTATTCCAGTTAACATGTGCTTCACAGTTCTCTCACTCATCCTGTTCCACACTGAAATCTTTGCTTATGCATCTCTGGGAGTGGAGCTAATTACATACAATCTACGTGGAATCACCAAATTTTCAGAATTACCCCAGGTGGCGCAACATGCTAGTAACTACGTCGACATAGAAAATAACTTTTCACTATCAATCAGCTTTCCTCCTGCCCCATTGTAATGTATGGCACTGAGGAGTTAACATGGCATCCTGATTGGAGCAGGCGGCAGAGGGACAGGGGAGAGAAGGAGGTGCTAAAACTCCCCTTTCACTTCATTCCTATTCTCTTCAGGGTCTGCCTGTCCTCACATAAGCCAATCCATTCTCCATCTCCTTTAAGCAGACATATACTGCCTCGTAAGTATAGGATGCCTTGTAGTAACTTACCGTATGTGAGTGGTTGTATATATGCGTATGTTTGTTTCATTCACTTAAAAATATTTATTGATTATGTTTTATAAATATGTTAGACACACTCTAGGCAATGGAGATACAAAAATGAAAAAGAAATACAAGGTCTCTGCTTATTATCTGTAGAAGGAGACAGAAAATAAGCAAGGGGAAAAATAAGCAAGATAATTTCAGAGACTGTAATTAAGCCATTTAATTTACACTGTGCTATGATTTCTCATGAATCGTTTTACAAACAAATAAAAAATCTAACCTACAAATTGTTTTCACATGTAATGAAGTTTTTATGAATAAAATTTAAAAGATTAATAAGACTGACATGTTACAGTATATAGATACTTATTTAAACTTTTTTTTTCACTTTGCAATTTCTTTTTTATATTTTGGAGCCATTAGTTCCTTTTCCTTGGAACAAACATTTATGCAGGCTCCTTAAAAGAACCTAGAGCTTTGGCACTGTGTTCATAGAGCCCAGTGAATAAGCAGACTTTTCTTGCAGGTTACATCAAGGTCTGTACTACATACTGAGATTTAATACATACCAGAGAATCTCAACCTTCTTTCTAACACAGGGGCTCATCAGAAATCATAAACTGGTTGGTGCTTACTGAAAAAAGTATATATATGGAAAGCCCCTAATGGGAATAGATCCCACTACTGAAATTGGATTGAAAATTACTGCACTATACATAATGACTGCAATTTTATAGTGACATTCATTAAAGTGTTATTTTTTCTTTTTTACTTACACGTTAATCTGTGTTGAAAGGTTAAATTGTAGCATCCTAAACTGTTGCTTCAGCAAGGGAGAACAGTTCATGATGTTGCACAGGAAATGTCATGACTATCACAGAACTACCAGTGGGAGAATTTATTTTCAGTGATACTTCCTACTAAAAGTAGTTTTAACTTATTACTTATCACAACGGCACTCAGAAAAAAACAAAAAAGGTAGACACCCAGGAAGAAACACAGAAAGCTTAAAAGGCCACAGGTTAGTTCAGAAAGATAAATCAGCTGTTTGGTTCTAGAATGAGTGACACGCTAGCTGTGAGACTCCGGATAAGTTACTTGACATCTCTGAGTCTCAGTTTGCATATCTGTAAAATGAGGATAAATTATCATTTTAATTCATGGAGTTGTGGTCACTAAGTGAAGTGACACATGTAAGCACGCTGCCCAGTGTCTGCCCCAATAGCTCAGTGAATGTTAGCTGTTAGCAGAGAGAGTGGCAGCACTGAGCACAAAGTAAAGTCTTTTGGGGACCAAAGAACAAAGTAAGTAGTTGGCTTTTTGCAGAGTATATGATTTAGAAATTCTGATATCAAACTGAGTATTTGGAATAAATTTTCAGAAAAATGCAGGACCTGACAATGTTTTTCATAACTAATAATTAGAACTGTAAAAAAATAAAAGAAACTCAGAAATGACTTATGTTTGAGAAAGACAGGAAAAAGTGCAGTCTGGTTTCTTTTACATTATTTATAGAGCAGAAAATGAAAATGGTTATCTAAGCCATCAAGATATCAGAACACCCCTGGGTATATGTTAATTAACAGAATTCTAACATGCACATAGTTGTCATTCATTCTCAACTAATCCTTACGATGTTTCTTTAAAGGTTTGATTCAAAAATTTCTTCATGTTATTATAATTGACAGCAGCTTGGCCTGAATAAAAACTTCTTGGTACCCAGGAGGCTCTGGCATCAACCAGGCAGGTTTTTAGCTGGCCCTACTGCAATCACTTTATACAGTCCTTCTATACTTGTCATCCTTTTTCATGTGTTCATTTTACAGATGAGGGAACGGACATCCAGTAAAAGATCAACATTAAATATAAGCCTGGTAGCAGAACCATAATAGAACCCTGGATTCATGATGGCTTCTGAGGACTCTGCCCATCTTCCTTGATTAACTCCAGAATACAGAAGCAATCCTAAAAATGCAAGCAAGCATCCTGAAGAAGTCAGGAATAGATTTTTCTAAGGTTATGCATGACATCATGAATGTCAGTCAGGATAGACCACAACTTCAAGCTACATGGGAAGATGGAAGATTATGACTTTTTTCTTTTTTTTTTTTTTTGAGATGGAGTCTCACTCTGTTGCCCAGGCTGGAGTGCAGTGGTGCGATCTCGGCTCACTGCAAGCTCCGCCTCCCGGGTTCACGCCATTCTCCTGCCTCAGCCTCCCAAGTAGCTGGGACTACAGGCGCCCACCACGCCCAGCTAATTTTTTGTATTTTTAGTAGAGACGGGGTTTCACTGTGTTAGCCAGGATGGTCTACATCTCCTGACCTTGTGATCCGCCTGCCTCGGCCTCCCAAGATTATGACTCTTGAAAAACAGACTTCAGAGCATCATACATCGAACCTACCTGAAAACTGGGTATGTACCTCCAGACAGGTCCAGGAAGCCATCCAGACATTCATGTACATTTTTTATGTGTCAGCTGTTGCATGGGTATTTTGAGAAGCACTTTGAGAAGTCACAGCAGGAATCTAGCTTTTGTGTTCGGAAAGTACCAGTTTTATTGCAGCTCAAACAAAAATAAAAAGGAAATAGCATCATTACCCAGCAGGTTTTTCAGTATAGTTCCAGCAGGGTTCTCTCTTTTCTAGCTCCAACATGCTTATCTCCCCAGCCTTGTGAAAAAGAATCTATCTTGGCAGAACCTGAACCAAATATGAAACACAGTTTCAACATTTTCCTGCCGTTTTTCCTGGGAAGTACTTTCATCAGAACATTTTGGTTTGCTGAGAACCTGTGTACCTCTTCTTTTGAGAGACAGAACATTCTTTTATTTGGTGACCTCAAGAGGCTTTTTACCTTCAACTGGAGGTGGGGAGGAGGGAAATGCAACTCCAGTGGATAGGTAATTGTACCTCTCAGCCACACACTTTCTTGCTGAGCTATATAATGGTTCATGAGCTCTTAACTCAGACTTATAAAAGTGTTCCCAATTGTTAGTTCAAGGTCTGTAGCCAGCTTAGAAATTGTTAAAATATACAAAAAAATGAGAAAAAACAGCAGGGAAAGAAATTCTAGGTCATGCTTTTATGAGCTGCTTGACAAAAAAAAAAGCAGGTTTTTTCAGAGGATGGGAACAATTTCAACGTTCAGTTTTCTATACCAGTGTGATTGTGAGGCACAATATGTACATCTCTGGTGCAGGTGAGTCAATGATTAAAGAGAGTTTCATTCTGGGCCCCATCCTGTGTCAATATAGTAAATGGTATGGGATCCTGCCAAATACCAGAAATCCTACACTGTATAATTCAGTTAAATGTCCACATTGTATTCTTCTTTGTAATAACTAGTTAGGAAAAGGCTTTTGAGTTGAGGTAGGAGACAGGAAACAAAGCGATGATATAGCAGGAGTATATTAAATTTTCAGAAGAATCCTAAAATATCTTACATAAACTTGAGGAAAAATATTGTAGTGCCCATAGAAAATGACATATATGAGCGAGATGATGGTGCCAGGTCAAAATGTTCTGCTGTGCTAGGGCACAGAGTCATCACCAGCATTATAGTATGCAACATGGTTCTCCCATGTCTCTAGGCTGTCTCTGCCATAAACAGCAATAACACAAGCCCTCATATGCTGAATCTCCCAGTGACACAACACAGCCCATCTTCCTGGACTTGAATTAGCCTAGTTTTTTACTGAGCATTTTTAAAATGACCTCATTATTGAAGAGTAGTATCTGTATGATAATGGATTCATGCCAAAAATAATCATCTCCAAGGTCTTAAAGTTAGATACTAACTTAAATATTAGACTCCCAATGCGGAGTCTAATATTTGCCCAACCAAAACACTGCTGTCACTCTGAATCTCTTCCTTCCACCCCTTCTAGTTGTTTGACTTTTTCTGATTAACTTCTAGTCACCTCCCAGATCTCAGCCCAAACATCACTTTCTCAGAGAAGCCTTCCCTGGCATGGTCTTGATGGAGCTGAGTCTGTGTAATATACTCTTTCTAGCCCCATATAGCACATGTCACAGTTGATTATATTTGTATGAGTATGGGACTAATGGCTGTCTCCCATCATCTCCTCAGAGCTACCACAGTGTCCAGCTTTGTAGCAGATCTTAAAAAGATGTTGGTTAATCAATGAATAAATGTAGCAATGAATAAACAAGCAAGTTGAAGGAATAGAATAGAGAGAAACTGGAGTGGATGCACTTCCTACTGGGAGGAGAGGAAGAAGCCAACAATCTTGACTTTATTTTTGGATAGAAAACAAACCACCCTTTCATAAGCTATACAGAAAATTCAGCAAAATCGTTTTCTCTTTCCACTTTACTGAACGTATGAGGCATGTTGCCACTTTTCTGCCATCTTAACATTGAGCACCATGCTCATGATTAAAACACACACACACACTATATCAAGAAATGTAAGCCATATCTGATATGTGGGATAATTATTATGGAATTGAGATTAATAGATCCCTGAGAGAGAGACAGAGAGAAATGACACAGCTGAGGCAGACACATGGCCTACAGGCCTTCTCCTAGGGTGTTTCTGCCGTAAACAGCAATAACACAAGCCCTCATATGCTGAACCTCCCAGTGACACAACACAGGCCCTCTTCCTGGGCTGCATTAGCCTAGTTTTTTACTGCGCATTTTTAAAATGACCTCATTATTGAAGAGTAATATCTGTACGATAATGGATTCATGCCAAAAATAATCATCTCCAAGGTCTTAAAGTTAGATACTAACTGCAAATGGTAAAAACTGCCCTCTTTCTCTCCGATTCATTTTACTGCTCACTCCACCCTTTCCTCACACTCTTATTATCTTTCCTAAAAAGAAAAAGACTTTTTTTCTCCAAGTTAGGATTCCTTGTTTCATTACTTTACCCAGTGAGAAAAAGCTCAGGATTACATTCATGGCTATTCCCAGAGCCATTCTGCAATTCTTTCAACCATCACCTCTCCCATTTCCCCAGTGGCACAAGGCTTACCCATTCCCTCCATCAGCTGCCTAGAGAAGACTGCAAGTGAGGGGAGATCACAACGGCAATAACGGGGAGCAGTCAATATCAAGGAGTCCCAGTGATACTAGTAAAAACAGACATGGCCTATCCACAAGTCAGCAGTGAGAGTCTACACATTGATCTAGCTCTTGAAATGGGAAATACTGGTATATCACTTATGGAGGTCTGATTTAATGCTCATTTAAGTGAACCACCCACTCCCTGCTTCTCTTTTGGATCTCCTTTGCAAAATCATTTGTAAAATAAAGGACATAATATCATGATTCTCAACTTCTTCACATATATATAGCATTGCATTATGAATAACCATACAATTTTAGTACTTTATTTAAATTATTATGTGTTAGATTCCCTCCTGTTTCCTTTCTTCCTACAGACTCTGTACAGGCATACCTCGAAGATATTGTGGGTTGGATCCAGACTACTACAATAAAGAGAGTATAATAATAAGTCAAGTCACACAAATTTTTTTATTTAAATTACATATACACTATATTGTAATCTATTAAGTATGCAATAGCATTATGTCTTAAAATTTGTACATATCTTAATTTAAACATATTGTATTGCTAAAAATGCTAACAACCACCTTGAGCCTACAGTGAGTTATAATCTTTTTGCTGATGGAGCGTCTTACCTCAATTATGATGACTGTCAACAGACAGAGTGGTGGTTGCTGAAGGATGGGGTGGCTATGGCAATTTATTAAAATAGAACAATGAACTTTGGTGTATCTCTCGACACTTCCTTTCAGAAAAGAGTTTTCTGTAGCCTATGACACTGTTTAATAGCATTTTACCATCAGTAGAACCTCCTTCAAAATTGGAGTCAATCCTCTCCAACCCTGTTGCTGCTGAATCAACCACGTGTATGTAATATTCCAAATTCTTTGCTGTTATTTCAACAATGTTCACAGCATCTTCACTAGGAACAGATTCCCTCTCAAAAAAACACTTTCTGGCCAGTTGCAGTAGCTCATGTCTGTAATCTCCGCACTTTGGGAGGCCAAAATGAGAAGGTCATTTGAGCCCAGGAGTTTGAGACCAGCCTGGGCAACATAGGGAAACACTATCGCTCCAAAAAAAAAATTCAATTTGCTGGGCATGATGGTGCATGCCTATAGTCCCAGCTACTCAGGAGGCTGAGGTGGAGGATTGCTTGAGCACAGAAGGTCAAGCTACAGTGAGATGTGATTGTGCCACTGCACTCTAGTTTGGGCAACATAGTGGGACTTTGTCTCAAAAATTAAAAAAAAAAAAAGAAAGAAAAGAAAAGAAAAAATAAATCACTTTATTTGTGCATCCATAAGAAGCAACTCCTCATAGGCATGGGCAAGGACTTCATGTTTAAAACACCAAAAGCAATGGCAACAAAAGCCAAAATTGACAAATGGGATCTAATTAAACTAAAGAGCTTCTGCACAGCAAAAGAAACTACCATCAGAGTGAACAGGCAACCTACAGAATGGGAGAAAATTTTTGCAACCTACTCATCTGACAAAGGGTTAATATCCAGAATCTACAATGAACTCAAACAAATTTACAAGAAAAAAACAAGCAACCTCATCAAAAAGTAGGCGAAGGATATGAACAGACACTTCTCAAAAGAAGACATTTATGCAGCTAAAAAAACACATGAAAAAATGCTCATCATCACTGGCCATCAGAGAAATGCAAATCAAAACCACAATGAGTTACTATCTCACACCAGTCAGAATGGTGATCATTAAAAAGTCAGGAAACAACAGGTGCTGGAGAGGATGTGGAGAAATAGGAACACTTTTACACTGTTGGTGGGACTGTAAACTAGTTCAACCACTGTGGAAGTCAGTGTGGCGATTCCTCAGGGATCTAGAACTAGAAATACCATTTGACCCAGCCATCCCATTACTGGGTATATACCCAAAGGATTTTAAATCATGTTGCTATAAAGACACATGCACATGTATGTTTATTGCAGCGCTATTCACAATAGCAAAGACTTGTAACCAACCCAAATGTCCAACAATGATAGACTGGATTAAGAAAATGTGGCACATATACACCATGGAATACTATGCAGCCATAAAAAAGGATGAGTTCCTGTCCTTTGTAGGAACATGGATGAAGCTGGAAACTATCATTCTCAGCAAACTATCACAAGGACAAAAAACCAAACACAACATGTTCTCACTCATAGGTGGGAATTGAACAATGAGAACACATGGACACAGGAAGGGGAACATCACACACTAGGGACTGTTGTGGGGTGGGGGAAGGGGGGAGGGATAGCATTAGGAGATATACCTAATGCTAAATGATGAGTTAATGGGTGCAGCACACCAACATGGCACATGTATACATATGTAACAAATCTGCACGCTGTGCACATGTACCCTAAAATTTAAAGTATAATAATAATAAAATTTAAAAAAAGAAGCAACTCCTCATCACTCATCCATCCAAGTTCTATCGTGAGATTGCAGCAATTCAGTCACATCTTCAGGCTTCACTTATAAGTGTAGTAGTTCTCTTGCTATTTCTACCATATCTGCAGTTACTTCCTCCACTGAAGTCTTCAACTCCCCAAAGTTAACCATGAGAGTGATAATCGACTTCTTTCAAACTCCTGTTAATATTCATATTTCGACTTCCTCCTATGAATCACAAATGTTCTTAATGGCATTTAAAATGGTGAATCCTTTCCAGGAGGTTTTCAACTCACTTTGCCAAGACCTATCAGAGGCATTAATATCTATGACTGCTGTAGCCTGTGAAATGTGTTTTTTAAATAATAAGTCTTGAAAGTCAAAATTACTTCTTGATCCATGTGCTGCAGAATAAATGTTGTGTTATCAGGCACAAAAATAACATAAATGTCCTTGCACATCTCTATCAGAGCCCTTGGGTGACCAATTCATTATCAATGAGCAGTAATATTTTGGAAATAATCTTTTTTTTTCTGAGCATTAAGTCTCAATAGTGGGCTTAAAATTTTTAGTAAACAGTCTGTAAAAAGACTTGCTGTCGCCCAAGCTGTGTTGTTCTATTTATAGAGAACAAGCAGAGTAGATATAGTATAATTCCTAAGGAACTCAGGATTTCCAGAACGATCAATGAATATTGGCTTCAACTTGAAGTTGCCAGTTTCATTGGCCCCTAACAAGAGAGTCAGCCTGCCCTTTAAAGCTTTCAAGTCGGCCGGGTGTGGTGGCTGACACTTGTAATCCCAGCACTTTGGGAGGCTGAGGTGGGTGGATCACGAGGTCAGGAGATCGAGACCACGGTGAAACCCCGTCTCTACTAAAAATACAAAAAATTAGCCGGGCGTGGTGACGGGCGCCTGTAGTCCCAGCTACTCAGAGAGGCTGAGGCAGGAGAATGGCGTGAACCCGGGAGGCAGAGCTTGCAGTAAGCCGAGATTGTGCCACTGCACTGCAGCCTGGGCGACAGAGCGAGACTCCGTCTCAAAAAAAAAAAAAAAAAAAAAAAAGCTTTGAAGTCAGGCATTGACTTCTCTCTAGCTGTGAAAGAGTCCTAGATGGCATCTTCTTCCAATAGAAGGCTGTTTTGTCTATATTGAAAGTCTGCTGTTCAGTGTAGCTACTTTTGTCAATTATCTTAGCTAGATCTCTGGATAACTTGCTTCAGCTTCTCCATCAGCACTCACTGCTTCACCTTGCACTTTTATATTATGAAGATGGCCTATTTCCTTAAAGCCCATGAACCCACCTTTGCCAATTTTAAATTTTCTTTTGTAGCTTCCTCACTTCTCTCAGCCTTCAAAGAACTGCACAGAGGTAGGGCCTTGCTCTGGATCAGGCTTTGGCTTTAGGGAATGTTGTGACTTGTTTGATCTTTTATCCAGACCACTAAAACTTTCTCTGTATCAGCAATGAAACTATTTCACTTTCTTATCATTTGTGTGTTCACTGAAGTAGCACTTTTAATTTTCTTTGAGAACTTTTCCTTTGTATTCACAATGGTTTGGCTCAAGAGGCTTAGCTTTCAGCCTACCTTGACTTTCCACATGCCTTCCTCACTAATTTCAATCATTTCTAACTTTTGACTGAAAGTGAGAGATGTGCCACTCTTCATTTCACTTTAACACTTAGAGGCCATTGTAGGGTTATTAATTGGCCTAATTTCAATATTGTTGTGTCCCAGGGAATAGGGAGGCCTCAAAAAAGGGAGAGAGATGAGGGAATAGCCGATTGGTGGAGCAATCAGAATGCCCATATTTACTTATTGAGTTTCCCGTCTTATATGGGCACAATTTGTGACACCCAGGACAGTTATAATGGTAACAGCAGAGATTGCTGATTACAGATCTGCAAAACAGATACAATAACAAGATTTGAAATATTGCAAGAATTATCAAAATGTAACAGATTGATGTAAAGTGAGCACCTGCTCTTGGAAAAATGGCACCAATAGAGTTGCTCGATGCAGTGTTGCCACAAACCTTCTATTTTTTAAAAATGCAATATTTGCACAAAGCACAATAAAGTGAAGTGCAATAAAATGAAGTATGCCTGTAATTGTCACATATGTCCCAAAGCCCTATCTAAACCATTCATAGTTATGACAATCCAAAATATTTTTAGAATCTCCAGAAAACTTGATTCATTCTCTACATTTTAGAATCACAATTATATCTAGAATGTATCTTGAATATTATCTGCAATCTTTATTTACAATACTCTCTTGTTCGTTTATTTATTTATCTGATTTTTTCAGTAGTCGAAATATTCAATCCTAGGAGTCATGAAAACCCCAAGTACGAGCTCTACTCTAGTTGGTTGTATGACTTTAAAAATAGTACTTTATATCTCAGCAATTACATTTTATACTCTACAAAATTAAGGGTTTAGTCCAATGCATTTTAAAGGTCCCTTCCAGTTTCAATATGTAAGATTTAATAATCACAATAATTGTTTACATTAATGAGTGCCAGGCATTCTACTTAGCACCCAACATACTTTACCTCATTCAATCTTCCTAAAGCTCTATGAAATAAGTGCTATTGTTATTGATATTTTACCAATGAGAAGACTGAGGCACAGGGAAGTTACATAACTTTCCTGAAATCACTCAACAGAAAGCATAAAGCTGGATGGAAATCCAAGTATGACTTATTCTACTCTGAACAACATCTAAACCAAAGGGCAGGTGAGTAGAAATAAAAAATTACCCCAAATGTTAAATTCAGTCACTTCAGAAAATTTCGGAATGCTTGGCAGTAACTCTAGTTATGAATTGCTAAATAACGAAGAAACAGGAAAAACATTTTCTGTCTCCAGCTATCCCTCCCTCCTAAGCTGTATTCCATCAGCACATCAGCACGTCTCCCCACAGACTCTCCCCGACCACGTGCACCAGCTCTACCTAAATATACAGGCACATGTGTGCGCACACACACACACACATAAATACACCACTGGAAAGAGGATATCTACCTACTCTATCTTAAAACACAGAATGATATTTTATATGGCAATCTTTATATAATAAGATTAGTGTGTTTGAAATTGGATTTTTATAGAGATAACGGAGCTTTTTATTTCATTTACACGGAAACACCTACAAAGACAGTCACACACGTATGAAGTCATTGGCCTCAAACTATTTTACCCACTTTTTTATTAACAGAAAAATTTTCTCTTTAAATTAGTTTTGCTTAAGATAGCAATGAAGGAGAAACATTCAACCTGATAACAATTAAACAGGATATTGAGCTAAAATTTGAATGATCCTTATTTTTATCCCTGGCTCATCAAATTTTGAAAGCATTCTCCATAGCCTGTAGGAGTGTTTCAAATAAAACATGTTCTAATGTTCTTCAGCATGTTATTCCTTCATAAAACTGAAAAATATAGGAAAAAATGTGCATCAGTTCTTAGTCACTAGTGTGAGCACTAATGTAGCCATTAGTTAGAGAGCATATTCTGGTTAGTTTGTGGTAGCAATTCTTCAGTTAACCTATTAACATACTCCAATTTTATTTAAGTAGTTTCAGATTTAAAGAAAAATAAAGAATATTTGATATTTTAATGAAATTATGTATTTAGTTGTGCCCATCTGTACAAAAAAATACAAAATATTAGTCAGGCATGGTAGCACACAACTGTAGTAAGAGCTACTTAGGAGGCTGAGGCAGAAGGATTGCTTGAGCCCAGGAGTTCAAGGCTACTGTGAGCTAGGATAGTGCCACTGCAATCCAACCTGAGTAAGAGAATGAGTTGCTATTTCAAAACAGAAATTTTCTTTTGGTAGCTGTCTCCTTGGAAAATACATGAGTAATTAATAGAGAATTATATACCCAAATAATAATAGAAAAAGATTGAAGAAATACATACATATATAATATATATGTAAATTAAATAAAGCATATGCAAATATATTTAAATTGAATATTTGTGATATCTTTAGAGGAGAATGCTAAGTTTAAACGTCATGCAACAACTTCAGGAAATAAAAGTGCAGGAATTCTACTTTCAAAAACAGTGTGCTAGGTTGGACCAACCATCCTACTGAGAACAACTAGAAAAACTGAATAAAATACAAAAACATATTCTCAAAAAAATGAAAAAGTTTAAAAATAGTGAAGAATTACCTGCTTAAGATCCTGGAAGACTATGAAATTCAGAGAGTTAAGCCTGCCATTTTTGGGCTCAGATGACACTGGTAGCTGAAAGACTGGCATCTTTGACAGTCCTATAATGTTAGGAACCAAATATTGAGGTACAATAGCAAAGGATGTTGGTCCTTATAAAACACCACCCTTTAGGTAGGAATCCTGAAAGAACATACTCTAATGGTAATAATGAACCACAAATAAACAAGTAAAGATGAACTACAGACCAGCTTTGCATCACTCAGATAGCTCAGCAAATCTTGTTCCTCAAAATTGAATTCTAAAAATCTTTAATTTTCATTGAACTGAAGCTAAAAAAGTCAGATAAAATGTTTCTGTCTGTATGAAGATAATATTATCCTAGGCCTTAAAGTTTTTACAAATTTTAAAATACCATGTTAAGTGTACCATCAAAAATAACTAGGTACATGTATAGAAAAGGCAACATGAATGAGAAATAGTAAAAATGACAGATAAAATAAATATACCTACAGGGGTTTCATGTATTAGAATTATCTGTCACAGACTTTAAAATGACTGATATGGTTTGGCTCTGTGCCCCCCCCAACCCAAATCTCATCTCATATTATAAACCCTGTAATCCCCACATGTTGAGGGAGGGACCTAGTGGGAGGTGGTTATGGATCATGGGGGTGGTTCCCTCATGCTGTTCTCATGATAGGGAGAGATTTCTCGCGAGATCTCATGGTTTTAGAAGTGTTTGACAGGTCCTTCTTCCTGCACTTGCTCTCTCGCCTGCCACCATGTAAGACGTGCTTGCTTCCTCTTCTGCCATGACTGTAAGTTTTCTGAGGCCTCCCCAGCCATATGGAACTATGAGTCAATTAAACCTCTTTTCTTTATAAATTACCTAGTCTTGGGCAGTTCTTTATAGTAGTGTGAAAATGGACTAATACAATAACTGTACTTATAACAGCATAAAACAAATTGTGGCAAGAATTAATTATTAAAACATTGCATAGTTAATGTGAAAAAGAATAAAATTGAAGCCCTATAATCAAAAACTGTAATGGAAATTAAGAACTCACTGCCTGGTTTCAGTAGTAGATTAGATTTGGTTGAAGACAATATTAGTGAACAGGAAGAGAGCTCAGAAGAAAATACTTAGAAAGGAGTAAAGAATGGAAAATATAGAAAAGTGCCTGAGACGTAGAGGACATAGTAAAAACATGTTACATATGGTAACTGTTGTTTCCAAAGTAAAGCAAAAAAAAATAAAAGAATAGGTCAGAAATTACATTTGGAATTACAGCTAGATAGGAGAGATGAATTACAGTGTTCTGCAGCACTTAGGGTAAATATGGTTAACTATAATTTATTGCAAGTTTTTGAAAAGCATTGAGAAGAGAGGATTTTGAGTGTTTACAGTGCAAAGAAATGATTAATGCTTGAGGTGACAGATATGTTAATTATCCTGATTGGATCATTATACATTACATACATCTATCATTCTATGTCCCATAAATATGTATCATGACTATGTGTCAACTAAAAAGAAAAAGAAAAACAGAAAATATGGTTACAGACAATGCCTAAGAATTTTTCAAAACAAATGAAATTGATTCACAGATTAAAGACCAATCAACTTCAAAATTGGATAAATAAAATATAAATTTGCATCTAGATGCATAATAATAAAACTAATGATAAAAAAAGACAAGGAAGAAATCTCAAAGTAGCTATGGTAAGCAGAATTCCTCCTCCTCCTCTTCAATGAGATCTGTGAATATGATGGGATAGTTCTCCCTTGATTAGTTTTCAGTGCATGGCAAAGGTGGTGGGATAGCTACTCCTGTGATTACATTACATAAGACTCACTGGCAGCAGGCTAAAGACAGATTTTCCTGCTGGATTTGAAGAAGTAAGCTGTCATGTTGTGAGATGGCCATATGACTAGAAACTGGTGGCCTCTAGGAGCTGAGAATAATCCACAGTGAAAAGCCAACAAGAAAACAGGAACCTCAGTCTTACAACTGCAAGGAACTGAATTCTGCAAAAATCTGAATGACCTTGGAAGAGACACCTGAGACTCAGATTAGATCACAGCCCCAGCTGACCTTGATTTCAGCCTTGTGAGATCCTGAGCAGAAACTCCAAGTAACCCTTGTTTGACTCCAACCCATAGAAAATGTGAGATTATAAATGTGTCTTGTTTTGAGGTAATAAGTTTATGATGATTTCATACATAGCAATTGCAACTGATACAGAACCTTCAAAGGAACAATTAGATAGCCATCTTCTTATGTGAAACTATGGAAGTTGAAAGACAGTGAGATGATATCTTAACATGCAGAAAGAAAGTAACTGCAAAATTAAAATTATATGCTTAGCAAAAGTATCAAGAATGAATTCAAATTGAAATATTTTTAGACAAACAAAAACAGAAAATTTGTTACCAGAAGAACTAAAGTAAATGCTAAAACATTAGACAGAAAACAAATGATTCCAAATGAAAACTAAAAGACATTAAGGATTAAAGACCAAAAGAGAGTAAATATGTGGGTAAAGATAAATGACTTTGATAAATTAAGAATGCATGTTTAACTCTCTAGATTTCAACTCGGAAATGGCTGAATTTTATATTTGCATATTTTCTATATTATAGTTTACAATTTTAAAATGTTAAAATGCAAAAAAAGCAAAAATACAAAAGATAAGGTTTGCTAAATTTGACTACAGATATTGTTTAAAGTCCTATAGGTTAAAAATATCCAACATATATGCTATAAATATAAAAAAGCTAGCATCTTATTTTTCACTGAGCCCATAAAAATCAATGAGAAAATCATGGATTTCTAACAAAAAGAACAAGGAACATTAACAAAGAATCCTCAAAGAAAAATCACGTGCCTAGGAAAACACATGTGGGCTATTAAATTTGTAAAATAAATCATCTTATTTCTTGCTAATACAGTTTTACATATTTTCTGATATTTACTTTTCAGGAGATTGGATGCATAGGAAAAAAAAATAGAGTTGAAAGTAATATGCCAAAATTATAGTGATGATTACATTATAGCGGTAGGATTATAAGTAACTTTTTGTGTTTCATTTTCTACCTTTTTCTGTAATATTTTAAATCAATTTTAGTAATTTAATTATATTTACTTAATATTTTAAATTTTCTGAAGTTATTATAAACAGAGCTTCTCTGAGTCATGTTGGTATAAATTTGAAGTTTTCTTAAAAACACCCTTTCTGATCCTTAAGATTCATGAAGAAGATGAAATTCAGAGTTAAGCAAAATACTAATTGCTGTATCTAACTGGAATCATTGATTTTAATATCTTATCCATTGCTCTATTTAAACTCAGATACAAAAGATGTTTTGATTTCCTCCCCAAACCCACCACACAAGTAAATAAATGCTTTTTTCTAATTCATATGAGAAAGAAGGCAGGGGGAGAATCACTAAAAAAGTTAACAGAATATTTCCAGAAATTTACTCCAGTAACCATTGGTTCTTTTGGTTTTATATTAATAAATGGCTCATATATATATTACACGCACATCACTCACACCATAAACAAAAAAAATTCTCAAATTTCTCTTTGACCTTTTATAGACTTTTATAAGGGGAAATGAGAAATTCAGAATGCAACTTGTACCACATGAAAATGATTAATTTTATGGCTTCTGAATTTTTCTATTAGAAAGTCTTACCCACTAACAGATTATTTTTAAAAATTCCTTTATATTTTTATGGTACTCTATGGTATTAATATATTTTTATATTTAAATTGTGATCCACATGAAATTTGATGAAAAAAAAGTACCTTTATTTTTCACTATTATCTAACACAATTTACTGAATAATCCATTATTTTTCCATACTTAAAAGGTATACTTCATTACATACCAAATTTTCATGTATATCTATATCTCTTCCTAGACTCTTATGTTTCTATCTCTGTTTGTTCTTGGGCTTGTAACAAATTGTTTTACTTATTGTCTCACAGTGTACTGGTTAAGAGCACAAACTCTAGAGCCAGGTTGCATGAATTTGAAGCCTGGTTCTCCCACTTACAAGCTGTGAGATCTTGAGAAAATTACTTGACCTATCTGTACCTCAGTTTCCTTATCTATAACATGAGGATAATAATAACAACTTGTTAGTAGATTTGTTACAAGGAATATTTCATAATAGTTACAACCGGTACCAGCCACTGCAAAAACATGCCAAATTGTAAAGACCATCGAGGCTAGGAAGAAACTGCATCAACTAATGAGCAAAATAACCAGCTAACATCATAATGACAGGATCAAATTCACACATAACAATATTAACCTTATATGTAAATGGGCTAAATTCTCCAATTAAAACACACAGCCTGGCAAATTGGATAAAGAGTCAAGATCCATCAGTGTGCTGTATTCAGTAGACCCATCTCACATGCAGAGACACACATAGGCTCAAAGTAAAGGGATGGAGGAAGACCTACCAAGCAAATGGAAAACAAAGAAAAGGCAGGAGTTGCAATCCTAGTCTCTGATAAAACAGACTTTAAACCAACAAAGATCAAAAGAGACAAAGAAGGCCATTACATAATGGTAAAGGGATCAATTCAACAAGAAGAGCTAACTATCCTAAATATATATGCACCTAATACAGGAGCACCCAGATTCATAAAGCAACTCCTTAGAGACCTACAAAGAGACTTAGACTCCCACACAATAATAATGGGAGACTTTAACACCCCACTGTCAACATTAGACAGATCAACGAGACAGAAAGTTAACAAGGATATCCAGGAATTGAACTCAGCTCTGCACCAAGTGGACCTAATAGACATCTACAGAACTCTCCACCCCAAATCAACACAATATACATTTTTTTCAGCACCACACCACACCTATTCCAAAATTGACCACATAGTTGGAAGTAAAGCTCTCCTCAGCAAATGTAAAAGAACAGAAATTATAACAAACTGTCTCTCAGACCACAGTGCAATCAAACTAGAACTCAGGATGAAGAAACTCACTCAAAACCGCTCAACTACATGGAAACTGAACAACCTGCTCCTGAATGACTAATGGGTACATAATGAAATGAAGGCAGAAATAAAGATGTTCTTTGAAACCAACGAGAACAAAGACACAACATACCAGAATCTCTGGGACACATTTAAAGCAGTGTGTAGAGGGAAATTTATAGCACTAAATGCCCACAAGAGAAAGCAGGAAAGATCTAAAATTGACACCCTAACATCACAATTAAAAGAACTAGAGAAGCAAGAGCAAACACATTCTTTCGTGGTTTTTATATGTTGTACAACTACTGATTTTTACATATTAATACTGTAATCAGCTATTTTATGGAGTTTTTACCTATTGCTTCTATTATTTTTATCATTTGATTATTTGGGTTTTCTTTGTATATACTCAAATAATCTCCAGATTGACATTTGCGTCTTTCCTTCCAATTTTTATGTTTCAACTTTTCTCGTCTAATTGAATTAGTGAGGATAGCGCGGCTCTAGTATTTCACCATTAAATGTGATGTTTAAAGCTTAATTTTCACTTCCTATATAATGTAACTAATAATAATGATGATAGTTGCTAATAATCATTGAGTGTGTAGTGTGTTCTGTGCTCTTCACATATGTGATTGAATTAATCCTCACATTAACTCTCTAAGGAGATTTTATCATCTTCCTTTCACAGATAAAGAAACTAAACTACAGAGAGTTCATGCAAAATGTCCAAGATCACACACTTGCCTCTTATAACTAGCACTGTACTAGCCACAACACTATAGTTATTGCTTTATCTGTCTCCTCACTACAATGTACCCTTTGAGGGTTGGAGTTCTTAAGACAAAGCCCTGAACACACTAGACATTCATAAATGTTTGCTTGCAGAAGAAAAGAAGGAGCTGGCTTCTGAGAAAACAATAGATTCGGTTTTGGATGTGACAAAAGAGAGTTGCCTGCAGAAATTCTGGTGCTGACCTCCTACAGACAATTGAATGAATATATCTTGAGCTGGGGAAACACACTGGCTAAAGCTAAGCCCTGAAATCATGAACATCTGAGGGGCTTTGAAGTCATGAATGATCAAAAGCACACACAGATTTAGAGTAAGTAAAAAAAGTGAGATGGTACACAACATCGTGCTATTTCCCACCAGTAATAAACAATATGCCTAGGAAACTAGGAGGATAATTTCATGCCAACACATTTTCCTAATAGATTTCTTCAATAAAAATTCTACACATATACACACATATTTAAACTATTTAAATCTAAATAAGAATAAATTGTCTGGAAAAGAAACCCTTTCTTAGCTCCACAGGCACTCTATTATTCTTCCCTTCAGTGATCCTTATTGTTTTGCCTACTGTTGATATTACTTAATCTACAGCAAATGGGCTTACCTATTGCTTTATTTTCTACTGTAGCATCTAAATTTGCCACCAATGTCTTTAATACTTCTTGAAACAACCCAATTCATATGTTAAAACCACTGAGTCATTAAAATAAAGTAAAACATGAAAAAAATCTGGCATGTAAAAAAGTTGCAGACTCACTAACAGGACCAATTTTAATAATACCGACCAGATGTCAGGACCGAAAACTCAAGCGGAGTAAACATATAGGGAAAGCAGGCAAGATGACAGAGTCAACTGGCGGAACCAGGCCTCCAGTGTCCTGTGTCAGTTTCTGCTTCTTCCTATCAGCAACAAACTGCAGCACCATGGCTTCCCTGGAATTCCCAGAAAACATGTTAGTCCAGTGCTGGATTTAAACACAGAATAGAGTTGAAAGAATTCCAACGAAAAAGCTAAGATGGAAAAAAAGTTCATAATGGACTGCCTTCTGTATTTATACCCATTTTATTTATTTGGCGGGGTTTTTACGGAGGGAAAGCAGGGAGACTGCTGGAAATAACCGAAATCCAAATTAAAACCAGGCTAAGCAATTAGAAAAAAAAAGTTACATTAGGGGAAGTCTAGGGGTTGATTCAGCAGCCTAGTGATGTTAACAAGGATGCAAGCTCTTTTTATTTTTCTGCTCTGCTGGCCTTTCTTTTCCCTTCTTTCTGAGACAGGCCCACCTTGTGGGTATGCCTAATGGCAGGTGCAACTGGGGCAATAGGCTTTCTTAATCACATAGAGCAGGAAAGAAAACATCTCTCCCAATTGTAGAATATAAAGTGCTCATTCTGTCTAATGGGGCAAACCAGAAATACATCCACCAATAAAACCTGTTAGGTAAATTCCATGTGCTGATTCTCATTTATACTAACCCAGATCCAGCTCTAGGGTTTTGGATGAGAAGAATACGTGAAAAAAGAGGAGATTCTCTGAAAAAAACTAAAGGAGACATTTGATGCTAAAACAGATCATGTTCTCTACATGCCATCAGAAAATATGAGGGAAATTAATAGGCACAGAGTTTGCTGTCATTTTCTAATCCAGTATATTTTATCAGTTCATTGCTATGTATTTCAATTGTATTAAAAGTCATAGTGCATTTGCATATTTTAATGAAAATACTAGCTTTCTTTTAAAATAGAGTTAAGCTTATTTCCATTACATTTTTGAGCTATTTTTTGGCCAGAACAAATGTACTACTGATTTTCTAATAAGGCTCAATGTGAAATCCAGCAAGGATCCAGAAATTATATAATATGAGATACATCCACATTTCTGCATAATAGAAGGTAAAAAAAGATAGAAAATCTTTAGAATATCCACTATTTTCTGAGTCAAAGATGGCATGTTTTGTTAATTAAATCTTTCTTGTTAGTAGTTAATTAACATCTATGCCCTTTATCAGTGGTTTTCAAAATTATGGTAGCACTGGAACATTTTTTTGCAAATAAAACTGTGCATGAAATGCTAGTATAGAAAACAAATAAGAAGTGGAATTGCTCTGATTGAAGCAGGAGTTCCTCCGACTTTGCCTGTTTCTTGTTTTGTTGCTGTTCCCACCATTGAGTGAAGAGTAGGGGACTTATAGAACCATTTGGAAACAATTGCCCCTTATTATTGCCAAATATCATGGAAGTAGCAAGAAACAGAGGGCTCTTGAAATTAAAATAATGTTGTCCACAATGCTAACCCTTTCTATGACTACTCAGATTCACATCCTTCCTAACATTAATTCACACTTTTAAAGATGTGGAAACCTTAGTCAATAGAGAACTCCATTTAATAGAACATGAAGTGATTCTCAAGAGAAGACTGCACTGTGAACCAAATATAACATAGTAAACAGCGTTCTTGTTGGAGCACATAAAAAAATTAATAGTGTGAGAAAACAGTGATTCTTTTGCAGCTGCATTATTAGACATTGTTTTGTATGATTTTCCTGTTTCATCTTATCAATTATGTATTGCATATTAATTTTCTTGTAATTTAATTATGATTTTGCTCACCCAGTTGCTATTAGCAATCAGCACAAAATAATGTAATGCATTGTAAGTAAACATATCCATGTATAGTTAGTGCTATAGGAAATTCCAAATAAACCATTTGTTGAAATTACCAAATCTCTTTTTCACACAATAAAGAGTTGAGTTTATTGTCTTGATTATATATTATTAGGTGTAGGGGGTCATGAAGATGGCCTTTCGGATTTGTCACAATTTGAGAAAAGGTCAGGACTTTTCCCCCTCCCATCCTAGTGACCAGTCATTGGATCTGTCTGTCTGCAGGGAAGAGGCTGGTGCATAACCTTGGGTAATACAGCTGCCTTCTGCAGAGGACATTTCTGTGGAGGGTTCAGCTTTGAGCAGCAGCTTCTAACGTTACCCACAGCTGTGGAATGAGTACTTCATTCCTGAAGGGAGGTCAGTGATACACCATGGCATCAACTTCTGACTCCAACTCTTTCCTCTAAAAGTTACTTACTAAAGAAAAATAATTCAGCTTTTATTCTGACTTTTTGAAGTGAATTGGCAGAGTAACCTTGTAGCATTAATGGATAAGAGGCAGTTCAATAAAAAGGAATCTCAACTGAGAAATGTGAAAAGAATGAGAGAGTTGGAAAATCAACATTTTGCAGCTTCTAAGTGAAAAATCTGATTCAGACAATGGTCATCAATAGATGCCAAAATTATGAGAGAAAATGCTGAAGGACAATTTTATAGTGAAGGGATCATAGTTTCATCTTCTGAACCCATGAATTAATCTTAGCATCATAAAAGTTGTGCAATATGAAATACACAGCACCACTGATGAAGTATTTTGTTCTAAAAAAAGTTGGAACCTGCCTTTAGAGCTAGCATTGTCTATACAATAAGAGAAACAAGTAAAACTGCACAAAGAAGCAACAGTGAGATCCGGTTAGGTGGGACCTCATGCAGGTAAATGGACCTGATTCCTTCAAAATGCCAATGGCTTGAAAAAACAAGGTGGGGTGCTAGGGGAGGAAGTGAGCAGGAAGACAGGAGGCGGAGGGTAGACTTAAAGGATGAGAAATAACAACAATAAACAACGTGGAAAATGCCTTGTTTAGATCTTGATTCAAAGGAACTGTAAAAAGACAGTTTTAAGAAAATCAACAAAAATTAAATATGGAGCGCATATTAAATAACATCGGGGAAGTATACATTAATTTTTTAAGTATGATATTACCATTGTGGATATATTAGAAAATGTCCTTACTTTTTTTGGAAATGCATTCAAAAGTATTGAGTGGTGAAATAACATAATATTTGGTATTTATTTCAAATTACTCCAGGCAAAAATAAGAAAAGGCATAATGAGGTGGCGGGGTGGGGAAAAGAAACAAAGGTAGCTGAGTGTTGACAATGATTAAAGCTGTGGAATAGGTACAGGGGTACACTTCCCTACTCATGCCACTTTTTCGTATGTCCAAAAATTTCCATTATAAAGTATAAAGAAATTTATTTTCTAAGTTTTGTGGTATTTTTCTTTACCAGAATGAGAAAGAATGGGAATATTGAAGACTTCAGTCCATAATGTGTTTGAGGACATGTGTGCAGAATAGTTCATTTATAAATATAACACACACTTCTGAATTTATAATTAAATACAAAGTATGTGGCAATTTAGAACTTTCATTATGCCAAAAGAAAAGAATGCTGATTTTGCCTTCCTTGATGCATGTCTACTATTCAGTGATGCTAATATTGTGTAAACACAAAGCAAATGATGGAATATAATATATACTTTCTTTAATGAAATATTATTATTGTTTGTGAAGAAGGGATTCTATCTTAGACTTCTAGCCCCAAGATGATACTATCCAGCATGATTATATTTGTAGCCCAATCTACTTTTTAGCTGAAATACTCATTAAAATATGCAGGGAAACATTGTGCTTTCATAATTCACTTACTGCATATCAATTTCTGAGACTGAATCTTCTGACTATATATTTGCCCTAGTTTCTACAAATCTAGAGGCACAGTGAAACTGTAGACTGAGGTTAATATGTGTTTGAGTACTTTGAATGTTTAGACAGGGTGTCATAGTGTGACTATAAACATTGTTGATATCAAATTGGGAGAGAGAGAATGAAAGATGAAGGATACTAAGTGTCACTGGATTCACATGTCTGAGTACAAGGACAGTGTCACAACTTCTGGCATTTCGCTCAGGATCCATGAGCCTTCAGACAGAGTGGGGGGTTCCTGCATTACTAAGTTGTTCACTGTAATGGAGATGATGTGGAATCTTGATATTTTTTCTTCCCAAACCAAGAATCTTTTCTAAGTTCTCATTTCTGTTTATGTGTCAGTGCAGTTTATATTCTTGAGCAAAACTAGCTGTCACTTGAAGCATATGCTTCTATGACGAGTACAAAATATATGCATCTTCAGCTCTAGATTTTTTGTTTCAGTTCTTAATCATACCACTTGTGATGGTCATGTAGTCACAATAAATGTGGATTTATTATATAGTTTTTAAGTATTTGGGGGTCACAGACCACTTTGAGTATCTGCATCAGTCAATATCTTTTAGTTGCAAGCAACAAAAGCCAGTTCTGCTCAATTTAAGCAGAACTCTGATTCATTAAAGCTATACTGGATAGTTCACAGAATTGTTGGGCATGATCAGGAATCAGCTTTGGGGTGAGGCATGCAGGAACTCTGCCCAAAATCTTTCTTCAGAATCAGTTTCCGTGAGGACACCCCAGCTGCATCTCTGAGTATCCGTGCGAAGGCTTTGCTGCTTGAATTACCATCACCTGTCACTGGGCAGGACTGCAGGACTAGCAGCGTCCTACTGCCACCACCATCAGAGAGTTCCCAGCATACCCCACGTTTGGGTCTCTAGTTCCCAAATACGTTCAGGAACACTGGTAAAGTAAAGGGCAAGTGTTCACACCACAGCTTCAAGGGAGAGTACAAAAGCGTTTGTCTGGCATTTTCACCTTCCGCAGTGGGAGGTGAACAAGACTCACATGGAAGGGCTGCCAGGCGCCAGGTAGAGAAAGGGGAAAAAAAGATAAATATCCAGTCTAAAACCTCGAATGAATGTTAGGTTCTTCACAGAAAAAAAAAACACACACACAATTTTTAAAGTATTTTGGGGTGAGTTTCTTGAAGTTTCAAGACCCATTCTTTGGACTACTAGAGAGAAAATAGATCTTGATGGTTGTAGTAGTTGCTGCTGAGAAATTAAATTCTGGTAAGCCTATAGAGAATTCATTCTAATTTAGTTCTAATTTTCAAAATCAAATATTTAAACTTAATATTTATATATCAGGTTGAGTTTAAGGTGAAAAGTATGCCAATAGGTATGTGTTTAAAATTAAAAGTATTTATATAAATAATCCCTTTCCCTTATGAGTTTTATGCCTGTGAAAATAATCAATTATCATCATGTTAATGAAAGAATATTTTTATTATTACTCATGTAATAATAATATTAATCAGGGCCCCATCTATCTTGTCTTCAGCTGTGAGTCATATATATATATATATGTATATATATATAATATATATATATATAAAATATATATACTCTGAAAAGCAGTACTGTATTCCTCCAAAGATATAAACATGGATGTTCCCATGGCAACATAAACAAATAAGGGTAAAACTCTCAAAGATCTCCCATAGATGCACGAAATGAGAAGCCTCTGCCACAAACACATTTTATGAATAAACTATATATATATATGACTCACATATATGATGTATATATGACTCAATTGTGTATATATACACACATCCAATGTGTATATATACACATATACACTCAATGTGTATATATACACATGTACACTCAATGTGTATATATACACATGTACACGTGTATGTATATATACACATGTATATGTACATGTGTATATATATATACACACACATAATCCAGCTATCGAAACTTATTTCAGATAAATTTTGATCTTTTAGTTTTATCTCTCAAGAACTAAGAAAAATCTAATTCACAATCCATCACACTTGCCTCCTCTCCTCTCCTGTCTTCCCTCAGTCTCTCATATCCCCTTGATTCTCTAGAGTTTTGTTGTCTGATAAAGTAGACATTAGCTATATGTAGCTATTAAACTGTAAAGTACTAATAATTAAAATGAAATGAGGCCGGGCGCGGTGGCTCACGCTTGTAATCCCAGCACTTTGGGAGGCCGAGGCGGGCGGATCACGAGGTCAGGAGATTGAGACCACGGTGAAACCCCGTCTCTACTAAAAAATACAAAAAAAAATTAGCCGGGCGTGGTGGCGGGCGCCTGTAGTCCCAGCTACTCCGAGAGGCTGAGGCAGGAGAATGGCGTGAACCCAGGAGGCGGAGCTTGCAGTGAGCCGAGATTGCGCCACTGCACTCCAGCCTGGGTGACAGAGCAAGACTCCGTCTCAAAAAAAAAAAAAAAAAAAAAAAAAATGAAATGAAACTCGAAATACTCCAGTCACATGAGCCACAGACAAGTGCTCAATAGCCGTGTGCAGCCAGTGGCTACCTTATTGGACGGCTCAGACACAGAACAAGTCATGACTGCAGGAAGTTCTATAGGATGATGCATCTACTGTAACCGACTACCAAACTCTGACACCCGCCTGTGCAGTGTCCTGTTACCCTAGTGTCCCCAGCTCTTGAAATGAAATGGTGGACACTCGGTTTCAGCCCTTCTTTTTCTTTCATTTCTCAGGTCAGCTCCTTCTCTTGCGTTTTTTCTAATTTCACATCATGAATGGATCCAGAGACTGAGCTGACAGAGACGGAAAGCTCTCTGAGAAAGAAGTAAGCATGGAGTCAGGCAGGGAATACTTACATGTGTAGACATCTTGTCATGATCACACCACTAATAATAATTACTATTATTTACTAAATGCCTTCTGATGCACCCAGGATTTCTACCTAATATATTAATTCTAATGCTCATAACAACCCTTTAAGAGGGCAATTACTTCAATTTTATTTTAAAACAAAAAACTGAGGATTTTTTTTTTTTGTCTGTCACCCAGACTGGAGTGCCGTGGGGTGATCACAGCTTACTGAAGCCTCGACCACAGGTACTCAAGCAATCCTCCCACCTCAGCCTCTTGAGTAGCTGGGACTACAGGTATGCACAACCACACCCTGGCTAATTATTTATTTGTTTGTTTGTTTGTTTGTTTGTTTGTGAGATGGGGTCTCACCATGGTGGTCTGAAACTCCTGGGCTCAAGGGATCCTCCTGCCCTGGCACCGCAAAGTCCTGAGGTTACAGGTATGAGTCACGGCTCCCAGCCATAAAAAACAAAGCTCTGCTGGAGCCAAGATGGCCGAATAGGAACAGCTCCGGTCTCCAGCTCCCAGCCCCAGCGACACAGAAGACGGGTGATTTCTGCATTTCTGCTTGAGGTACCGGTTTCATCTCACTAGGGAGTGCCTAACAGTGGGTGCAGGACAGTCGGTGAAGTGCACTGTGTGTGAGCCGAAGCAGGGCGAGGCATTGCCTTACTCGGGAAGCGCAAGGGGTCAGGGAGTTCCCTTTCCTAGTCAAAGAAAGGGGTAACAGACGGCACCTGGAATATCCGGTCAGTCCCATCCCAATACTGCGCTTTTCCAACGGGCCTGGAAAACGGCACACTAGGAGATTGTGTCCCGCACCTGGCTCGGAGGGTCCTATGCCCACGGAGTCTCGCTGATTGCTAGCACAGCAGTCTGAGATCAAGCTGCAAGGCGGCAGAGAGGCTGGGGGAGGGGCGCCCACCATTGCCCAGGCTTGCTAAGGTAAACAAAGCAGCCAGGAAGCTCGAACTGGGTGGAGCCCACCACAGCTCAAGGAGGCCTGCCTGCCTCTGTAGGCACCACCTCTGGGGGCAGGGCACAGACAAACAAAAATTCAGCAGGAACCTCTGCAGGCTTAAACATCCCTGTCTGACTGACAGCTTTGAAGACAGTAGTGGTTCTCCCAGCATGCAGCTGGAGATCTGAGAATGGACAGACTGCCTCCTAAAGTGGGTCCCTGACCCCTGAGCAGCCTAACTGGGAGGCACCCCCCAGTAGGGACAGACTGACACCTCATTCGGCCGGGTACTCCTCTGAGACAAAACTTCCAGAGGAACTATCAGACAGCTGAATTTGTGGTCTCACAAAAATCCGCTGTTCTGCAGCCACTGCTGCTGACACCCAGCCAAACAGGGTCTGGAGTGGACCTCTAGCAAACTCCAACAGACCTGCAGCTGAGGGTCCTGTCTGGTAGAAGGAAAACTAACAAACAGAAAGGACATCCACACCAAAAACCCATTTGTACATCACCATCATCAAAGACCAAAAGTAGATAAAACCACAAAGATGGGGAAAAAACAGAGCAGAAAAACTGGAAACTCTAAAAAGCAGAGCACCTCTCCTCCTCCAAAGGAACACAGTTCCTCACCAGCAATGGAACAAAGCTGGATGGAGAATGACTTTGACGAGTTGAGAGAAGAAGGCTTCAGATGATCAAACAACTCCAAGCTACGGGAGGAAATTCAAAACAAAAGCAAAGAAGTTAAAAACTTTGAAAAAAAATTAGACGAATGGATAACTAGAATAACCAATGGAGATAAGGGCTTAAAGGAGCTGATGGAGCTGAAAGCCAAGTATCGAGAACTACGCGAAGATTGCAGAAGCCTCGGTAGCCGATGTGATCAACTGGAAGAAAGGGTATCGCTGATGGAAGATGAAATGAATGAAATGAAGTGAGAAGGGAAGTTTAGAGAAAAAAGAATAAAAAGAAACGAACAAAGCCTCCAAGAAATTTGGGACTATGTGAAAAGACCAAACCTACGTCTGATTGGTGTACCTGAAAATGACGGGGAGAATGGAACCAAGTTGGAAAACATTCTGCAAGATATTATCCAGGAGAACTTCCCCAATCTAGCAAGACAGGCCAACATTCAGATTCAGGAAATACAGAGAATGCCACAAGGATACTCGAGAAGAGCAACTCCAAGACACATAATTGTCAGATTCACCAAAGTTGAAATGAACGAAAAAATGTTAAGGGCAGCCAGAGAGAAAGGTCGGGTTACCCACAAAGGGAAGCCCATCAGACTAACAGCTGATCTCTCGACAGAAACTCTACAAGCCAGAAGAGAGTGGGGGCCGATATTCAACATTCTTAAAGAAAAGAATTTTCAACCCAGAATTTCATATCCAGCCAAACTAAGCTTCATAAGTGAAGGAGAAATAAAATACTTTACAGACAAGCAAACGCTGAGTGATTTTGTCACCACCAGCCCTGCCGTAAAAGAGCTCCTGAAGGAAGCACTAAACATGGAAAGGAACAACCAGTACCAGCCACTGCAAAAACACGCCAAATTGTAAAGACCATCGAGGCTAGGAAGAAACTGCAGCAACTAACGAGCAAAATAAACAACTAACATCATAATGACAGGATCAGATTCACACATAACAATATTAACGTTAAATGTAAATGGGTTAAATGCTCCAATTAAAAGACATAGACTGGCAAACTGGATAAGGAGTCAGGACCCATCAGTGTGCTGTATTCAGGAAACCCATCTCACGTGCAGAAACACACATAGACTCAAAATAAAGGGATGGAGGAAGATCTATCAAGCAAATGGAAAACAAAAAAAGGCAGGGGTTGCAATCCTCATCTCTGATAAAATAGACTTTAAACCAACAAAGATCAAAAGAGACAAAGAAGGCCATTACATAATGGTAAAGGGATCAATTCAACAAGAAGAGCTAACTATCCTAAATATATATGCACCCAATACAGGAGCACCCAGATTCATAAAGCAAGTCCTGAGTGACCTACAAAGGGACTTAAACTCCCACACAATAATAATGGGAGATTTTAACACCCCACTGTCAACATTAGACAGATCAATGAGACAGAAAGTTAACAAGGATATCCAGGAATTGAACTCAGCTCTACATAAAGTTGACCTAATAGACATCTACAGAACTCTCCACCCCAAATCAACAGAATATACATTTTTTTCAGCACCACACCACACCTATTCCAAAATTGACCACATAGTTGGAAATAAAGCTCTCCTCAGCAAATGTAAAAGAACAGAAATTATAACAAACTGTCTCTCAGACCACAGTGCAATCAAACTAGAACTCAGGATTAAGAAACTCACTCAAAACCGCTCTACTACATGGAAACTGAACAACCTGCTCCTGAATGACTATTGGGTACATAATGAAATGAAGGCAGAAATAAAGATGTTCTTTGAAACCAACAAGAACAAAGACACAACATACCAGAATCTCTGGGACACGTTCAAAGCAGTGTGTACAGGGAAATTTATAGCACTAAATGCCCACAAGAGAAAGAAGGAAAGATCCAAAATTGACACCCTAACATCACAATTAAAAGAACTAGAAAAGCAAGAGCAAACACATTCAAAAGCTAGCAGAAGGCTAGAAATAACTAAAATCAGAGCAAAACTGAAGGAAATAGAGACACTAAAAACCCTTCAAAAAATTAATGAATCCAGGAGCTGGTTTTTTGAAAAGATCAACAAAATTGATAGACCGCTAGCAAGACTAATAGAGAAGAAAAGAGAGAAGAATCAAATAGATGCAATAAAAAATGAAAAAGGGGATATCACCACTGATCCCACAGAAATACAATCTACCATCAGAGAATACTACAAACACCTCTATGCAAATAAACTAGAAAATCTAGAAGAAATGGATAAATTCCTTGACAAATACACCCTCCCAAGACTAAATCAGGAAGAAGTTGAATCTCTGAATAGACCAATAACAGGTTCTGAAATTGTGGCAATAATCAATAGCTTACCAACCAAAAAGAGTCTAGGACCTGATGCATTCACAGCTGAATTCTACCAGAGGTACAAGGAGGAACTGGTACCATTCCTTCTGAAACTATTCCAATCGATAGAAAAAGAGGGAATCCTCCCTAACACATTTTATGAAGCCAGCATCATCCTGATACCAAAGCCTGGCAGAGACATAACCAAAAAAGAGAATTTCAGACCAATATCCTTGATGAACATTGATGCAAAAATCCTCAATAAAATACTGGCAAACTGAATCCAGCAGCACATCAAAAAGCTTCTCCACCATGATCAAGTGGGCTTCATCCCTGGGATGCAAGGCTGGTTCAACATACGCAAATCAATAAATGTAATCCAGCATATAAACAGAACCAAAGACAAAAACCACATGATTATCTCAATAGATGCAGAAAAGGCCTTTGACAAAATTCAACAACCTTTCATGCTAAAAACTCTCAATAAATTAGGTATTGATGGGACGTATCTCAAAATAATAAGAGCTATCTACGACAAACCCACAGCCAATATCATACTGAATGGGCAAAAACTGGAAGCATTCCCTCTGAAAACGGGCACAAGACAGGGATGCCCTCTCTCACCACTCCTATTCAACATAGTGTTGGAAGTTCTGGCCAGGGCAATCAGGCAGGAAAACGAAATAAAGTGTATTCAATTAGGAAAAGAGGAAGTCAAATTGTCCCTGTTTGCAGATGACATGATTGTATATCTAGAAAACCCCATTGTCTCAGCCCAAAATCTCCTTAAGCTGATTAGCAACTTCAGCAAAGTCTCAGGATACAAAATCAGTGTACAAAAATCACAAGCATTCTTGTACACCAATAACAGACAAACAGAGAGCCAAATCATGAGTGAACTCCCATTCACAATTGCTTCAAAGAGAATAAAATACCTAGGAATCCAACTTACAAGGGATGTGAAGGAGCTCTTCAAGGAGAACTACAAACCACTGCTCAATGAAATAAAAGAGGATACAAACAAATGGAAGAACATTCCATGCTCATGGGTTGGAAGAATCAATATCATGAAAATGGCCATACTGCCCAAGGTAATTTATAGATTCAATGCCATCCCCATCAAGCTACCAATGACTTTCTTCACAGAATTGGAAAAAACTACTTTAAAGTTCATATGGAACCAAAAAAGAGCCCACATCGCCAAGTCAATCCTAAGCCAAAAGAACAAAGCTGGAGGCATCACGCTACCTGACTTTAAACTATACTACAAGGCTACAGTAACCAAAACAGCATGGTATTGGTACCACAACAGAGACATAGATCAATGGAACAGAACAGAACCCTCAGAAATGATGCCACATATCTACAACTATCTGATCTTTGACAAACCTGACAAAAACAAGCAATGGGGAAAGGATTCCCTATTTAATAAATGGTGCTGGGAAAACTGGCTAGCCATATGTAGAAAGCTGAAACTGGATCCCTTCCTTACATCTTATACAAAAATTAATTCAAGATGGATTAAAGACTTAAATGTTAGACCTAAAACCATTAAAATCCTACAAGAAAACCTAGGCAATACCATTCAGGACATAGGCGTGGGCAAGGACTTCATGTCTAAAACACCAAAAGCAATGGCAACAAAAGCCAAAATTGACAAATGGGATCTGATTAAACTAAAGAGCTTCTGCACAGCAAAAGAAACTACCATCAGAGTGAACAGGCAACCTACAGAATGGGAGAAAATTTTTGCAACCTGCTCATCTGACAAAGGGCTAATATCCAGAATCTACAATGAACTCAAACAAATTTACAAGAAAAAAACAACCCCATCAAAAAGTGGGCAAAGGACATGAACAGACACTTCTCAAAAGAAGACATTTATGCAGCCAAAAAACACATGAAGAAATGCTCATCATCACTGGCCATCAGAGAAATGCAAATCAAAACCACAGTGAGATACCATCTCACACCAGTTAGAATGGCCATCATTAAAAAGTCAGGAAACAACAGGTGCTGGAGAGGATGTGGAGAAATAGGAACACTTTTACACTGTTGGTGGGACTGTAAACTAGTTCAACCATTGTGGAAGTCAGTGTGGCGATTCCTCAGGGATCTCGAACTAGAAATACCATTTGACCAGCCATCCCATTACTGGGTATATACCCAAAGGACTATAAATCATGCTGCTATAAAGACACATGCACACGTATGTTTATTGCGGCACTATTCACAATAGCAAAGAGTTGGAACCAACCCAAATGTCCAACAACAATAGACTGGATTAAGAAAATGTGGCACATATACACCAGGGAATACTATGCAGCCATAAAAAATGATGAGTTTGTGTCCTTTGTAGGGACATGGATGAAACTGGAAAACATCATTCTCAGTAAACTATCGCAAGGACAAAAAACCAAACACCGCATGTTCTCACTCATAGGTGGGAATTGAACAATGAGAACTCATGGACACAGGAAGGGGAACATCACACTCCGGGGACTGTTGTGGGGAGGGGGGAGGGAGATATACCTAATGCTAAATGACGAGTTAATGGGTACAGGAAATCAACATGGCACATGGATACATATGTAACAAACCTGCACATTGTGCACATGTACCCTAAAACCTAAAGTATAATAAAAATAAAAATAAAAATAAAAAGGTCCAAAGAAGCCCTGGAAAATAATAATAATTTTTTTATTTTGGAGGATAGATATAAAGATATTTATGATATAATTATGTCTTCTTTTCTGTGTGTTACAAATATTTTATAATAAAGCATTAATTTAAAAAAAAAAAAAGCTCTGAGAACTTAAATATTTCACCCACAGTCATACAGCTAGTGGAGGTTGAAGCCAGAAGTAGATGCACTATTTCTTAACTATGAGGCCCCTGTGCTTTCTGTTGCACCACTCTGAAAAGCGGTACTGTATCCCTCCAAAGACATAAACATGGATGTTCCCATGGCAACATAAACAGATAAGGGTAAAACTCTCAAGGATCTCCCGTAGATGCACTAAATGGGAAGCCTCTGCCACAAACACATTTTTTGAATAAACTCTTTGAAGGGAGAAGACCTTCTTGATCATGTCCCAGCATAGTCTGGCCACAGGCATTTTAAAGATTCAAAATTCATTATAAAAATGAATACGAAATATTTTCCCTTTTGGACTTCAATGATACATTCCAACTCTTCTAGTTCGGCCTTAAAAATAAGTTTAAAATGTATAATCAAATAAGCAGATGGAAGAATGCCAGTTTTACCCCTCATTACTGGTAGTCTATGCAAAACCATCTGATTTTAATCTTTTCACTTGATTTCCCTCATGTTTTAAAAATTCGTCCAGCCAGTGAGGAATAAATGCCAAACAAGTATAGTGTTATGTCTGGGGCTTGCCAGAAATTCAAATGTAGGCATTACCAGTTTGCTATAAAAATCAGTGTAAGAAATGTTTTAATTCCACAAGCAGAAGCACAAATGCACTCTCCCCACCCCCTTAAAAATCACGTTAAGAAAAAAGATTTTCCTTTTCTGGAATTTAAAGAGAGCTTAGCTTATAAGAAGAAAACAATACATTTAGAAGAGAAAAGAAGATGGACTTTACTAATCTCTCCATTTTTCTTTTCCCATTTCTTCTTCACATTTCCATTGTGCCAACAGTAAAATTGTTTTTTAGAGTGCTAATTAAAGCAAATTCTAGCAAAAAATATTGGTATTTATCTGTTACTGGCTTAGGAAGCATATGTGTATTGCCAGACAAAATTTAACTGACATTATTTAATCAAGCAATACAACTGTTTTGCATGTAAAGTGAATTCGGAAAATCCTATTTACTAGTGCCTGAGAGCGCTTTACAAGAACCATATATGGTTTCAAATATTAACAAACACTATAAAATGGAGAGAATATGATTTCCAAATATCCTATCTTGTTTAGTGAAGAAAGTATAGATTATATTTACTGAATCTTGATTTAAAAAAAGAATTTTTCTACTATTAAAGGTGAATCATCATAAAGCCAAGATAGAAAAACAGAAAGAGAGAGAGAGAGAGAGACAGATTTTAAACACAGTAAGAAGAGACTCCCAAGCTATTTTCAGGGTAGAAATAAATATTATCTTAGTTGTAGTTGCATCTGTAGACATATCTTTACAGTCTTTTGTATTTGTTAACCCAACTAAGAATCTAAAATGTTTTCCAACTCTACTGCCCTGGTTTTGCATTTAGTAAGGCATTAAATCCTCAGGATTTGTGAATAAGCTTTCTTCCAACCTACAGAAATGGTTCTAATAGTGTTCCAGAATTAGAAATAATAAAAAGTCACCAAACTGAGAATCCTGTCACTCTGCTTACTCTCCTCCCCTTTCCAGGTCCCACTCATATGTCACCTCCTCTCTTCCTGGACAACAACCTTGAAAAGTGGCCTCTCCTTCCCTTCTATCTGACACTACCACATATGTCAAGTATGACTAACTCGTGCAGAAAAGGAGTTTATTTCAAGAATATTGAGGAGCTAAAGGCATAGGAATTGACCATAATTGTAGTGATTGATATCTCAGCAGAGCTCAGCAACCAGGTCAGTCAAAGGGGTTAACAATTTCATCAGCTACAGTTGTATTTTTCAATTTTTGAGTCACTCTGGAAGACAGTGGAATAGGCATGATCTGGTTCACAAGATCTCACTTTGGCTAAAAAAATGCAGAGCACTTTGATTTATAGCCCTCCAAGACTGCAAGAGGAAAATAATTCCAAAAACTGAATTGGGTACTGTCGCTGAAAGAAGGAGGAATGCATGTTGAGCAAATGGTGACTGCACTACTCATATATCAATTCATCAGGCTCTGCCTACCAATGTCCTTTGGTTTTCATCCTCAAATGTTATTTAGGTTGCATTTTGTAATTTAACTTTTACTTATCTTCATCTTTCCTACTACACTGTCAGCACCTCAAAAGCAAAAATAACTTCTTTCTTTAAATCACCTACAGTGCTTCGTATAAAGCAAATGCTCAATAAAATTTTATTGATTTACAACTAGAAATAACAACTTCTTAAAGGTCAGTTTCACTTCACAGTAAAATCACTTTCTGTGTTTTTCCATTCAACCTCTTAAAAAGACAGGTTTTCAATATTTGCAGCTGTTTGTTCTTTCAACAATATTTAGTATTTTGTTGGGAAGAGGAATTGCTGGGAGTAGTTGCTGAGTACAGAAAGAATGTGTCAACAGATGAGGAGCTTAGCATTCACACAGGGCGTATTAATCTTAAATATTTACTTCACACTGTAAAGATATCAGTGATTACTAAGTGATGAAACTGCCCAACGAACTGCAGGATCTGAGCTCCAAGACTCAAAATTATGTCTGACCACTTTATATTGTTTACTGAAAATACTGCACATTGGACGAGGGTTCTAGCCTTCATAGTGATAAACAAAAGGCTCTGTGCACGGGGTTATCATCAGAGCTCTAGAGGCACATTTCCCACAGCTGTTAGTAACAGGCAAACACTGGCCTGCAAAGCAAACCATGGAAACATGATACCTGCCTTTTCCTAACTGGCTGTTTCACTCTGTGTGTTATTTGCTCCCTTTGGCCTCCAGTTCCCTCTCCTGAAAAATAAAGGTGTTAGACTACAGCATCTCTATGATCATTCCCAACTGTACTATTCTCTGAATCTATGTTTCCGTGACTCTCATCTTCAAATAAACAAAGCATACCTTACTACTGCTACTAGTTCTAATAATAATGGCTAACATTTACTGAGTTCACACTAAGACTGAAAGATTTACATAGCTGTTATTATTCACCACAATCTTATCAGGTAGATATTAATTATCTCCATGTTATGTGTGAAAAAAAAAAAGCTGAGATGTATATATGAAAAAACTGAAGATGCAACTAAGTAGCAACTTACCTAAGATCACAAAACTAAAATAGGGTCAGGATTCATATCCAATTCTATTTCACTCCAGAGATTGGGCTATCAATTGCTGTAATCTACAATTTTGCAAATATCCACTGTAACTGTAAATTCAGCCATGTTAAATCAGTAGAAAAAAGAGTATCTACCTAAGCTTCTGACTAGAAACAGTGTTTTAGAGCATTAAGCATAGATAATCAAATAGCCACAACCATTTTGATATCAGAACACAGTTCTCTTTTTGCTGTGGTACATTATCATCTCTCTGTGGTACATTTTGACGTATCGCCATGATGTTCATATGCCTGGATTGAGAAAGAAGAGTAGTTAAGAAACCATCATCCAATCCAACAAGATCCATGGAATATCTATTTCCAGTGGTTGCAGCTGTCTGGAGTCTGGAAGACTTCCATCTCAATTACTTAAAAGTAGTGGTTCACGATTATAGATGATACCTCTGGAAAGGAAGATCAAATATGTGTTTGCTTGTTATATTTGCTGAAGTCTTGCCTCAAACAAAATCATACAAAAGTAAGTTTATTTTTGTCACCTTCATTTTTTCAATGCTGCCCTTTCGGTAGTGCTTCTTCCTCTGCTCAGGCTTCATACTCTCATTCTCTCCTTTTTTCAAATCCTGATCTTATAAACCTTCGAGACACATAAATGTCTCAAGGTGTGTATGAATGAAAGCAAAAGGTATGAGTGCAGAGACTATCTGTGTTGACATGACTTAATTAAGAATACAGACCAGCTATGTCATCATGAATTAGTTATTTCTTCCAGGAAATTTTGCCTAGGAGAGGTAAAGCTGTAAACCAATGAAAAAAAAAAGAAAAAACAAAACACCTCACTGTTTGCTTCAGGAAATTTCTACAGAGTACTTATCAGAGATAAGAGTCTGCTCACCTGGGCAAACATTTTCTTATCATACCAAATTTACCAAGCCTTGTTTCAAGACCCTCACTTCACAGGGTCTACAAATTTTTAACTATCATATTACAAATTTTGCCCAATTCAAATGAGTTCCTCAGTTTGAAAGACATACTTCAAACCACGTGAGCTCAGACCCCAAGGTACTAAAATTAAATCATTTCTGACTTTCTCCTTCTGAGTCACTGTTATGACTATTAAGGTAAAGTTCTTTCTAACTGCAGTGAGCTCTAATAAATTTAGCATTGCTTTATTAATAGGTTGCCTGGTGATTTGGGGAGGAGTCCAATAGGCATTATATGTAAAATGTATTACTTATACGTCTCTAGGTCACAGCAGCCTGGGAAAACAATGTTCAAGTACATTATATCATTTCTCTGATTAGTTACTGGAAAAGTCAAGAGTTAAATATGCCCACTTAGTCATAATTGCAGAATCTCAGCTCCAAAACTACCAACCTATTTCTTTTTTATATTCTTTTTTTTTTTAAAGCAAGGTCCTGCTGTGCAGCCCAGGCTGGAGTGTAGTGGCACCATCATATTTCACTGCAGCCTTGGCCTTCAGGGCTCAAATGATCCTCCCATCTCAGCCTCCTGAGTAACTGGGATTACAGGCACATGCCTCCACATCCAGCCAATATATATATATATATTTTTTTTTTGAGATAGCATCTAGCTGTGTCACCTAGGCTGCGGTGCAGTGGCATGATCTCAGTTCACTGCAACCTCCACCTCCCTGGTTCAAGCAATTCTCATGCTTGAACTACAGGCATGTGCCACCATGCCCAGCTAATTTTCTTTGTATTTTCAGTAGAGATAGGGCTTCACCATGTTGCCCAGGCTGGTCTTGAACTCCTGGGCTCAAGCAATCTGCCCCCCTTGGCCTCCCAAAGTGGTGGGATTACAGGCATGAGCCACCACACCCAGCCCCAGCCACTTTTTTTTTTAAAGAATTGTGTAAGTTGGATTCCTAGGTATTTTATTCCCTTTGAAGCAATTGTGAATGGGAGTTCACTCATGATTTGGTTCTCTGTTTGTCTGTTATTGGTGTATAAGAATGCTTGTGATTTTTGCACATTGATTTTGCATCCTGAGACTGCTGAAGTTGCTTATGAGCTTAAGGAGATTTTGGGCTGAGATGATGGCATTTTCTAGATATACAGTCATGTCATCTGCAAACAGGGACAGTTTGACTTCCTCTTTTCCTAATTGAATACCCTTTATTTCCTTCTCCTGCCTGATTGCCTTGGCCAGAACTTCCAACACTATGTTGAATAGGAGTGGTGAGAGAGGGCATCCCTGTCTTGTGCCAGAAGGACCTCTTCAAGGAGAACTACAAACCACTGCTCAATGAAATAAAAGAGGATACAAACAAATGGAAGAACATTCCATAATTATGGGTAGGAAGAATCAATATAGTGAAAATGGCCATACTGCCCAAGGTAATTTATAGATTCAGTGGCATCCCCGTGAAGCAACCAATGACTTTCTTCACAGAATTGGGAAAAACTACTTTAAAGTTCATATGGAACGAAAATGAGCCCACATTGCCAAGTCAATCCTGAGCCAAAAGAACAAAGCTGGAGGCATCACGCTACCTGACTTCAAACTATACAAGGCTACAGTAACCAAAAGAGCATGGTACTGGTACCAAAACAGAGATATAGACCAATGGAACAGAACAGAGCCCTCAGAAATAATACCACATATCTACAACTATCTGATCTTTGACAAACCTGACAAAAAGAAGAAATGGGGAAAGGATTCCCTATTTAATAAATGGTGCTGGGAAAACTGGCTAGCCATATGTAGAAAGCTGAAACTGGATCCCTTCCTTACATCTTATACAAAAATTAATTCAAGATGGATTAAAGACTTAAATGTTAGACCTAAAACCATAAAAACCCTAGAAGAAAACCTAGGCAATACCATTCAGGACATAGGCATGGGCAAGGACTTCATGTCTAAAACACCAAAAGCAATGGCAGCAAAAACCAAAATTGACAAATGGGATCTAATTAAACTAAACAGCTTCTGCACAGCAAAAGAAACTACCATCAGAGTGAACAGGCAACCTACAGAATGGGAGAAAATATTTGCAATCTACTCATCTGACAAAGGGCTAATATCCAGAATCTACAATGAACTCAAACAAACTTACAAGAAAAAAAAATAAACAACCCCATCAACAAGTGGGCGAAGGATATGAACAGATATATCTCAAAAGAAGACATTTATGCAGCCAAAAGACACATGAAAAGATGCTCATCATCACTGGCCATCAGAGAAATGCAAATCAAAACCACAATGAGATCTCACCTTACACCAGTTAGGATGGCAATCATTAAAAAGTCAGGAAACAACAGGTGCTGGAGAGGATGTGGAGAAAAAGGAACACTTTTACACTGTTGGTGGGACTGTAAGCTAGTTCAACCATTGTGGAAGTCAGTGTGGTGATTCCTCAGGGATCTAGAACTAGAAATACCATTTGACCCAGCCATCCCATTACTGGGTATATACCCAAAGGATTATAAATCATGCTGCTATAAAGACACATGCACACATATGTTTATTGTGGCACTATTCACAACAGCAAAGACTTGGAACCAACCCAAATGTCCAACAATGATAGACTGAATTAAGAAAATATGGCACATAGACAACATGGAATACTATGCAGCCATAAAAAATGATGGGTTCATGTCCTTTGTAGGGACATGGATTAAACTGGAAACCATCATTCTCAGCAAACTATCGCAAGGACAAAAAAACCAAACACTGCATGTTCTCACTCATAGGTGGGAATTGAACAATGAGAACACTTGAACACAGGAAGGGGAAAATCACACACCGGGGCCTGTTGTGGGGTGGGGGAAGTGGGGAGGGATAGTGTTAGGAGATATACCTAATGCTAAATAACGAGTTGGTGGGTGCAGCACACCAACATGGCACATGTATACATATGTAACAAACCTGCACATTGTGCACATGTACCCTAAAACTTAAAGTATAATAAAAATATATAAAAAAAATAAAAATAAAAGAATTGTGTAGAGATGGAGTCTAGCTGTGTTGGCCAGACTAATCTTGAACTCCTAGCTACAAACAATCCTCCCACTTTAACCTCCCAAAGTGCTGAGATTATAGGCATGAGCCACATGCCTGGCCAAAAACTACCAATGTATTTCTAAAAGACCCGAAATATGTCTCAAATGTACTCCTAACCCAATCTTCTCATTATCCATTCACTACTGAGGCTTCTACTACATTCAGATTTAAATAAAGGAAGCAGCACTATAATTGGAAGCCAATATTAAGCTTCTCCCTTGGCTGTGCAACTACTGGCATCCACTAACTTCACTGACCCAGCTGACCACCACTTAGATCATTGCTGGCTTAGCATTCTGAGCTGACCACATGTTTAAAGCTAGCCAAAGCCAGTGCTGCTCATGCCACTGCTTCCAGGGCTGAAAGTGAGGAGAACTCGTAGTGAGGACTGCTCATGAGGTTACCCTGTGTAAGCCATTACCTGCTGCACATATGTGTAGGGCTAGTGGGTGGCCACATATTACCATTATTGATGAGCAGTTAAACAATGAGGGGAAAATGAGTAGATTATAAAGAATTAAAAACATATTTTATTCATTTATTCCTTCTTTCATGCACTCAACAAATATTTTAGTGTCTTCTGACTGTGACAAGAAGTAATTCATTAATGTTCTCAAAGTGTTAGTACCTATAGAGCAGTTTTGGCATCCATTCATCATTCACCCCCATCTATACTGAGCACCTTCTATGTCACAGACAATGCATCTCTGTGTATGAACAAGACAGACAGTCCTCACCTATCCCAAAAGAAGAGTGAGGAAATAGATAATGAAACAGTTGGAATACAGGATGACAGATTCAGTGTAGGGGAAGTAGAGGGTGCTAGAAGAGCAAAAAGATAATGAACCAATCCAGATTTAAAAACCAAGGAAGGCTCTTGGAGTAAGTAGTCTGTGATGTCTCAGAAGCAAAGGAAAACATCATATATTCAGAGAATGAAAAGTTCAGGATGGCCAGAACGTATAATGTGAAATAGGAGGACAGGGGACATGTGAAGCTGAAGATTGGGGAATAGACCATGGAAAGTCATGTTGAGGATTTTGCAATTTATTCTCAGAGGGAAAAGAAGGCTACTTATGGCTTTAACCAGAAGTGTAAATCTATCAAATTTTCAGAGTGGTTACTCTGGAAACATTGTGGGAAATGAATTAGAAGGCAGCAAAGAAGAATCAGGAAGCCCTACTAAGAAGCTATTAAAATAACTCAAGCAAGAAATTATGGTTTCCTGGACTAGTGTGTGGTAGCAGCAATGATGAGGGAAAAGAAGGTGGGACAGATCTGAGAGACAGGGAAGGGGGGGAAATAGAATTGATAGCCCATGATGATTGGCTGGCAGGGTAAAGGAAGTGGGAAGTCATCATTCTCAACCGATGAGTCAGGTCACATCGCTCCTCAGCTAAAAATCCTTTGGTGTTTCCCATCTCACTCAAAATGAAAGCCAAAGTCTTTACAGTGGGCTACAGGGACTGATGAAGCCTACACCAAACCCACCACCCCACTTACCCCTACCCCATTGCCTCCTGCAAGCTCACTCCACCTCACTCACACCAATCTCCTGGTGGTACCCAAGCATTTCTGGTACTATCTTGCCTCAGAGCCTTGCCCTTGCTATTTATTCCATCCAGATAACAATATGGTTTATACTCTTGCCTTCTTCAAGTCTTTGTTTAAATATCACCTTTTCACTGAGGCCTCTTCTGATTATACCACTAAAGATTTCAGCCTCCATGACAGTACTCCAAATTTTCTTTTTAATGCCTGTCACTCTTTGAATTATGATGTACAGTTTATTTATTTTGGTTATTAACTATCTCCCACTATTTGGATATAAGCTCCTTGAATTTAGGCAGAGTTGGATCTTGTTTTGTTCATTGTTGTATCCCCAGTTCTCAGCACAGTGGTTAGGATGTAGTAAGCATTCAATGTTTATTAAATGAATTAATGGGCCATCCCCATGTCTATAGCCTGACCAACTAGTCAGATGGTGGTTCCAATCACTGAGATAGGAAAGATGAGTGGTAGGTAAGTTTCAAGTTCAGTTTAGGATCATTTGGGGAGTCCCCTTGCCAGTACCAAAACTAATATTATCAGCATGACACTGGTATTAGTCTGTTTGCATGCTGCTGATAAAGACATACTTGAGAGTGGGCAATTTACAAATGATAGAGGTTTAATTGGACTTACAGTTCCACATGGCTGAGGAGGCCTCACCATCATGGCAGAAGGCAAGGAGGAGCAAGTCACATTTTACATGGATAGCGGCAGGCAAAGAGAAAGCTTGTGCAGGCAAACTCCCGTTTTTAAAACCATCATATCTTGTGAGACTCATTCACTATCACAAAAACAGCATAGGAAAGACCACCCCCATAATTCAATCACCTCCCACTGGGTTTCTCCCATGACATGTGGGAATTGTGGAGTTACAATTCAAGGTGAGATTTGGGTGGGGACACAGCCAAACCATGTCATTCTGCCTCTGACCCCTCCCAAATCTCATATTTTCATATTTCAAAACCAATCATGCCTTCCCAACAGTCTCCCAAAGTCTCAGCTCATTTCAGCATTAACCCGAAAGTCACTAAAAGAAAATTTCTCAGGATTGAAAAGTGTGAGTCTGTTGACTGAAATGGCTCATTCAGTGCTCTACTCATGAGATAAGGCTCACAGCAAGGCACATTAGTGTGAAAGTTCAGAACACCTGGTAAAACAGAAGATCCTAAAGTTTGACAGGAAAGTCAAAAAGTCACATAAAAAGGAAAAAGAAAGTGAAAATGGCATCTGAATTCTCACTAGCAACACAGCAAGTCAGAAAACAATAGAGCAAAGCCTACAAAAATTGAAGTGAAAATAAATTTTAGTCTAAAATACTATACTGAGCTAATCAAGAGTGTAGAATTTTTCAGGTATGCAATGATTCACAATATTTATCTCACTTGTGTGTCTCCTTTCCTATTATGCAACCAGAGTATGTGCTTCAACAAAGTTAAAGGGTAAATCAAGGACTAGGGAGACATGGCACTAGGAAGCAGTGGATCCAACACAGGAAAAGTGACAATGGAAGTTCTGGGATGACAATTGTGCAGCATGTCCAGAAAACTACCTGTCAGATTGTTGGGGCAGGAGGATGGATTGAGGTCTCTAGGGAAAAAAAAATGAAATAGTTGATCATCCCATGTTTGATTATCTGGAAAATATTATCAATAAGCAGTTGAAAGGTCTATTGCATAGGTCATAGGTAATAAAAACTAAGCAAATTTTTAAAAAATCAATTATTAACATTAGGAGAAAACAAAAAGTCACGTAAAGGAGGAAATATCATACACATAGTAGAGTGTATAGTTCAGCAATGAACAATATTTATCTTAGCATACAAACATGAATGTTCACTTTCATTTAAATTAAAATTTGCAAAAAGAGAATAGCTGACAGATTATATTGTATATGAAAAATTTGAGAAATAAACCACATTAAAGGAAAGTTTAAAAAATAATTGGAATTAATTTTACATCATTTGGTGGTTCTGTATTTAAATATTCAATTTTAGTGTTTATTTGATAATTTCCTCTGTGTCTCTGTGAAAATCCTATTAAGTAGATCCTGGAAGTCATGGATTAATAATTCAAATTTGTTATCTAGTCTTTCTTTCCCACCTGTTTTTTTCTTTATACTACTTTCTGCAACTTTATCTTCATACTCTTTATTAAATTTTTATTTTAAATTTTATTTAGTTAATTTAATAATCATTGTGTATTTTATATACTAATATTTCATTTTCAGGAGCTCTTTCTTCTTCTCTTTCACAGCATTCTTGCACATTTTTGAGATCATTAATTATAGTTCCTTGGATGTTCTCTACTGTTCTGTGTATTGTTTCTATTTCAGATAACTATTTTTTCATAATTTGGTTTCTCTTTTTCATCTGGAAATGTCAGCAAATCTCAAACATTAGCCTGCTTCACAATCCCCCAAAAGGCTTATTAAAACACAGATTACAGAGTTGCATCCCCAGAGTTTCTGATTCAGTAGGATGGGGTTGGCCAGAGAATTTGCATTTCTCACAAGTTCCCAGCAGATGCTACTGCTGCTCGTCCAGAGACTAAACTTTGAGGACTGACTGTCTGAGGCACTGTGGAGTTGTATACCTTGACAAGTAAAGGTGACTCATGCATGTAAAGATTAAAGACCTGCTTTGGGTTCTCTGTCCAGGCCCTTCCTTAGAAGAACCCCTAGACTATGGTTTTAGCCAGAATGTAGGGTTTTGTGGATTGGGCTTAGGATGGACTCAGTTTGGATGGTAGCAATTTAAAAATTTTAAACATGTTGCACATCTTGGTAGAAAATTGCTGTGCAAATAAAACATATAATGTATACAAGGGTATAACATTCTTATAATTCCAAAAGCTGTGCTTGCAAAATAGGTAGTTTTCATAGAAAAGAGCAGAGAATAAATTACAAAGATGTTTCCAGTAAAAGCTTAGGATGTAGGATGTCACTGTGACTTTAGCTACGGTAATATAAAAGAATGAGAAAATTGCATAATACATCCTGATTATTCTTTATTAGCTATTGAAATCTTCCTGCTGATGAGTGGAAATTTGAGAATTGAGCTGCAGCCTCCCAAGTGACAATGACACTGAACAACCTGTAAATTATGTATTTTCAGCAGTAAAAGGGCAATAAGTATATTCTTTAAGAGTGTCCATCTCATAAAAGATATTATCACTTATGGTTTTCCTTTTCATTGGTTCTAATTGTCTTGCAAATCCTAGTCTGCAATGGTTAAAAGTAAGACAAACAGCTCTGTCTAGTGGCAAATTTGATCATTGCAACCAAAGTCAAGAACAGTTCTCAAATCAAATTCTTTTCAAAAATCTGTCTAAAACTTGGCAAGCAAACATGACAGGAGGTAGCTGTTTTAATCCTTGCTCAGGAGACACAATGGGTAAACACTTAAAGCCATCAGTCATGTCGTCTCCATTTGGGACTTGTCTCAGCAGTTAAGAGAGACAGGTGCAAAACCCAGCTCAGTAATTTAATTGGAAGGGAAATACTTTGTGAAATTATGCTTTTCAGATAACTTTGTAAAACATAGGTGCAAATCTTAGCCTGTTCTTATCTTTACCCTCCTGTATTTTTTCCCTTTCCTCTCTCCTGCCTTTCAGAGAAATCTGGAATTCAACTATAAGTCAGAATCTGTCATTTTTCATATAGCGGAGATAAGCCACTGCATGGCAGCTGGGGTTCCCTGCCTTTGACAATTGTGTCCACAAAGCATTCCAGTATGTGAATAAAACACTATGTGGAGAAAATGAAGAACAGCAGCTATTACCTCCCAATTCCACCATGAAGCACTCGGAAAACGGCAGTCTTTTTCTTGTGAGCACTGGTACATCAGGACAAAAACTTACCTTTTTCCATGCCTTTCCACTTTTATAAAATAATGTGAAGCATCTTATGATAAATTTTAAAAAGGACAAATAAAATCAAGTTTTAAAAAAACAGGAGATGAGGAATCCAACTGGTGTAAAATTGGGTCCTGTGGTATTTCCAGATATATGGAATAGAGAAGATAGTTGTTGAAGTGAATTAAAACTGATTGGACAGGGAGAATAAAAATTTAGTTGCTTTTTTATACATGATAGTTACAAGATAATAAGCCTATGGATATGCTCCAAAGTAAAATGATCAAAGGGTCAAAATATTACATGTGTTTGATATTATAGTCAAGAAGGTAATTAACATTGAAGATGTCAATTAAAAATTAACATATATTCAAGAAACATTTCGGTGTTAAATTACTTAGTTTCTGAAAATAAGTGCAACAACATGTTTGTTAGCTAAAAACAAAAGTACCAAAAAATATAAAGAAGGTTAAAAAAATCCCATAATGCAAGATCTATATGTAGATAAGTGCTGCTAACATTGAGTGTATATCCTTTAAGATTGTATTCCCATGGAAAAAGAAGCTATGTGCATTCTTAGGACAGCAATTATTCCTTTTTATACATTAATATTATGCATATGGGTGAAGACTCTTGGTGAACATAGAAAATAAGCTGATTCAATAGGAAATGCAGATAAGCAATTTAAAACAGATTATTCATTAAATGTTTCAAAAGGATGAATTTGTGTAGACAGTCCATGTTGTGAGATCAAAAAGGTAAATTTAGAGACCTGAAAGATGTGAATGATACCAATGCTGTCAATTTCATGGTTATAATGAGGTAGGAAGGGAAATAGATGTGTTCTCTCAAACTTTCCCTCAATGGCAACATTCTCCCTAAGTTTTTAAGTTATGTAATGATCACAATATAATATAAGCAACAAACTAAGAAGTCTAAGAATCCTGAGTATGATTTAGTGCTATAATCAAATAAAACCCACCACAAGACTAATGTGACACATATTTAATGATATGCATAATCACTGTAATATTACATGGCAATTTAGTATAAATGGCAAATGATTACTTAAATGACTGAAATTAGCATTACTTTCACACAGCCAAATTAAGCATTTCTAGGGTCAGCTGAGGAGAGAGATAACAAGACAGACTAAAAAGCAGCCACAAGACCCCGCCAAAGAAAACCAGGCAGCTGGGTTCCCCTGATGCTTGGGCGACAGCACAGTGCTGAGAAGGGGAAAGGGAAAAAAATATGGTAAGACTCCCATGAAGGCGCCAGGAGGGTACAGTTTGTGCCTCCCAATTACTTTCTTTTGTTTTGTTCCATCTGGGAGTTTCTAGAATTCAAGACAATTTGATCTCCCCTACCAGATAAGTGGTAGGACCCTACTACCACTAGACTCCTGGAGTTAAAGACAAGGAAGTGTCTTTGAAGTCACACAGAGAGGTTTGTCTGGTTTCAATCTCTGCCCACTACTGACCTCCACTCTCTAGGTTAGCCTCAACAAGAACAGATTTGACTACATATGTGACTTAAGGGAAACTCTTGCACTTACTGCTACTGTCACCTCCATCACCATCACCATGTAGAACCACTGTACAAGGTCTGAAATATCAGCCATTTCTTCCAGTTAATAAATAAGCAGACCTGCAATGCTTAGCAGATGGATGGTCATATCTGAACAGAGAAAGAGCACCAGGTGTTTTTTATATTTCTGGGAAGAGGGGTTACACGAGGAGAGAATAAAGATAGTATAAAAATTAAAGAAAGAAAAGACAAAATTTCACCTTTCTCAAAAATTTACCCAGAGCTAACCCTGCCTATTAATTCATCAGAAAATGAAAAGAACATGGTATTTGAAAACTTTGAAAAGTTCATATAGTGTTTGTACCACAGCTGTGTGAGCTTAGATAAGTGACTTGACCTCTCTGAGCCTTCGTTTCTTTATCTAAAAAAGTAAGTAAATGACAGGAGTATACCTACTTAGTTCACAGAAATGTAAACTGATTAATATACATCATGCTTCTTACACGCTTCCACCAAAGATCCCCACAGTGACAGAGAGTGCATCCACACCTATGCAGATTCTGGGAGCAGGGCCAGTCATAAGAAATCCAACTCATGCAAAATGTATTTTTAGTTTTATACTTTAACTTCAATATTAACACATACATCATATTCTACTCTGTATGCGTGTGATTTAAAGAAAAATAAATATTTCAGAATTTTTACCATCAAGTAAAATTGATGCTATATGTTTACCTTCTGGTTTAGTGCAACTCTGGCCCACTCTCCAGTTTAAGAAGCCCAAATTTATGTAAAAGCACAAATGGAGTGTATTCTAGTGCACAACAGATGCTAGTAAGTATTCGTTTTCTCTTTCATTTCTCTCACGTTGTCTCAGAAGCCAAAAGCAGATTTCATGTCACCTACAGGTTTCTCTCTCCCTCTTCCTGCCTGAAAAGCACATAGGAGAGTAGAAAATAAACTAGCTGTCGGGAAGTCCTCAATCAGGGACAATTTTGATTCCCCAGGGCACAGTTGGCAATGTTAAGACATTTTTCATTGTCACAACTAGGGAAGTGTGGCACAGAATACTGGTATCTACTGGATAGAGGCCAGGGATGCTGCTAAATATTCCTATAATGCACAGACTAGGCTCTCACAACAAAGAATTATCCAGCCTGAAATGTCTATCATGCTGAAATTATGAAACCTTGAGCTATAAGTAACTGGCCCCAATGTGACCCTCCACAGCAGAGACCCAAGCTAAGTGATCTATGCAGGAGTGCTTTATTCTTTGCCAGGCTGTAGGCACTCCCCATGCTTCATGGACCTAAATTTAAACTTGAGCTAGTTGAAAACTAGTTCAAAGTCTATACTAGATTCTGATTTTGTTCAGAAATGAAAAGCTTACTTTTCCAAAGAGTTTAAAATAGAATTCTGCCAAATAGTCAGTGGTATTAGTTTCTTTATACTATATTCCATATTCCATATTCCCCTGCAGAATACTAAAATAAAAACCTATAAACTAATTCATTTACATTCTAAGGGCTAATTGTGACTTGTATTCTAACCTTATGCTTTCTGCAAAAAGTGTGAAAGATCAAAATACTCCATTTGATGCCAATGCTTGATCCAAGAAGATAAACACACACACCCATAGATTCTTCAGGGGATTTAAATAATGCTCTTCACCCTCAGCCAGGAAGTGGGATGTGTCATTTCACAATGTAGTTGCTGAAGAATAAACTCCTAAATGAATCTGCCCTTCTCACTCTCCTCTTTCCTCAACCTGGCATTCATGGCCTGCTTGTTGACATATATATCATGCCAAATGGTGCTCAGAAGTCACAGCACCAGTGGGGACTGAGCTGAGAAGTGTTTCAGAAATAAGAATATCCTTGAGAAGGGAAAGATGGAAAACTAATAGGAGTGAGACAAGTTGTAATGGAAATTTAGTAAATATTTACCTGTGAACATGACAAAATGTGTGTTAAATCACATTAATTATATTTTTATATACCAAAGAGCACTGCCGCCCAGACTCCATATGTGCCACAGTACAGACAATTTTTTTTAAAGCCTGATCGACTTTTCCATATTTGGTTTCTTCTCATCTCTGGGCATAAGAAACACTGAACTTAATGGTCAGTACATGGAAACTAAGAAGGAAAACTCTTGGAACCCGATATAAGCCAAAAATGGCCAGAAAACTTGAGAGTCAACCAACGAAGTACTCGTGCTTTCCAAAGAGCTTTGGTCTGCTAGATACTCTCAGTGACAAGAATGCCTAGTTTCATTTGACAGGGTTCAGAGTCAAGCACTACCCTTAGACCTGGACAGGAGGCTGTCCTGCCCTAATCCCATGCTCTCGAGTGATCCCCACTCTAAGGCATGAGGAGCCAACAGGACCAGAACTGCCCAGCTGCCCAAAGGCCATGCTCTGGAGGCTCAGAACCTGTAATTCCTGCTCAAACAGCCCCAAAACTTCCTCTAAGAGCCACATAAGCCTTTCCCAGGTTTGTTCTTTCTTTCCAACAGAGCACCTGGGCTTGAGGAGTGAGCAAAAGGCATTTGTACATGGTGTTTTTAAAAAGGTATGGGGAATGGAGCTTGAGAATACACCCTAGGTAGGGTACCCACACTTAGTAAGCCAGGCCCTCGTGGTGCAGAACAGAGCAAGGGATGGAAGAGAAGGGCTGAAGGCAAGGTGAGAAGAACAGAGGTCAAGGCCCCAGGACCACGAACATTCAACTCTTTGAATACTGCCACAATCTGGCTAACTTCAAAAAGTTTAAGAGGCTGGACAAGGTGGCTCATTCCTGTAATACCAGCACTTTAGGAGGCCAGTGTGGGAGGGTCCCCTAAGCCAAGGAGTTTGAGAACAGCCCTGGCAACACGGGGAGACCACATCTCTCCAAAAATAAAAATTAGCTGGGCATAGTGGCACACACCTGTAGTCCCAGCTACTCAGGAGGCTTATGTGGGAGAATCACTTGAGCCAGGGAGGTCAAAGCTACAGTAAGCTATGATTGTGCCACTGCACTCCAGCCTTGGTGACAGAGGAAGACCCTGTTTCAAAAAAAAAAAAATTAAGAATTCTAAATGGGAATCTGATTTTTTATGTCTTTAAGAAGGTGTTTTGTCAAGATGGGTAAATAGAACATTTTATTTAACAGTCTGGTAGCTTAATTTATAACTTTTAAATACTTAACCATGAGAAATGTGGGCTTCCATTTGTTCTCTTACTCCATTTCTGAAAATAAAACAATGTGAGAGTTGTTCCTCATCAAAGTCTTGCCTCCCATAATAGCTTTTGCCATATCTGGTTCACTGGAGGTGGTTTTGCTCTTAACTTCACTGTATCTTAACTATGTTTCCCCTGCCTCTTAGAGTTTGGATGGCACCATGTATTCCAATTTGTTGGGCATTTTTTATCCACAATCTGCTCTCTGACAATCTGCTAACTAGACCTTTGTTTCTAGGTAGCTTCTTGAACTGGATTTAACCTTGTATTTTTGACTCTTTCCTTACCCTTCTCACCCTCCTCTGTCCCAGGCAGGCACCCACATTCATGCTTTATTGTTCCCTCCCCTGTAACTCCTTTTATAAAGTCTGACTCATTTCAGGCCCTTTGTGTGTTCCTTCCTGGCTTCATCTATCGTGACTGCCTGCCAATTTCTCACAATCTCTGCTCCTCCGCTCAGCATCATTTCTGGCTGCTTCTCAGTTCTCACTCTTCAGCAATTTCAATTGCTTACACCCAATGAGCATTTGCCTTCTTCCTTTGCTTCTTGTATCTTTATGGGAGATAGGAAATTGTTTATTCCCAATTTTGGTATTCTTCCTCTCAATGCCTCCCAGACATTGAGTCTCCACCCCACTGGGGGGTAAGAATAACAATAACAATAATTTTAAAAATTGCTTTTGTAAGAATGGAAAGGGAGTGATCCCACTCCTCCCCATCATAAAGGTCACGGCTGGCACTACTCAAAGACAAGTTCAGAAGAGAAAAGCATGACAGACTTATTTGATCAGAGCTTTATGTAACACAGGATTTATGCTTAGGTTGAATGGAGTATGGACAGCCATGTAAAAATATGATAGGACAAAACAGGTATAATCTAATGCCAAGAGATTTGAGTGTGGAAACTCAGCAAGACCTGTCCAAAAGAAATTTTGGACTTTCTGTGCAGCATTTTTTCCTCTTGGATATGGGGTAGGACCCCTCTGAAATGGGGTCTTAATTTCTTTATGACCAGCTGTTATACAGAAAGGCAGTTTGCTGGGAGCTGAGAGTAATATTTTTAGGTTTTATTGCTGGCTTTGGGGAAAAAATGGCTCTGGTTTCTCTGACCTGCTTAGGGGAAGAGAGATTCTCATTTCTATGCCTTGCCTCAGGGGAGAATGAGGGGGAAGAGACAAGAAGATAGGAGAAGGTCAGACAGAGACTTTGCTTCTAAGCCTGTTCCTTAGGCCTTTCGTTGGGGTGTTGTTTTCCGAGCCCCAGCACTTCTACTCCAACACTGACTAGATTGCAGCTGGCTTTTGAAGCCGGGATACTGCCATATTCACCAGTGACTTTCCAATCATTGCTTTGCTTTCATTTCCTCTCAATTTCTTTTTTCTCTTTTAATAAAAGTTGCCAAGCAACTTTATAAAGTGACTATAAATATAGGAAAGTTAAAATCCTGTACCAAGTCCGCTTTATATATCTAAATATGAGTTACGAAGGTGGCTGAGAGGCTCTCTTGTGCTTATGTGTTTATGTGGCTTTGAGATTATGTGTTTTATTTTATAGATAAGATTAGTGATTATTTAGGTTGATAAAATGACATGAAGCTTTTTGAAAATTTATCATGGAGGCCAGGCATGGTGGCTCATGCCTGTAATCCCAGCACTTTGGGAGGCTGAGGCAGGCAGATCACCTGAGGTCAGGAGTTAAAGTCCAGCCTGGCTAACATAGTGAAACGCTGTCTCTACTAAAAATGCAAGAATTAGCTGGGCCTGGTGGCAGGCACCTGTAATCCCACCTACTTGGGAGGCTGAGGTGGGAGAATCGCTTGAACCTGGGAGGTAGAGTTTGCAGTGAGCAGGGATCATGCCACTGAACTCCAGCCTGGGCAACAAGAGTGAAACTCCGTCTCAAAAAAAAAGAAAAAAAAAATTACCCTGGAATTGCAAGATTCACTATGCTGGAAAGAACCTTAGAGATTATCCAGCCCCAATCCCTTGTTTACTAGTAGAGAGATTTGGAACAGAAATTTAAGCAGTTCACCAAATAATAAATTATAGCTATTATTTATAGCTTATGTGCTGAGGACCTCATCTAATACTTAAAGCAAGTCATTCCTATAGCAAATATACTATTTTATGGTAAAATTTTAGAAATATTCCTATTAAAACCAGGAACAAGGCAATGATGACTTTTATTAAGGAACACTTAGAAATATTTAGATGGCCATAAAGTAAAAGATGGACAGTTTGAATCCCATGAAAAATTAGAATTTTATGTTTAAAAAAGTGACAATGTAAACAAAGTTAAGAAACAAATGAAAAATGGGGAAAATATTTGGAGTCTACATGGAGACACAAGATTACTATGTACAGTATGTAAATCAGTTAAAAAGAATTAAATACCAAGAGAAAAATGGGCCAAAAAATATAAATAGAAGATGAAATTCAAAGGGCCAATAAATGTGAAGCATCGTACTAGCATCAGCTCTGAGGTAAATGAGAAAAAAAAAAAAAGTTGGTTGTATAAAGCCACCAAAATCGTACTGTAGTAAGTTTTGTATTAAATCTCCTGACAAGTCATCATCATGGCAGATGGGAGGCAGGAATAGATTGTAGCTCCAACTCAGATGGACAGAGCAGCATGCAGAGGCTCACATCGTAACTGCAAGCACAAACCAGCAATCCCAAGAGGACCCACAGACCCTCTGAAGGAAGCAGACTGCTCCTGCAGGACCCAGGAGACACCCCAAACACTGTGAGTGCCCCAACTGCAGAAGTGGGAAAGGGAGAGCCTCCTCTCCAGAACACACACCCCACTGGAGAAACCGAAGGTCTGTTTGTGGGAGAAGTTTCTGACCTTACCTGGAGCTGAGTCAATTTAGAGAACCAAGCAAAACACAGGGGTAGAGAAAGCAGCAGAAAGCTCCTGGGAGCTCACCGGATCCCCAGGCAGGCCACTCCTGCATGGCACCACAGGGATCCACTGAGAGGGTGGACAGAGGAGTCAGAGGGCAGGGTGAACACTACAGGGAGAAGGAAATCTCCAGATAAAAATTTGAACTAGGTGAGAAGCCTCCTGGCCAGAACTCAGAGGAGAGTACAAATCCAGTGTGCAGACTCCACAGGCAGGAGAAGAACTAAGCCCTTTTCTTTTGCTAGCAGTCTATCAATTTTGTTGATCTTTTCAAAAAACCAGCTCCTGGATTCATTGATGTTTTGAAGGATGTTTTGTGTCTCTATCTCCTTCAGTTCTTCTCTGATCTTAGTTATTTCTTGCCTTCTGCTAGCTTTTGAATGTGTTTGCTCTTGCTTCTCTAGTTCTTTTAATGGTGATATTAGGGTGTCAATTTTAGATCTTTCCTGCTTTCTCTTGTGGGCATTTAGTGCTATAAATTTCCCTCTACACACTGCTTTAAATGTGTTCCACAGATTCTGGTATGTTGTGTCTTTGTTCTCATTGGTTTCAAAGAACATCTTTATTTCTGCCTTCATTTTGTTATGTACCCAGTAGTCATTCGTGAGCAGGTTGTTCAGTTTCCATGTAGTTGAGCGGTTTTGAGTGAGTTTCTCCATCCTGAGTTCTAGTTTGATTGCACTGTGGTCTGAGATACAGTTTGTTATAATTTCTGTTCTTTTACATTTGTTGAGGAGTGCTTTACTTCCAACTATGTGGTCAATTTTCGAATAAGTTTGATGTGGTGCTGAGAAGAATGTATATTCCGTTGATTTGGGGTGGAGAGCTCTGTAGATGTCTGTTAGGTCTGCTTGGTGCAGAGCTGAGTTCAATTCCTGGATATCCTTGTTAACTTTCTGTCTCGTTGATCTGTCTAATGTTGACAGTGGGGTGTTAAAGTCTCCCATTATTATTGTGTGGGAGTCTAAGTCTCATTGTAGGTCTCTAAGAACTTGCTTTGTGAATCTGGGTGCTCCTGCATTGGATGCATATATATTTAGGATAGTTAGCTCTTCTTGTTGAATTGATCCCTTTACCATTATGTAATGGCCTTCTTTGTCTCTTTTGATCTTTGTGGTTTAAAGTCTGTTTTATCAGAGACTAGGATTGCAACCCCTGCCTTTTTTTGTTTTCCATTTGCTTGGTAGATCTTCCTCCATTCCTTTATTTTGAACCTATGTGTGTCTCTGCACATGAGATGGGTCTACTGAATACAGCACACTGATGGGTCTTGACTCTTTATCCAATTTCCAGTCTGTGTCTTTTAATTGGAGCATTTAGCCTATTTACATTTAAGGTTAATATTGTTATGTGTGAATTTGATCCTGTCATTATGATGTTAGCTGGTTATTTCGCTCGTTATTTGATGCAGTTTCTTTCTAGCATCGATGGTCTTTACCATTTGGCATGATTTTGCAGTGGCTGGTACCGGTTTTTCGTTTCCATGTTTAGTGCTTCCTTCAGGAGCTCTTTTAGGGCAGGCCTGGTGGTGACAAAATCTCTCAGCATTTGCTTGTCTGTAAAGTATTTTATTTCTCCTTCACTTATGACGCTTAGTTTGGCTGGATATGAAATTCTGGGTTGAAAATTCTTTTCTTTAAGAAGGTTGAATATTGGCCCCCACTCTCTTCTGGCTTATAGAGCTTCTGAGAGATCAGCTGTTAGTCTGATGGGCTTCCCTTTATGGGTAACCTGACCTTTCTCTCTGGCTGCCCTTAACATTTTTTCCTTCATTTCAACTTTGGTGAATCTGACAATTATGTGTCTTGGAGTTGCTCTTCTTGAGGAGTATCTTTGTGGCGTTCTCTGTATTTCCTGAATTTGGATGTTGGCCTGCGTTGCTAGATTGGGGAAGTCCTCCTGGATAATATCCTGCAGAGTGTTTTCCAACTTGGTTCCATTCTCCCCAATACACCAATCAGACGTAGATTTGGTCTTTTCACATAGTCCCTTATTTCTTGGAGGCTTTGTTCATTTCTTTTTACTCTTTTTTCTCTAAACTTCTCTTCTCTCTTCATTTCATTCATTTGATCTTCAATCACTGACACACTTTCTTCCAGTTGATCGAATTGGCTACTGAAGCTTGTGCATTCATTGCGTAGTTCTCATGTCATGGTTTTCAGCTAAGTCAGGTTATTCAAGGACTTCTCTACACTGGTTATTCTAGTTAGCCATTCATCTAATCTTTTTTCAAAGTTTTTAGCTTCTTTGTAATGAGTTCGAACTTTCTCCTTTAGCTCAGAGAAGTTTGATCGTCTGAAGCCTTCTTCTCTCAACTCGTCAAGGTAATTCTCCATCCAGCTTTGTTCCATTGCTGGCAAGGAGCTGCGTTCCTTTGGAGGGGGAGAGGTGCTCTGATTTGTAGAATTTTCAGCTTTTCTGCTCTGCTTTTTCCCCATCCTTGTGGTTTTATCTACCTTTGGTCTTTGATGATGGTGACGTACAGATGGTGTTTTGGTGTGGATGTCCTTTCTGCTTGTTAGTTTTCCTTCTAACAGTCAGGACCCTCAGCTGCAGGTCTCTTGGAGTTTGCCGGAAGTCCACTCCAGACTCTGTTTGCCTGGGTATCAGCAGCGGAGGCTGCAGGACAGTGAATATTGCTGAACAGCAAATGTTGCTGCCAGATTGTTCCTCTGGAAGCTTCATCTCAGAGGGGTACCCTGCCATGTGGGGTGTCAGTCTGCCCCTACTGGGGGGTGCCTCCCAGTTAGGCTACTCAGGGGCCAGGGACCCACTTGAGGAGGCAGTCTGTCCATTCTTAGATCTCAAACTCCGTGCTGGGAGAACCACTACTCTCTTCAAAGCTGTCAGACAGGGACATTTAAGTCTGCAGAGGTTTCTGCTGCCTTTTGTTCAGCTATGCCCTGCCTCCAGAGGTGGAGTCTATGGAGGCAGGCAGGCCTCCTTGAGCAGTGGTGGGCTCCACCCAGTTCGAACTTCCCTGCCACTTTGTTTACCTACTCAAGCCTTAGCAATGGTGGGCTCCCCTCCCCTAGCCTCGCTGCCACCTTGCAGTTTGATCTCAGATTGCTGTGCTAGCAATAAGCGAGGGTCCGTGGGCATGGGACCCTCCGAGCCAGGTGCATGATATAATTTCTCAGTGTGCCGTTTGCTAAGACTGTTGGAAAAGTGCAGTATTAGGGTGGGAATGACGCAATTTTCCAGATGCCATCTGTCACAACTTCCCTTGGCTAGGAAAGGGAATTCCCTGACCCCTTGCACTTCCCAGGTGAGGTGATGCCTCGCCCTGCTTCGGCTCACGCTCAGTGGGCTGCACCCACTGTCCTGCAGCCACTGTCTGACAAGCCCTAGTGAGATGAACCTGGTAACCTCAGTTGGAAATGCAGAAATCACCCGTCCTCTGCGTTGCTTATGCTGTGAGCTGTAGATTGGAGCTGTTCCTATTTGGCCATCTGAAATGGTAATTAAAAATTACCAACAAAAAAAATCCCAGAAGGAGATGGATTCACAGTAGAATTCTACCAGACATTCAGAGAAGAATTGGTACCAATCCTATTGACACTATTCCACAAGATAGAAAAAGAAGGAACCCTCCCTGATTCATTCTATGAAGCCAGCATCACCCTAGTGTCAAAACCAGGAAATGACATAACCAAAAAAGAAAACTACAGACTGATATCCTTGAAGAACATAGATGGTAAAATCCTTAACAAAATACTAGCTAACTGAATCCAACAACATATCAAAAAGATAATCCACCATGATCAAGTGGTGGGGATGCAGAGATGGTTTAACATACACAAGTCAATAAATGTGATACACCACATAAGCAGAATTAAAAACAAAAATTACATGATCATCTCAATAAATGCAGAAAAATATTTGACAAAATCCACTATCCCATTATGACTAAAACTCTCAGCAAAATTGGCATACAAGGGACATACTTCAATATAATAAAAGCCATCTATGACAAATCCATAACCAACATAATACTGAATGGGGAAAAGTTGAAAGCATTCCCTCCGAGAACTGGAATAAGACAAGGATGCCCACTCTCATCACTCCTCTTCAGCACAGTACTGGAAGTCCTAGCCAGAGCAATCAGACAAGAGAAAGAAATAATGGGCATCCAAATCAGTAAAGAGGAAGTCAAACTGTCACAGTTTGCTGACAATATGATCATATATCTCAAAAACCCTAAAGACTCCTCCAGAAAGCTTCTAGAAATGATAAAAGAATTCAGCAAAGTTTCTGGATATAAGATTAATTTACACAAATCAGTAGCTCTTCTATACACCAACAGTGACCAAGCGAAGAATCAAATCCCGAACTCAACACCTTTCACAATAACTGTAAAAAATAAAAATGGTTGGGTATTCCCAAGTACCTAACCAAGGAGTCAAAAGACCTCTACAAGGAAAACTTAAAAACGCTGCTGAAAGAAATAGATGACACAAACAAATGGAAACACATCCCATGCTCATGGATGGGTAGAATCAATATTGTGAAAATGACCATACTGCCAAAAGCAATCTAAAAATTCAATGCAATCCCCATCAAAATACCACCATCATTCTTCACAGAATTAGAAAAAACAATTCTAAAATTCATATGGAACCAGAAAAGAGCCAGCCCACATAGCCAAAGCATGACTAAGCAAAAAGAACAAATCTGGAGGCATCACACTACCCTGATTTCAAACCATACGATAGGCCATTGTCACCAAAACAGCATTTTATACATATAAAAATAGGTATATAGACCAATGGAACAGAATAGAGAACCCAGAAATAAACCCAAATACTTACAGCCAACTGATTTTCAACAAAGCAAACAAAAACCTAAAGTGGGGAAAGGACACCCTTTTCAACAAACGGTGCTGGGATAATCGGCTAGCCACATGTAGGAGAATGAAACTGAATCCCCATCACTCTTCTTATACAAAAATCCACTCAAGATGGATTAAAGACTTAAATCTAAGACCTGAAACTATAAAAATTCTAGAAGATAACATTGGAAAAACCTTTCTAGATGTTGGCTTAGGCAAAGATTCCATGACCAAGAACCCAAAAGCAAATGCAATGAAAACAAAGATAAGTAGTTGCGACTTAATTAAACTAAAGGGCTTTTGCGAGGCAAAAGGGACAGCCAGCAGAGTAAACAGGCAACCCACATAGTGGTAGAAAATCTTCACAATCTATACATCTGACAAAGGACTAATATCCAGAATCTATAACGAACTCAAACAAATCAATAAGAAAAAAACAAAAATCCCATCAAAAAGTGGGCTAATGACATGAACAGACAATTCTCAGAAGATATACAAATGGCCAATGATACAGTTTGGCTCTGTGTCCCCACCTAAATCTCATCTTGAATTGCCCTCCCATAATTCCGGTGTTAAGGGAGAGACCCAGTGGGAGATAACTTGAATCATGGGGGCGGTTTCCCCCATACCATTCTCATGGTAGTGAATGAGTCTCACAAGATCTGATGGTCTTTTCAGGGGATTCTGCTTTTGCATCTTCCTCATTTTTTCTCTCGCTGCCACCATGTAGGAAGTACTTCTCACCTCCCACCATGATTCTAAGGCCTCCACAGCCATGTGGAACTGTAAGCCCAATTAAACCTATTTTTCTTCCCAGTCTTGGGTATGTCTTTATTAGCAGTGTGAAAATTGACTAATACAGTAAATTGGTACCAATAGAGTGGGGTGTTGCTGAAAAGATATCCGAAAATGTGGAAGCAAATTTGAAACTGGGTATCAGGCAGAGGTTGGAACAGTTTGGGGAGCTCAGAAGAAGACAGGAAAATGTGGAAAAGTTTGGAACCTCCTAGAGACTTGTTGAATGGCTTTGACAAAAATACTCATAGTGATATGAACAATAAGGTCCAGGCTGAGGTGGTCTCAGATGGAGATGAAGAACTTGTTGGGAACTGGAGCAAAGGCAACTCTTGTTACGTTTAACAGAGACTGGTGGCATTTTGCCCCTGTCCTAGAGATTTGTAGAACTTTGAACTTGAGAGAGATGATTTAGGGTATCTGGTGGAAGAAATTTCTAAGCAGCAAAGCATTCAAAAGGTGACCTGAGTGCTGTTAAAAGCATTCCATTTTAAAAGGGTAACAGCATAAAAGTTCAGAAAATTTGCAACTTGATGATGCAGTAGAAAAGAAAAACCCATTTTTTGAGGAGATATTCAAGCTGGCTGCAGAAATTTGCATAAGTAACAAGGAGCCATATGTCCTCAAGACAATGGGGAAAATGTCTCCAGAGCATGTCATAGGTCTTCATGGCAGCCTCTCCCATCACACACCCAGAAGCCTTGGAGGAAAAAATGGTTTCGTAGGCCTGGCTCAGGGTCCCCATGCTGTGTGCAGCCTAGTGACTTGGTGCCCTGCATCCCAGCCACTCCAGCCATTGCTAAGGGGCCAAAGTACAGATCAGTCCATGGTTTCAGAGGGTGCAAGCCCCAAACCTTGGCAGCTTCCACATGGTGTTGGGTCTGTGGGTACACAGAAATCAAGAATTGAGGTTTGGGAACCTCCACCTAGATTTCAGAAAAAGTATGGAAACCCCTGGATGCCCAGGCAAAAGGTTGCTACAGGGGTGGCACCCTCATGGAGAACCTCTGCTAGGGCAGTGCAGAAGGGAAATATGGGGTCAGAGCCCCTACACAGAGTCCTTACAGGGACACTGCCTAGTGGAGCTGTGAGAAGAGGGCCACCATCCTCCTGACCTCAGATCTACTGACAACTTACACCATGCACCTGGAAAAGCCACAGACACTCAACACTAGCCTGTGAAAGCAGGCAGGAGGCAGGCTATATCCTGCAAAGCCACAAAGGCGGAGCTGCCCAAGACTATGGGAACCTACTTCTTGCAACAGCATGACCTGGATATGAGACATGGTGTCAAAGGAGATTATTCTGGAGCTTTAGAATTTGACTCCTCCACTGGATTTCGGACTTACATGGGCCCTGTAGCCCCTTTGTTTTGGCCAATGTCTCCCATTTGGAATGACTGTATTTACCCAATGCCTGTACCCCCCTTGTATCTGGGAAGTAACTAGCTTGTTATAGATTTAACAGGATCGTAGGAGGAAGAGGCTTGCCTTGTCTCAGATGAGACTTCGGACTGTGGACTTTTGGGTTAATGCTGAAATGAGTTAAGGCTTTGGGGGAATGTTGGGAAGGCATGACTGTTTTGAAATGTAAGGACATGAGATTTGGAGGGGCCCGGGGCATAGTGATATGATTTGGCTCTGTGTTCCCACCCAAATCTCATCTTGAATTGTACTCCCATAATTCTCATGTGTTGTGGGAGGGACTTGGTGGGAGATATTTTGAATCATGGGGACAGCTCCCCCATACTGTTCTCATGGTAGTGAATAAGTCTCACGAGATCCAATGGTTTTATCAGGGGTTTCCGTTTTTGCATCTTCCTCATTTTTTCTCTTGCCACCACCATGTAAGGAGTGACTTTCACCTCCTGCCATGATTCTGAGGCCTTCCCAGCCATGTGGAACTGTAAGTCCATTTAAACCTCTTTTTCTTCCCAGTCTCTGGTATGTCTTTATCAGTAGCATGAAAACGGATTAATACAGCCAACAAACATATGCAAAAATGCTCAGCATCACTAATGATCAGGGAAATGCAAAAAACCACAATGCAATACCATCTTATGCCTGCAAGAATGGCCATAATCGAAAAATAAAAAAAAAGTAGATGTTGGCGTGGATGCGGTGATCAGGAAACACTTCTACACTGCGTGGGAATGTAAACTAGCACAGCCGCTAGGGAAAACAGTGTGGAGATTCCTTAAAGAACTAAAAGTAGAACTACCATTTGATACAGCAATCTCACTACTGGGTATCTACCCAGAGGAAAAGAAGTCATTTTATGAAAAGGATACTTGCACACACGTTTATAGCAGCACAATTCACAATTGCAAAATCGTGGAACCAACCCAAATGCTCATCAATCAATGAGTAGATAAAGAAACAATTATATATATATATTTTCGTCATATATATATATATATATATATATATATATATATATATATATATATAATGGAATACTACTAGGTCATAAAAAGGAATGAATTAACAGCATTTGCAGCGACCTGGATGAGACTGGCGACTATTATTCTAAGTAAAGTAACTCAGGAATGGAAAATCAAACATCGTATGTTCTCACTGATATGTGGGAGCTATGCTACGAGGATACAAAGGCATAAGAATGATACAATGGACTGTGGGGACCTGGGGGGAAGAGTGGGAGGGGGGCGAGGAATAAAAGACTACAAACATGGTGCAGTGTACACTGCTCAGCTGATGGGTACACCAAAATCTCACAAATCACCACTAAAAAACTTACTCATGTAACCAAATACCACCTGTATCCCAATAACTTATGGGGAAAAATAAAAATTAAATTAAATTAAAACAAATAAATAAAAATTAAAATAAACAAATCTCCAATAGTCACAGCTTTTTAATACCAGACTCATGTCTCATTATCTATCTGCTTCTTTTGAGAACAATATTCCAGAAACTACAACTTTGGGTCTTTTTGTGATGTCATTAATCTGTACTTATTTTCTCCCTTACCCACGTGAGGTTTTTGGTGGGTTTTTGTTTGTTTGTTTTTTTCTTTGTATATTTGTTTGTTTTTAACTTGGTGGCTGCTACGTTGAAGTTGCTGGGCTACTATGGGGAGACCAAATTCTCTATCTAATCTTTTCCCTGAAGCTTTTTAGGCACCTGAGAGGTTTTCAGGGTGTTGATTTCTGAAGGCTTGCTTAAATATCTCTTTCATCTAGGATCTCAAAGCAGTTGGCTTCTCCATCACTGCAAGGTCCTGAACTCCCTCTATTCACTACAATGCTTTACTCATTTCACCTCTTTTCTTATATCTTGCTGAAAGTCACCCATAGCACCCAGTACACATAGTTAATGTTCTCTTTTCCAACTACTTCCTTACACTTGCTAGCCTTCTATATTACCAAAGGCAGTAGTGTTAATATATTTTTACTCTGTATAACATAGATCACCATTTCCCCGGACTCCAGTAAAGTCTCCCTGCTACCCACTACCTGACAGTGCAGCCAACGAAAGATATTTCAGCTTTTGTTATGATAGCATTCCTCTTCCTATGCCAATTTTGCATAATCAGAGTAGCAATAAGTTTTGCTATCTTAAAAAATGAATCTTGTGACCCTGAGAAAAGTGTATTTCTTACTCACACAATGTCCAATGTGAATTTTTTCAGTCCTCAAGAGCAGCTGTCAGATCTAGCACCTTGTGCTCCACCATCTGAATGCAGGACCTTGCTCATTGCTGTCACAGGTGAAAAGATACTGCTAGAAGTTATATTCTGACTCATCTATAGCTCAGACCAGAAATAACGTAAGTATTTCTGCTCACAGCCAGGAGTATTACTGGTTTGATAGATCCAGCAAGCTGCTTGGGGGCTGGAGAATATGGGAGAGCATGTGGCTATTTGTGAGTACTCCATGACTTTCCCAAACCTCATTTGTAACAAATGTTTTGTGATACCCTCTTAACTTGCTTGAAAGTGGTTAAGTACAGACAATTTCACCTGCCTACAGATATAATACCTGTATTAGTTTGCTAGGCCTGCCATAACAAAATATCACAACCTGGTTGGCTTAAACAGCAGAAATTTATTTTCCCACAGTTCTGAAGGCTGGAAGTCCAAGATCAAGATATCAGTTCACTTGGTTTCTCCTGAGGCCTTTCTTCTTGGCTTGCAGAAGGCCTCCCTCTCACTGTGTCTTCACATGGTCTTTTCTCTAGGTGTGCCCATCCCTAGTGAGTCTTCCCCTTCTTAAGAAGCCATCAGTCATATTGGATTAGGGTCCTGCCCTGATGATGCCACCTAACCCTTTAATTACCTCTTTAAAGGCCCTATCACACTGGGGGTTGTACTAGAGTTAGAACTTTAACATACGAATTTGAGGGGAAAACAAAATTCAGTCCACAAAAACATCAAAATAATCAGTATAATGTCCTAACTATAGTATAAAAGGAAAATTTTAAAAAGTAAATTTATGATAAAATCACATGTATTCCAATATATAATTTCTCAGACATCACTACAATAGAAGACATTTTGAAGTAGTCAGGTGATCGCATCTACTTATAATGAGAATAAGAAAAGAAAGATGATCAGAGGCCAACTATTCAAGGTAGCTGGAAGAAGAAAAGAACAGCAACATGAATAGCACTAGAATAAAACCTGGTAAGATACATATTAATACACCAAAATTGTTTGTGTAAGATAAGGGAAAGAGAAAAATAACATCAAATAAAGTAAGAATAAATGCCGAGATTAGTTACATGCTTTCAAAGTGGAAGAAATGAGTGAAAGTAGGATACCCTCACAAAGATACTCTCACAAATAAGCTAAGCTGTATTTATAAGTGTAGTGTTAAAAGCATCCTTTTGTTATGACATGAGACAGTGCAAAAATATTATCATCTCTCCTGAAATCTCCCTACATGTTGAAGCATGCATTTAGTCTCAAAATTTACAAAGACTCTAGAAATCATAGCTTTTAATAGATAAAAATAAAGGGTCATTTTTAAAAAAGGAATTTCCGTACAAAAGACTAAAGAGAACTAGTGTGCTAGGCCTTTGGAGACAGTATTAGAGTAATGTTGAAAAGCAACAGGATCCCAAAAGCAATAACTAATTTCATTATGCAATTTCCAATATATATATTTATCAGTGTCACTAAAAAAGATAAAAAATATATGTGATGACTACAATATGATCAATAATAATTTCATATTATTGATTAACACTATCTCCTCAAACAGAAGTCCTGATCCACCAGTTTCATAATATGAAACTCTCTTAAGAACATTAAAATTTAGCGAAATCCTCATTCTTCATGTGATTTCATTAAATAATATTCAATTTTAAGTTTATTCAAAAGAATTTATTTTCTCCATTGTGAATGAACATCACAGATAACAAAATAGTCCAGATTTGTTATTATGGTAATTTAATACCATAATCACTGTTGCTGTCAGTGAAATGATTTTCTGAAATGGTGAATAATTCATGGTGAAGTTCCAAACAAAAAAAGCGTAATCTTCACTGAATTAATATTGCAGTTTTCCTGGAAAATTCAGTATATAATAAAATCTTGTGAAAAATACATAGTATTAACTTGTAAAATAGGTTTGCACTTAAATGATTTTAAATAGGTGCTTCACCCATATGAGTGTCTGCCTGGGACATTTGGAAGTCATTCAGGACATACAAGACTGTTGAACAGGACTGTCCTGCACATTCCTGGAAATTAACCATGCCTGGACCTTACCTGCTAAATATCAGAAGCTTCCCACCACAACCGTGACAACCAAAAATACTACTATCAATTTCCAAAACACCCCCTGGGGGGCAGTGTAGCCCTGTTGAGAACCACTGTTCATCTCCAATTGGATACTGTTTTTGAAATCTCTGGAATTTATCTCTTTCTCCTCCATTATTCTTGTCACAGAAAACACTCTTATCTTTTTCAGGAAAAAGTCCTAAAATCTCTCAGAAAGGAACTCATGTCTTAGGCCTCAATGCCCTCTAGCCTACTATATACTTATTTCAGACTTACCTTTCTAAAATATAAGTCTGAACTTCTGGTCAAGATGGTATATGATTTCACATAGAAGACCACCTTTCCGCCTCTTGCCTTCACTCCAAAATAGCAAAGATATAATACAAGAAAATATGCAAACACATACTTTTCCTCACACACAAATGACTCCAGAGGGAGAAAAAAAAATACAGGGATATAAGCAGGATATAAGCAGTAGCTCTGAAATCCAAAACAGGCAGACAGTTTTCACCTCTACTATGACAACAAGGATGAAAGTCCCTAATCATTGTGGGGAAAGAGAGCAGACAGGCCCACTGAGTCAAGCCAGATTGTCCTGCCATGAGGGCTTCCCCAACCCATTAACCAAAGTCAGTGCATCATCACTATTGGAGGCCTTCACAGAGCCATTGCCTAGAGTTGCCAAGAAGGAACAACAAGAACTGGACCAAATTTCTTATTGCTGATCAGCACTAGCTCCTCAAACAAAAGTCCTGATCCACCAATATAAAATTGTTTTTGAATGGGGAACCCTGCTGAAACCCATGGAAGCACCAGACACCAAGAGTCAGGAAGATGACAGAAAGGTGGGGAAGAAACTTCTGCATAAGATGAACTTGCAAACTAAAATTCCAGAACACTGTCAATCATGGTGGCTGACACCTGTAATCCCAGCACTTGGAGAGGCCAAGGTGGGCAGATAGCTTAAGGCCAGGAGTTTGGGAGCAGCCTGGCCACAACGTGAAACCCTATCTCTACTAAAAATACAAAAATTAGCTGAGTGTGGTAGTGTATACCTGTAATCCAGCTACTCAGGTGGGTAAGTCATGAGAATCGCTTGAACCCAAGAAGCAGAGGTTGCAGTAAGCCAAGGTCACACCATTGCACTACAGCCTGAGTAACAGAGTGAGACTTTTCTCAAAAATGAACAAAAAAATCAGAACACATAACAGAATAAGATGAAAGATGGCCAAAATAATTGTAAAACATTCAACAAACGGGAAGACCCAATTCCAAGCAAATAAAAAATAATATAAAAGTCTTCTAGAAAAATAAATGTCCTTAAAATTCTCAAAAGTTTTAAAAATGGAATAACATCCCAAAAAGCCAAAATAAAAACTACATACAACTTAAGTAGCTATGCATCAAAGACAGGAGAGATTTTGAAAACGCAATGAGAAAGAAGAAAAAGAGAAAGAGAGGATATGAAGGGAGGAGAAGCAGCCCTTAGTAATCCTAGGAATTAAAATTTTAATCATTACTATTAAAAAATTATAGATTATATAAATCCTAGCCAGAGTATTAATGAATTGGAGGAGAATATAGAAAAATTAAATCAAAGCCAGCATAAAAATATGAAGATTGTTTTTAAATATGAAAAGTATTTAAGAGTCCTGGAGGATAGACTAAAATGCTCCAACATGATGCTAATCAGCATTCCAGACATGGAGATCAGTGAGAATGAACAAGTCACAGCTGAAAATACACTGCTGTTGATTTTTCCGAATTGCAGAAAAAGGTAATCCTCACATATAAAGACATACTAATTACTGAATAGTATAGTTAAAAGTAAATACACACCTGGACATGCCTGGTACCCAGACAGACAAGTAGAGCAGTGAAACAGATAGAAAGGATCTCCAAGCAACCCCATTCCTACATGGGCACTCAGTACGTGATACAAGGAGTGGTACAGATTAGCCAATTGTTTTCAGCTTTGATAGTTTAGTGACAGCTGTATGAAAAGAACTCTCACTTCATATTTTAATACATTTATATTTAGGGATTTTTTTGACAATTCAAAGTGAAAATAAATTGCACTATTACTCCCCTACAGTTTCCCTGTAATCCGCACTATGTGAGTCTCTAAAATGCCTTATGAAATAGCCATTCTAAAATTTTTCACATCAATAAACCCTTTGGGCCATTTGAGGAAAACCATCCCATTTTTAAAGCAGTGATAAAATAGAGAGCATGATGCCTGGATACAACTGACAGACTAACAGAAGAATATTTTATGGCCAACATGGTGAAACCCCGTCTCTACTCAAAAAAAAAAAAAAATTAGTTGGGCGTGGTGGCATGCACCTGTAATCCCAGCTACTGGGGGCGCTGAGGCAGGAGAATCTCTTGAACTCGGGAGGCAGGTGTTGCAGTGAGCCGAGATCACGCCATTGCACTCCAACCCAGGCAGTGAAACTCCATCTCAAAAAAAAAAAAAAAAAAAAAAAAAAAAAAAAAAAAAAAAAAACAGAAGATAAAGCCCACTCTATGATTTGTGGAAATTTATTATAATTACTAAAAAAAGACATAAAAAAGATAAAGGACAATCCACATGAGAAAACTTAAGTCCCAACTAAAATAAATAGTGCATTAAAAAAAAAATCAGGGGACCAATTTATGATGTTAAAGAGAAAAAAGACACTTTTTTTTTTTTTTTTTTTTTTACAAACTGTAAATGAAATAGAACTGAAATGTCTCAGGCAACTCTAACAAAACTGTTTTTGACTCCCTTATTTCTCTGCATTTTTTAACTTAAAATCAATTTTAAACATTATTATACAATGAAATAGAGCATCAGCATAGTTATGGCTTATCTGTGGTTGAATGAAAGGAATTTCAACCAGACCCCTCCTTAGGAGAAATTTCCATACCTGGAGATGGGTGCTTGGTTTAGGTACTGGAACATAGGGTATCAGACTTTCCACAGACCAGGACATTTGAAAGAAACCAAATATTTCACCCTAAAATATTTTTTGATGTATTTCAAGATGCCTGTTGAGAGGGCTGGAAATACAAGAATAGCTGAAAAGCTGTCTTTTGTGGGAGATTTGCATCTTAGAGAAAGTCTGCACTGCTGCAGCCAGGCTTTATCTGAGGACCTTTCCTGGTTTGATCTGGGAAAGATTAACTGAGGTCTGAAAGAAACATTTATTTTGTTTCAGGGCTGCTTCCTGTGAGGTTTTGTCTGCATAACAAGACCACATTTGCTAGCCGGGCCTCCTTTTCTCTCCCTTCAATAACCTGTTTTGCTATGACCCAAACCCCTATCTTTTCTATAATCTCAAGGTGATGTAAAGGTGTCAACAATCTTTCTTTTCTCTGAGATCTTATACTGAGATTTCATAAAGTCCTCCTGTACATGTTAATAAATTTGTATGCCTTTTCTCCTATTAAACTGCCTTTTGTGAGTTGATTTTCCGTGAACATTTACAGAGTAAAGGAAAAGTTTTCCCTTGGTCCTGACACATTTTACAGGGAAGAAGAGAAATTAGACAAGCTTCTAGAAGATAACGTGTGCCAGCCAAACAGGGGGAAACCTGGAAGAAATGCAATCACACTCACACAAAAAATGTATTTGTTCCCAAAATTCACCTTCTTTCTCACAGTCATAGCAGCAGTGGAGAGGAGTCTGGAATCATAGTTCTACATACTCGCACAGTGATTGGATTCCCGGAACACAGTTGGAGTGAGTATAACGAGAAAGTTGAAAAATCAAAAACTGCAGCTCAGCCCCTTCCCAGCTCAAACATAGCTAAGATTAAGGAAAAAAGAAAAGGCAGCTGTACTAGATATTGGAAGTTGGGCTAGTCGCAGATGAACTCAATCTAGTTAAAGCTGTGGCCCAATCTGGAACAACTCAACTATAAAAGGAATCTGAGCAATCACCTTGTCTGAGAGATGAAACGCCTCTATTGCTCTTCTTATCACAGTGTCTGGAACACAAACAGCCAATGGAAGCAGAACTACAGAGGACCCCATTACCTAAGGAGCAGATAGAACTTTAAAACAATTATTATTAATATATTAAATAATAATATAGTAGGTAAAGAGCATTTAAAGAGAGAAGAATCACGTAGACTTCTACAACCAAAAAAAAAAAAAATACTGTACTGTATTTTACATTTCAAAATGTACTGGATAAGATTAACAGCAAATTGCACACACATAGTACATAAAAGACTAAGTGAACTTGAAGACAGGCCAATCGAAATTACATAAACTGTAGAAAAAAATAGTTTGTAAGGAGAGAATCATCTGCATTCTGTAAGATATATTTAAATAGTCTAACACATGTATAATTAAAGTCACAGAAGAGAAAGGGAATAAAACGAAAATATTTGGAAGAAATTGTACTATTTTGCACATTTGATGGGCAAAACCTCAAGTCACAGATGCAAGAAGCCCAACAAATCCCGAGCAAAATAAATATTTTAACAGAAACCACAACTATAAACATCATAATTAAATTGCTAAATATGAAAAATAAAGTTTTTAGAAGCAGCTACAGAAGAAAGTCACAGTGCATATAGAAAAACAAGGATAAGAAGAATCGATGATTTTTCATAAGAAACAATGGCAGCCAGAAGACAATAAAATGACCTCTATAAAGTACTGGGGGAAAAACTATTTGCCTAAAATTCCATATCCATCAAAAATATATGTTAGAAACCAAGGTGAAATAAAAGTATTTGCAGATGAAGGAAAGCTAAAATAATGTTTGCCAACACTTTCATTTTACAAGTACCTTAAAAAGTTATTTAATTTGAAGGGAAATTAAGCTATATGAAAACTTGGAATTACAGGGAAGTGAAAAGCTGTAGAAACAGTAAATATGAAGGCAAATTAAAAATACTCTCTTATTTAATTCTTTCAAAAATAATTGTTTAAAGTAAAAACTACAAGACTGCATTGTGGGGTTTATAATATAGATGGAAGAGTTATATATAATAAAACAAAGGAGAGGAGGGGTAACTGTAGGTTCTTAGATTGTGTGTGAAGTGTATAATATTAATTCAATGTAGACTATGTTAAAGATGCATATTGTAATACATCTTTATTGTAATGTAACCATTTATTAAGGGTTCCTAGAGCAAGCATTAATACATTTAAAAGAGGTATAGCTAAAAAGCTAATAAAGGAAATAAAATGGAACTTTTAAAAGCATTAGATTAAAAGTACTTTTAAAATTATGTAAAAGTACTTTTATAGTATTGAAAGTACTTTTAAAAGCAGTACACCTAACTCTTACTGAGGATATCGTTTATAACTGGTTTATAAAACTAATTATTATCAGTCTTCCATCACTGCTGTAACGAATTACCTCAAAAACATAAATGTATTATCTTACACTTCTGTACGTTGACACAGTTCTCACTGGGCTAAAATTAAGATGTCAGCAGGACTGCATTCCTCTCTGAAGTTTATGGGAGAATTTGTTTTATTTTTCCAGCTTCTAGAAACCATGCATCATTTCTTGGCTCTTGAGCCCCTGCCTTCATTTTCAAAGACAGCAACTCTCTGACCCTTTTTCTGGTCATCACATTTATCTCTGACTGACTACAGCTAGAAAAGTTTCTCTGGTTTTAAGGGTTTATGCGATCAGATTGGACCACCTTGATAATCTCCCCATATCAAGTCCTTAACCTTAATCACATCTACAAAAGTCTATTTTCCTCATAAAGTAGCATATTCCTAGGTTCTAAGGATTAGGATTAGGATCTGCACATCTTTGGGAGCCATTATTCTGCCTACCACAATTGGCAAGGTAGTAGGACACAAACACAGGCCCAAGTCTAGAAATAGAACTAAGCCAATAGCTGGCTTGGTGATTGGATCTGCAATATCACCAAAATTGTATCAGTGTAGAGGCACCAAAATACATTAAAACACTTGGTTCTCACTGGCGACCTGGAGCCTATGTGGAAACAAAAAAAAACCACTTATTAGAGAGGATCAAGCAGAGAAGGAGATAAAAGGGGGAAAGAAACTACCATTCAAAATGAGGCTAAAAATCAAAATACTAGGACCACATCTAAAGCTCAGAAAGACAACCAGAAAAAATATATAATCAGAATGTTAATATACTGAAGATAAAATTAATTTTATTAAAAAACTGACAAAGAATTTATAATCAATATTTACAGTATTTAAATTGACAAGTGAATCATATCCATGAAAAAAGAATTAAAATCTAAGAAATTCAACTTGCAAAAATAAAACAAAGACATGGTATTATTTAAAAGAAGTAATTACATTTTTAAGTGACACAGAGGTGAAAGTGTGTCCAATGTAAATCTCACAGGAATATAATAAAAGCATGAAGGAAACAATGCAGAAGTAATATTTAAAGAGAGAACTATTCAAAAGAGTAAAATCATAATAGAACTGTAATTGTCAAGGATGAAGAGTCCTAAAAGCTGAAATAAATAACCAATTACCTTTGAGATGAACACAAATTAAACTCACAATGAGCATTGAAATTGCATTACTAAACTAGATAAGGGCAATCCAAGAAAAGAAAATTATAGAATAATTACACTCATGAACACAGATGCAAAAATTCTTTTAAAATATAGCAAACAATAAAATTTAGCACTGTGTTTTTATTTATTTATTTTTTAAGAAGTGTCAGGTAAGAGCATTCGGGATGTTGCAAGTCCTGATTACACAGAAACGTTAATCACATATTATGCGAACCCCAATCATCATGTTCTAATCTGCCCTGCAAAAGGAGGAACATGTACGAATTCTCCCACCTGACGATCAGCACAATGTTCTTAAAAGGACATCATAAACAAACAGGGTTCACCCAAGGAGTGCAAAAATGAAGTGTCTTTAGGAAGTCTATTAAATTTAATATACCACATTAACAGAATAAAAGGGAAATAATATGTACAATTCTCAGTTGTTCACATACAGTAACTCAATAACAAAAGTGATTTGGTAAAATGTAATCTCACTATATTAAAACAAAAAACAAAGCAAACCAACAAAACCATTAGCAAACAAAGAAGGTACTGGAACTTTTCTAATCTGATGTATTATTGGGGTCCAGTCAATAAGATAGATCCCATACCAAGTTGTCCTGTTTAAGGAATTTAACATAAGGAACTAGTTACAGAGGTGTGGAGAGAGTGCAAAGTCCTAAAAGGTGACAGACATTAATGAAGCAGGAAGCTATAACATTCCTAATGTGAGGTACAAAAGGAGGAGGTAATGTAGGTAGATGCCAAGACCTAAGGCTACCAGGCAAGGGCTGGATGTATATAAAGACTCTGGCATGAACGAGGACCATGGAAAAAGGAACTGTCTCTAGGAGATGGAACTCCTGTCAGATACTACCTGAAGAAGCATCAAGAGTAGGAGAGAAACTTCCCAACTTCACTTTTTCTTCCACTCCTGTCTCCTAACAGTGCGTTCTATTGGCCAAACATAGCAGAAACCCAGTTGGGAGTGTCTGGGAGATGTAGTTTGCAAGAAAAAGGCAGAGATCTAAGAACAAAGAGTAATGACCAACATAACTTGATAAGGGATATCTATCAACAAGCCAAATAAACTTTGAAGACATTTCTTTAACATTAGAAACAAGACAAGAATATATTCATCATGACTTCCATTCAACAGCCTATTGGAAGACCTAGAAAAACAAATGAAAAGATAGTAGTAATAGGAAAGGAATATAAAAAACAGCACTTATATCTTGACAATATAATTGTCCACACAGAAAATCCAAGATAATTCTTAAAGCTACTATTCAAATTAATGACAGAGTTAGGGATTGCTGAATATATAATAAAGTCAATGAACAAAAATAGGCCTTCTGGGGGGTATGGCTAATGCATACAAAAAAAATTAGAAAGAATAAATAAGACCTAGAATTTGCTAGCACAACAGGGTGATGATATTAAAAATAATTGAATTGCTCTTCTTAAAATAACTAAAAGGATATTAATATAAATGCTTGAGGTGATGGATACCCATTTATCCTGATGTGATTATTACACATTGCATGCCTGCATCAAAATATCTCATGTAGCCCATAAATATATATACCTACTATGTACCCACAAAAGATAAAATTTTTAAAAAACAGCCCTTCTATTACCATTAACAAGCAATTACAAAATGTAAAAGGAAAAGATACCATTCTCTATAGCAATACATCAAAGGGTACTTAAAATTAACACAAACTATGCAAGACTTTTATAGAGAACTTTAGAAGACATTATTGAAGATCTGATTAAAAGAATAGTGATACTATATTTATGAATCTCAGGGATCAACACCTTAAAAATGTCAAACGTCCCCAAGTTAATATAAAAGTTTAATGTAATTCCAATCAAAATCCTAACAAGGTCTTCCATGCAATTTGATAAGTTTACCCTAAGAAAATATGAAAGATCAAATCAGCAAAAATAATGAAGAAAAAGATTAATGAATAAGAACTAAAGACCAGATATGAAGACATTTATTGTTAGGTTTTGTCATTCAAACTAGGAGAGCATTGGCAGAGATAAACTAGCAGACCAGGAACAGAATAGAATCCAGCAAATAGACACAAGAATATGTAGACTAGATATATGACAGAAGTGGCATTGCCAATAATTCAGTAAATGGGGCTATGATAATTGGTTATCCAAAGGTAAAACATTAAATAATATGCCTATCCTATGCCATACTCCAAAATAAATCCCAAGGAATTAAAGCCAAAAAGTTAAAAACAAAATTTTTTAATGTTTAAAAGAGAATATAGAATATGTTTATAACCTTGTTATAAAAAAGAATTTCTTAAACAATACAAATTACATAAACCACAAAGGAAGATATTAATAAAGTGGACTTTAATACAGCAAAGGGTAAAGTCTGAAAGAAGGTATTTGCAACACGTCACTGAAAAACAACTAGTACCTAGAATAAATGCAAGAATTCCTGAAAATTAATAAGAATAATGTTCACAACCAAATTTTAAAATAGGTATGGAATTGGAACATATTCAAGTCGCAGAATAGGAAATCTAGATGGCTAACAAACATATGAGAAGATAATCAAACTGACCAACAACCAGAAAAACACAAAATAAAAGAGTAACATTTACCATTTCCCACCCATAAAATTAAGGAAAACATGGCGACCTGCCAATACCAAGGTTTGGCAAGTATGTTGAGAAGCAATCACAGAATTATAAAATTGGTGCAAATACCTTGAGAAGCAACTTGTCAATATCTAATAAAGTTGGTTTACATACCCCGCATAACAAACTACTCTAATAGCCAGTGATGTAAAGCAGTAATTATGCTCACAGCTCAGTTAGAAAATGGATGAATGTTACTATATAGTCATATAAAGGCCTACTATGTACTTTAAGTGAATGAGCTAAAGCTATATGTATCAACATAAATAAATCTCCAACATATATTTGGAGGGAAATAAGTTGCAAAAGAACTGTATTTAATATAATACCATTTATATAAATTATAGAACCGTGAAAAACAGTGTTCCAGGTTGCTTAAGATTAAATACTTGCATGGTAAAAAGTCATGCACAAGAGAAATAAACACTAAATTCAGGATAATGGTTACCTTTGAAGAAGAAACAAGAAAAATAAAACTAAAGAAGGGCATACCGGGTATAGGGGATCTTAACCCTACAATGTTTAATTTATTTCTTTATGATGTTTTTGAAAAAAAGATAGCTGAAGAAAACATGCCAGTATCTTAAGATTTGTTAAAGCTTAGTTATATATGTACATCAGCTCATAATATTATTTTGTAAATTTGAAATATTTCTTAATTTTAAAAAAGAACTAAGATATATAAGTATAGCCTACAACTAAAATGCTAAAAACTTATACATACTCAGGTAACAAGAGCTTTACAAGAATATGAGAAAATGTAAGCAGAGCTATTGGGGGAATATTTTGCCATTTTAATTTTCATTGGTGTTGTTATAATACATTTTTACAATAAATAGTTATATAAAAGATCTACAGAACTTAGACGGGTAAACTGAAAAATGTTAAAAGATCATTGGGGTTCACGGTTGTTTTGGTTTTTATCCTCCCCTAAAAATATTTAATCGAAATATAATACATTGTAGTAGATTTAGCTCAATTTTAGATAATACTTTATCTGATCAATTAAGTAATCAACATAGATTAGTCTAAGTAGAAGACAATCTTTTTTAAAAACATCTGCAATATATTATATCTTTTTTGATTGGACTACCTATACATACTCTTTAGTCTATAATCTACAGATGCAGTCTTTTTTCCATAGAATATTAAATAAAATGTTAAATTTGAACCAAATATGGCAAGAGCATTTTCATGGCCCTGTGTGTTTATTATAATAGCCTGTCAGACAAGCAGATTAGCTGACACAAAAACACCACTTCCAGAAAAGTTATTTTGGGAAAGCCCATGGATATTCTGATGGTTTCAAATTCCACAGTAGTCCCTCTAGACAGTTAATCAGCAACATATTCTATGTCACTCCTTCAGGCATCTGTGCTAGAACCTGTATCAGCCAAAAGTCTATTTGCTTATATAAAAACCTAAGGAATAGTTTGAGGTCACGCTGGGAAAACTCAGAGCCAATAAATTCAGCCCCACTGTACTTATGTCATGGCCTGCAGATGATGGTGCTGGCCCGAGGTGCCCATTTACGGTCCAACTGTACAATAGACATATGAGAAAACACCGCAAAACTTAAAAATACCCATTCTGTTATGTGTTTTCTTATGACACTGTCACCACACTTGGAAGAGTCAACCATATTTTCAAGAGGAGACTGGCTTGGCTTGAGACAAGAACTGGGTGTGCCCAGCAGCACCAGGCTGCCACCAGATGGGAAGCCGTAGTTGACTTCAGAAAAATATGTATCAGGAGTCAAGTATAACCCCAGCCACAGAGTGAGGTTCAGGGGCACAGCTTAAAGCCCTAGTGATATAGTAGACTGAGAAGAAAAACGCCGGAACACAGGAGAAAAATAAATTTAGCAACAACCAGTTTGTAAGGCAGGACCTGGGGCACAGGGATCAAGTCATTCAGGTTATCAATTGTGAAATAGACCTTTACTGAGGGCCACTGTGTGCCAGGCTCTGTGCTGGGTGCTGGACACAAGGACCTACTTTTTTTTTTTTTAACCAGGGCCTAAGAATTACTATACTTCTATATGCAGGTAAGGTTATTCAAAGTCTACAAGATATTGGTAACAGAGATTGTTGCTGGTGAATTAAAGGTAAGAATTAGGCACTAGTGAAAAAAAAACAGGTATATTTTACCTTTGCAATCTTCAGTAATACTTCACTTTATTACTATGAGCTTATATTAGTTTAAGCGTAATTGATAATTACATCGTTTCTTTAAAATAAAATGATTGCTACACAATCACATTTTCAGATGTGTGAACTGAGGCCTAGAGACATGAAGTGACATAAAAAATTAGTGCTACAGCCAATGGTAGAACTTGGGCTCCCTTGTTCCAACTAGTGTTTTGTTTTATGTTTTTTGTGTTTGTTCTGTTTATGTTTACACCTTTTGATTAAGATATATACTGTAAATATAAATATATTCAACTGGATGTGGGCAGATTCCAGGAAACATTTTCTTAAATTTTGAGAATTAAGGAAGGAAAGAAACTATTTGATCTATTATAAATTACTTTTAAGGCATATTTTCATAATGTTCTATTTTAAAGACCAAACACCTGTGTTGGTTTTAATAATCACATTTATGTCTGAATTCTATATAATACTACAAAGTAATGGGAACAGCATGCAGCCAATATTGCAGAAACATATTATTTAAGATTTGGTAGAGAGCTTCCATTTTATAAGAACACAACAACATTAAAGCCTTGCTCAAGAAAAATTTGTTCAAGCTTCTTCAAAAATTGTCTCTAAAATGTCAGAAACAAGGCTAATTTACCAAGTCCTGCTGTCCAGCTGGGACTTTGCATCATTCTTTCCCGTCATGTTGTTCCTGAGCCACATCAACCTTCACTCTCCCACTGTGTTTGCCACTAGATTTCCTCAGCTGATTTCAGTCAATAATGATTGCATTCAAGGAGCCCGGCCCACATGCAGCTTTCAGGAATACTTACTGATTTGACATTCTCGTTTTTGCTTTTGCTTTAAATCCTCAGCCTTAATTTGTCTATGTTTTTATCTTCTATCTAATCTTATTTCTTGATGATTACATTTAGTCAGATAAAATTGTAATTTGATAGGCTGTATTTAAGATTCACAAAAATGTCGTTACATTTTTCTTTCCATTTTTCTTTTACTTAATGTTGGTCAAAATTAAGTGGCAGCTGGGTGCGGTGGCTCACACCTGTAATCCCAGCACTTTGGGAGGCTGAGGCAGGCGGATCACCTGAGGTCAGGCATTCAAGAGTAGCCTGGCCAACGTGGTGAAACCCTGTCTCTACTAAAAATACAAAAATTAGCTGAGTGTGGTAGCACACACCTGTAATCCCAGCTATCACTTGAGAATCACTTGAACCTGGGAGGGGGAGGTTGCAGTGAGCGGAGATGATACCACTGCACTCCAGCCTGGGAGACAAAGCAAGACTCCGTTTCCCTCTGCCCAAAAAAAATTAAGTGGGGATACTGGAAATGACTAAAATGTATAGACTCCTAGATTCAATGCAGGCAATCAGGAAAACTCCTAGCAAGGGCATGAGATGACATCAAGGGAGCATGGCAAGAGGCAACAAGTGGGAAATCCAGCAAGTGGGTAAGGTTCAGTATTCAGAAGCAGGAAATAGAATAAGCAATGGACAAGAAAGGAAGGCTGTCAGAGAGGTCCAGTAGCAATCACACTAAAGATATGAGTAATATCTAGGAAATAATGATTATCAATGTTCACTGCCTATCTGATGTCTGTTTCCACTCCCTTTCTTTGCCAAAAGAAAAAAGAAAGAAAGAAAAGGAAGAGGGGAAGGAAGAAGAGAATTAGGAGAAAGAAGGAAGAAAAAAGAAGAAAGGTAGGAAATAAATAAGCGTTGTCTCAATAGTGATGTCCCAGGTAAATGTTTTTATTTTTCAGCCTTTCTTATAGCAAGACATGGTTGTGTGGCACTGACTGCCTGGAAAATTGCATTAAAGGCCCAAATTCTTCACTCTTCCTGTGGCCATGTGGTTTGTCATGGAAATTTGCTGTGCTCTCCAACTCTGACTCTGAGTTCATCCATGTAATTTGTTTTGGCCAACAGAATGATCCTTGCCAATTCTAAGCCTTGGCTTTCAAGAGGTTTCAAGAGGCTTTGCATACATATATTTGCTTAATCTTGCACCTCTGCTCTGCTGGGATAGTCTCCCGGTTCCAGGAAGAGGAAAAGAAAACGATGATGCAGAGCTGACACTTGAATAAAGGTGCCTCAACCAAACCCAGCTTCATCCAGCCTACAGCACAGTTTCAGCTAACGTGCAAATGCTTAAGGGAGCTCAGCAGAACTCAGCAGACCCACTCCCATTAGCTCGGCCCTGATTAGCTGAATCCCAGATCATGATGTATAAGTGTTTATTGTTGTATGCTATCAAAGCTTTGTAGTTGTTTGTTATGCATCAAAAACTAACTAATATACTGATAAATAAGACACATAGAAATCTGATAGCAGAGGAAGGAGAGATATTTTTGTTCCCTAAAACAAGAGTACTGCATTTACTCTTTCCTCATTTCGCTGCCTTAAATCAGACTTAATATCTGAAGGTGCAACAGTCATCTTGTGATCAAGTGTATATAAATAAAGATGCTAAAGATGGTGGGGTAAAAAGACAGAAAAGCTCTGGTCTCTGATGGCATTGTGATGCAATGTACAAGTCCTGGTTTATCTAATTCCGGATTAGGTATGAGAAATGGAGTATAAAACTCTGATTTGTTAAGCTACTGTATTCAAAGTTTCTGTTATAGATAGCAAAAAAACATCCTTAACACAAGAATCAAAGTGTGACTCCATTTCTGGATGGGGCATATGGTGGAAACAAACAGAAATATACTAGTGAGTGAAAACAAATAGCAAAGGATAGAACAAGGACCAGAGGAGACCTGATATCAGACCACAGTTCCTACTGTTTTAGAATTCATCATTTCCAGTTCATAGTGATGGGACTGAGCCCAGAGAAAGGGAAGAGTGAAGCACAACTGTAGAATCCTACAGAAATAGGGACACAAACAAATAATTATATTAACATTATCAGGTTTAATTTGATCAATTGGCCACACGTTTTAGGACCTTAGGCTATTTGGAACCTCAACCTTTTTCATTTCTTCTTTTAAAAACGTTTCATTACTCTTTTTTTCCCTAATACTTTTTCTTTCCCTTGTTCTTTTGATATCTGTATCCCTTTGAATTAGCATTGTTTTCATGGCTTTTTTAAAATCTGTCAGTCCCATTATCTGTTAAATACAACCCTTTGTGCAATGAAATATGTACTTTTACAAATAGAATTTAATTATTTAAAGTAGCACAGAAATGGCATAGCATGTTTTCATGACAAATTGTAAAAACTGAATAATAACTTATAGTAACCAAAGAAAAGATAAATTCTTCCTAAAACCAGCTGAAATTTCACATAAAATCTTTCTGTGATTTATAGCACAAAAGAATTGTTATGAGTTTCTTCAAGCAATTTTAGAAAACCAATGTGGTATAAATGTGTGAAAATACAAGTCAAATGTGGGCAAACATTTGAGAAATAACACAATGTAAAGCCTTTCCTGTCCCTTTTGCCAACATACTTTCCTGTAACTGGCTTGCCCTCAGGCTACTGGACAAGTAGCTCCGACTTTCAAAAACTATACTAGTTCTCCAACCTGCCAGATGATTTAATAATGTTCTCTCTAAACGTGGTTAATGTACAATAAGACAAAGAGTTGATATGCAGATCCTTTTGTTGTTGTTGTTATTCAAACCTAATGTTTGGGATTTCATTAACACAAACAGAAGAATATATTGAATATGCTCTGTGTGTTCACATTTGAGCCACGGCAGGAAAGAAAAACAGCAACGTCCATGTGATTTCTTCTTGCTGCCTTGGGACATTGGGGCCTTTGAGGATAATAACATGATAAATATAGGATAACTCTAATGGGTATAGAATTGAATTTCTACACAGTTAAATGGATGTATCAATTAGGTTTCTTTGGCTGCAGGCAACAGGAAGTAATTCTTGGTAACTTGTTCGGGGAGAAAGATACTAAAAATCTATGAGGATAGGCCAGGCATGGTGGCTCAGGCCTGTAATCCCAGCATTTTGGGAGGCCGAGGCCAAGAGTTCACAACCCACCTTGCCAACATTGTGAAACCTCGTCTCTACTAAAAATACAGAATTAGACGAGCGCAGTGGTGCATGCCTATAATCTCAGCTACTCAGGAGGCTGAGGCAGGAAAATCACTTGAACCCGGGAGGTGGAGGTTGTAGTGAGCTGAGATGGCATCATTGCACTCCTGCCTGGGAGACAGACTGAGTGAGACTCTGTCTTAAAAAAAAAAAGTCTATAAGGATAGTTAAAAAAATGGAATAAAAGCTACATAGAACAAGGCTTCAGGAAGGGCAGGAACTGAGGAAGCTCCAGGGATCTTAGTAACAGTAATTAATATGCTATTTCTTGAGAGTATAAGTACCAAGTATAAATCAGTTCCAACTGGTTGTTCAGGAAAACAGCATCCAATGCCTAGGGGAAGACTAAGGTACCACTCGCAAAAGGATTGAGGGAGTTTCCCCAAAGGAAAGTTAAGGACTATTTCAAAAATAACAACCCAAGAATGTTGAGCAAAATCAAGAATGTCACCATAATGAAAAAATTACAAAGGCCCAGATTTCCCGAGGTACCAGTTAGGAGAACAGAATGTTACAGAGAGATCTAAGATCAAAACAGAGTTTTTTTTTTTTTTTTTTTTTTTGAGTCTCGCTCTGTTGTCCAGGCTGGAGTGCAGTGGGCAATCTGGGGGCTCACTGAAACCTATGGCTCCCTAGTTCAAGCGATTCTCCTTCCTCAGCCTCCCGAGTAGCTGGGATTACTGGGCATGTGCCACCATGCCTGGCTAATTTTTGTATTTTTAGTAGAGACAGGGTTTCACCATGTTGGCCAAGCTGATCTCGAACTCCTCACCTCAAATGATCTACCCACCTCAGCTTCCAAAAGTACTGGGGTTGCAGGTGTGAGCCACTGTGCCTGGCCAGGAGTTTGCATTCTATTCAAGGAATTCACCTACTTTATTCCTCCTGATATAAAGGACAGGAAGTAATATGTGTAAAAGAATTTCCAATTTCAAAATTAGCATAAATCATCTGCATCTCTAGAGAGGAAAGGGATACAGTGAAGCTTCTGCAATTGTTCTTCCTTGGAAGTACAATACTGGTTTTTAAAACTTTTCTCCTTTGAATACAGAATGGTCATATAACTTTCACATTGGAAATGGATAGTTTTATTATATCATCTATATCATAAGACAATTTCTAAACCTTTATTATAAGTATAAGCTAAAATGCAAAATGGGCTGCATTTTATAAAAGCAAAGTTATTATTGCATTTCATTAAACTGATGGGAGATAATTAAATGCAGAGAGTAGCACAATTAGAATAAATTAATAATTGTTTTAATATTCTTCTGGATCCAAATCAGTATTTCCATATAATAACAGTGGAATGCACAATCAGGTATTAAATGCTAAGTCAATTAATCATGTTAAAGGTGTTGATTTAAATGCCGAAAGAATTAACATGACCTTTCATTTATCAAGAACTGCTGGCATTTTGAAAAGATTTAGAAAACACTGTTTTGAAAATGCTACAAGACTCTTACGAATCATTTGAACTTGTTTCTTTTAAAGATAGTCTTCTCCTCTAATGAAACATTGCAGAAAGAGCTAAATGTTTTTATGGCGGAACATTTAAGCATCCCTCCAAATTGAATCATGTTAACAGTCAAAAGCTGTTTTGAAGATGGACTCTGTGTCTGTGTATGTGTGTGTGTGTGTGTGTGTGTGTGTGTATAAGTGTCTCAACTACAACATAACTTAAAATTCTGTTACATCTGCACATAAACTTCAAGGGAGGGAAGAAGTTTCACCAGAAACCTACTTTTTCGGAAATGTTTAAGAGCTAACTCATCCTAAGGTGGCAAAAGTGAAATGAGCAGGGCCATGGCAGGCATGATTCTAAGGCAGCCCCTGAAGACTGTCTGCCCTGATTCTTGGACCTCTGAGTACAATGAGCTAACACGTCTGGATTATGTTATCTTATTCGGCAAAGGGATTCTGTAGAGATAAAGTTACTACTCAGTTGACTTTGAGTTAATCAAATGCAAAGTTATTCGAGTGGGCCTAATCTAATCACACAAACCCTTGAGAAGCAAAAAAATTTGTTTGGCTGGTGGCAGAAAAAGAAATCAGAGAGTCAAAGCACAAAAAGAAATCTATACACGATTGCCAGCTGTGAGGATGGAGGGGCCATGGTCAAAAACTGGAGGGAGACCATGAGGAGTGACAGTGACCCCTGGTGGACAGCCAACAAGGGAGTGTGGATCTCAGTCCTACAGTCACAAGGATGCTAAATTCTGCCAACAATTTGAATGATCTTAGAAGCAGATTCTTCCTCAAAGCTTGCAGATATCAGCCCAGCCTGGCTTATCTTTGTTTTGGCCTTGTGAGACCTATGCAGAGAACCCAGTCCAGGGTGCCTAGATCTATAGAACTGTGAAATAATAAATGAGCATTGTTTTAAGTTGCTGAATTTGTGGTAATTTGTTATACAACAATTGAAACTTGTACATGGGCATAAAGTGAAAGTGTTCTTTATCAAAGAGGATGGCATGAGACTGTCATTTCAGTTTGTCTCCCAGTGCAAATGAGTCTCTGGATTCCTGTTTGAGTCCTATGGAGAAAAGGAGGATATTTGGGGTTAAATAGCTGCTGACACCATTACATGGTATAGATAGGACAAACATAAGCCAAAAAACTGAACTGTTTTGCATACAATGTGCCATAAAATAATCCATGAAAAAAGTTGGAAGAGGGATGAAACAAGATTACCAAATTTTTGATAACAGTTTAATATATGTTTAAAGTTTCTGTATGATAACATGATATATTTTCCATATAACATATTTCTATAAAGAATATAAATTTGAACATCAAAAAAATTATGACTATGATAGATAGAAACATATCAAGTATATAAAAATTCATGAGTTCATAATAAAACTCCAAAATCCTTGCCTAACAATTTTTAGAGGTTGTTAGGACACGATTTTTTTTTTTTTTCAGAAAACTGAAATCAGTGAAATAATTAGCATTTATCTTTTCTGTAACAACTATTCAGAGGGATCAAAAAGTTGATAAGGGATGGGTTCTCCTCTGTAAAATAATATCTATTAGAAAAGAAACACTTTTGCACCCCTAATAATTAATATTATAGTATCCATTAATGGCTGCTAATATTACTGATAAGGATCTTTATGATGACTGGATAGGCAGAGAATACCTGAATCCATCAGTGGATCCTAAGATCACGAAGACAGAAAGAACTACCTTTGTATTACAAACCTAGCCCCACTTATGTATTAATCTTGCAAAAACTTAAAATTACCTGAAGCCCATCAACAGTAGAATGTATAAATAAATTATGGCATAGTGATACAACAAAGTATTACATAACAATGACAATGAATAAACTACAACTATGTGTAACAGTACAGATGAATCTCACCGACATAACGTCAGCAAGAAAAAAAGAGCCAAAGAAAAATAAATACCACATGATTCCATGTATATAAAATTCAAGAACAGGAGAAACTAATCTCTTATGTTAGAAGCCAGGATAATGGTTATCTTGGGGAAAGGAGTTAGAACTGGAAGAGGGCCCAAGGAGGCCTCCGGGATGCTACTAATATTCTGTTTTATGTTTTGGGTGTGAAAAATCATCAAACTATATGATTTCTTGCCTTGAAATCAAGAAAAATGTCAAATATTAAGGGAACTCCTGAAAATTAGAACTTACAAAAAATGTAGAACTTCCATATGGATAGAGGTGAAAATAGAATGATTGGCCAACCCATTAAGAAGTAGAGAAGAAAACATCAAGGAATGGAAAGGATGGTTAATTGAGCACAAAAAAAAAGAAATGACAAAATAAGTCCAAAGTTACCAGTAATTCCCCCCAAAAGTGAATGCTTTAAATTTACCTCATAAAAGGCAGAAATTCTCAGATATTGTACTGTTTATATGATATAAAGACTCATTTAAACAAAATAACACAAAATATTTAAGATTCCAAGTGCAATAAAAACCAACAAGGAAATATTAGTTAAAAAAAATCTGATATACTAGTATTTTTAATAGCAAAAAAAGTAGATTTCAAAATATTGAAAACGACAAAAAGGAGTATTTCAAATTTATGAAGGGAATAATTCACCAAGAAAGAACAACAGCCAAGTATAGCTGCAATATATATAAATAGAGAAATTGACAAATACAAAATCATGTGAGGAAACTTCCTATGGGAATTCTCAAACAGAAAATATACTTTTTTATTAAGAAGCAGGGTCTTGCTCTGTTGCCCAGGGTGGAGTACAGTGACACAATCATAGCTCACTGCAGCCTGAAACTCCTGGGATCAAGCAGTCCTCCCACCTAAAGCCTCCTGAGTAGCTGCAACTATAGGCATGCACCACCAAGCCCAGCTAAATTTTTTTATTTTTATTTTTGTAGAGATGAGGTCTTACTATGCTGTCCAGGCTGGTGTCAAACTCCTGGCCTCAAGCAATCCTCCCGTCTCAGCCTCTCAAAGTGCTGGGATTACAGGCCTAAGCCACCAGGCCTGGCTAAAAATATACATTTTATTCAAATATGAGTGGAACACTTACAAAATATAATTATATACCACATAATTTTATTTCAAATCGTTAAAAAATAAAATTTAAAACTCTTTATCAAAGATAAGCCAAATCATCATATAATTATAGGTGTCTGTCTCAATCATGAGTGAATAATTCATTACCATGATAAGTAGATGTTTTTTCCGTCATAACTGCAATCTTGTTTATTAAAGAATAAAATTCTATAAGACAATGATAACACTCTAATTATTGCTAAAATCTGTGTGAAAAATTATGTGAATGAAAAGAGATATGACCTAGGTCTCACAAATTTTCTGAATAAGTAGCCTTGTAAGAGAATCTTGGACTACACTGGTTTGCATGTCAATCTTAGAAATCTCTAAATTCAATAACTTTTGACATGTAAACTCTGGGGCAGAAGAGAGAAATTTCAGTATTATATTTTGAAAGCTATTTAGGCATAATGGATGCTAATGTTAGCTAATTCAGACACATAACTACTCAGGCAGCATATTTGTGCAACTCATAGCTCCACCACCAATATTGACTCTACTTTTCCTGTGTATGTGTGTGTGTATTGAGTACAATAAAGGCTCTTGTAACTGGTAACAATGTAAGTAACAGTATTCAGAGCAGCATGCCTTGGGGCTAATTCTATACTGATAGAATACCACAGTTCTCTTGCTTTGCCAAGAAGCATTGCCTAACATTAAACAGAACTTGAGTTTAAGTTTGGGCTCCTTATTTTTTGAGGCAAGAGGAAGAATCTTGTAAAAAATTTCCACTAAAAAAAAGACAGTTGCTCAGTTGTAAATGGAGTCCTTATTTATTAAAATAAAAAAAGTATTCATTTTCACCGAACATGTTTTTGATTGTCGAGAAAATCTAGAACTGTACGTTCTGAAACCAATTCATACATTTTCTACAAGACATTCATCTTTGATCCAGACTTCATTTTATTCTCCCAAGAATATAATACATTCAATTCACAACAACTTTACAAAAAATTGTAATAGGCAATTTGATATTAATCATTGAATTTCTTCCTCCTAATCATACAAACTTTATTGCGAGAGAGAGAGAGGAGAAAAAGAGAGAGAGAGAGGAGAGAAAGAGAGAGAGAGACTTTGAGTACATAGGTAGTAGTGTACTGGTTAATGTTTAACATCTGGCTTCTCCCTGGAGGGGAAAGAAAAAGTGCTGGTTTGTAACATTTGCTGGTTTCCATGGTGTAAATACTCCTTCTATGACTGATTTCAAGCTGCCAACATGATTCCTAAAAATCCAACAATCAGCTGTTTTAAGCCAGTGCAGGCCAGTTTCAGCACACCAGCGGGGGAAAATGCTTTTAAACCATCAAAATTGAATTGATGAAAGTGTCTGCATTTTGCTACTCTGATTATGCAGTTTAGGGTATGTAATTTATGATAAATGTAATCTTTTATATTCAGTTTTTTTTTTACTTAGGTAAAATATTTGGCAACATAAATTATCATCCTTTTATACCATCAGATCTCAGAGAGAGAAGGTTGAATATAATTACACACGCACGAATCAACAATATAAAAATTAATAACTGCAGAATAAAAGCTACAAAAATATCCCTTTCAGCCAGAACCACCATCTTCCAGTAATTCACCAAAATGATGAACACAAAGGGAAACAGGAGAGTCACCTGATAATTGTTCTCTTGGCCTTTTAGAAAACATACAATTGTTCCTTTGGCCACATACGTGGGAATCTACAAGAAAAGCAATATTGTAGACATCAAGGGAATGAATACTGTTCAAAAAGGAATGCCCCACAAGTGCTACCATGGCAAACCTGGAAGAGTCTACAGTGTTACCCAGCATGCTGTTGGCATTGTTCTAAACAAACAAGGACAGGATTCTTGCCAAGAGAATTAATGTGCATACTGAGCACATTAAGCACTCTAAGACCCGAAATAGCTTCCTGAAACGTGTGAAGGAAAATGATCAGAAAAAAAGGAAGCCAAAGACAAAGGTACTTGGTGTCAGCCAGCTCCACCCAGAGAAGCACACTTTGGAGAACCAAGGAGAGGAGCCTGAGCTGCTGGAAACTATTCCCTATGAATTCATGGCATAATAGGTATAGAAAGGTAAAAGACCGCTGAACTATAAAAAATATATATAATTTATTTAAAACATATATAATATATATGTATGTACACATACATAAAGGGCACTTTTTAAAAATTTATTTATTCATTTATTTATTTATACTTTAAGTTCTGGGATACATGTGCAGAACATGCAGGTTTATTACATAGGTATACATATACCATGGTGGTTTGCTGCACCCATTAACCTGTCATTTACATTAGGTATTTCTCCTAATGCTATCCCTCCCCTAGCCCCTGGCCCCCCAGCAGGCTCAGTGTGTGATGTTCCCCTCTCTGTGTCCATGTTTTCTCATTGTTCAGCTCCCACTTATGAGTGAGAACATGCAGTGTTTGATTTTCTGTTCTTGTTTGCTGAGAACGGTGGTTTCCAGCTTTGTCCATGTTCCTGCAAAGGACATGAACTCATCCTTTATTATGGTTGCATAGTATTCCATGGTGTGTATGTGCCACAATTTTTTTATCCAGTCTATCATTGATGGGCATTTAGGTTGGTTCCAAGTCTTTGCTATTGTGAACAGTGCTGCAATAAACATACGTGTGCACGTGTCTTTATAATAGAATGATTTGATTTATAATCCTTTGGATATATACCCAGTAATGGGATTGCTGGGTCAAATGGTATTTCTGATTCTAGATCCTTGAGGAATCGCCATACTGACTTCCACAATGGTTGAACTAATTTACACTCCCACTAACAGTGTAAAAGCGTTCATAAAGGGCACTTTTGAAAGTAGAGCCTAAAGATAGTAAGTAGTTTTCTTTCTTTTTTTTTTTTAATATGAGTAGATAATAACCATTACCTTCATGCTCTGTTCAACCCTGAGAAGAGCTTTTCAAGCCGTATTCCAGAAATGCAACATTAAAGTCATGCTGAGAGCTTTTCCTTTTAAAGCAGGTGACAGCTTATTATATAGATGTGGGGAGATATCATTTAGCTACACTCCCAGCTACACTCCTGGCCTGAGTCACTCTGACAAGCTTTGTATGATTTTCAAATAGGAGAAATTATCTTACTGACACTTTCTTCCAACCTACAATGTGCTCCTTTTAATTAGGAAACTAGGAGATATGAAACCTCATTTTTCCCCTAACTTATTGTACCATGTATCTGCTATTGACATTTTTGAAAAAAGACATCATTTTCCACATGTTGGGAAATTATGTTATATTCAGCTTTATAAGTTATACAGCTTAATTATCCCTTATCCAAAATGCTTGGAACCACAAGCACTTCAGATTTCAATTTTATTCAGATTTTGGAATATTTGCATTCTATATTTTACCCTGGTTAAATATCCCAAATCCAAAAATCCAAAATCTGAAATGCTCCAATGAGCTTTTCCTTTGAACATCATATCAGCACTCAAAAGAGTTGAATTTTAGAAACATTTCAGATTTCGAATTTTCAGATTTGAGATGCTCAGTCTGTACCAAACAAAACACATACACATAAAATGTTAGAAATTTTTCTATTCACATTAACTTTCCAAAAACTGCATTTTAAAATAGAATTTTAAGAATAAAAGGAATTCAGATGCTGCCTCAAACATTAAATGACAGTGCCTGCCTGTTCAACTGACACTGCCAAGGGCATCAAAAATACTTGGGTTTGGTGTCATGAAATGTTTATATCCTTTTCTCCCAATGTAAGACTTAAAAGAGAGTGTTGGATATTGCAGCAAATTAGTAATTTTAAAGCATAACTTAGTGTATTAACTTAGGAGCAAAATAAATGATGTACATTGATTACTCAGTTGAGTTTGATACATTAACTAGAAATACATAAATGTATGATTACATTTCAAATGGACCATAAGAGTTAAAATGTTTTAGGTATGTTGAAATATGTTTAACTAAATGTCAATTACACCATTAATATCATTAAAATATCATAGTTTCCAAATAAATGATCATCATTGACCTTTTTTTCTTATTTCTGAGCTTAGTCATTTAATGTATTTTATTTCTGCTGTAATCAAAATGCTATTCATAAGTAAATAACAACAGAAAAATATATAAGTATGTAGATAACAAGAAGGTTTACGTCTACAATTTTCCAACTGAGATATAATCCTGAGGCTACCTAACACTTTCCATGGGATATAAAGACAAAGATAGTTTCATGGAAATAGATTTAGTTAAAATAATTCCCTTTAACAATTTCCCTTCTTCTGCTTCACAAAAGAAAGAAAACTACCTTAGGGGCATAAAAATCTCTGGGGCATTAGAGACGCTACTTGAAATGTTGATGGAGGTATTAAGAAAATTAAGATCGTGTCCAGGAAATGCAGTACCTAAGAAAAGAAAAGAAAATTAAGATCAGGTAACAATTTTTTTTTTCAATTGAGGGGTACTCAATTATTTTTCTTAAAAAAATTGTGAAGAGTCTAATTCAATTGTCAATGATAAGTCACTAAAAGTACTTTTGATATGAGACTCCTAGTTAGGATTCTTCAGATAAACAGAACCAATAGGAGACAGAGATAAAGATATAGATAGATACAGAGACAGAGATAGAAATATATATATAGAGAGAGAGAGATAGAGAGAGAGGGGGATAGAGATAGAGATAAAGATAGAGAGGGGTTATAGAGAGAGATAGAAACAGAGAGAGAGAGAGAAAGAGATACAGATGGAGATACATGGAGACCTATCTTAAGGAATTGGCTCTTGCAGTGGGGCTAACAAGTCTGAAGTTTGTAAGACTGGCTGGCAGGCTGGAAATTCAAGTAAGAGTTGATATTGCAGTCTTGAAACCAAAATCTATAGAGCAGCCAGTAGGCTGTAGACTCGGGCAGGGTTTCTATGCTGGCTGCAGTCTTAAGGTAGAATTGCTTCTTTTTTGGGAAACCTCAGTCTTTGCTCTTAAGGCCTCCAATAGAATAAATGAGGCCTAGCCACAATATTGTAGGCAATTTGCTTTACTCAAAGTGTATTGGTTGTAAATGTTAATCACCTCTACAAATACCTTCACAGCAACATCTGGACTAGTGTTTGACCAAATAACTGGGCGCCATAGCCTTGCCAAGGTGACACATAAAGTTAACCATGACAGAGATATATGTGTTTTTTGCATATGACTCGAATCAATAAAACTGACTGACATTACTGTAGCAAAACTTTCATTCTCATCTACTTATTTAAGTGAACATAAGCTTTTCATCTCTAAGGAGGAGAAATAAAGCAAAGCTGATGCTCAACCCTGCCTAACAATTAGTAATATTCATCCACGTCTACAATAAACTAATTGTTTAAAAAAATTATATCTATCCCCCTAAGAAATTCATTTGCTTAATAATTATGTATCAAAATGTGTAATACATTCATGCCATTTAGTCCAATTTTGTACTAATAACTAATGAAAACTCAATCCAAAAGAAACATTTGAACAGTTAGAACCTATGGACATGAATTTTAAAAATTAGTTCCCAAATGAGTACTCATGTATTTATTGCTGAGTAATATGATTAATAAGGGATTTTTAAGCATAAAAATCAATTAGGTTATAATTCAGAGGCAGAAATGCAAGTACAAAGAAAACTACAAGTAAAACAATAGAAGATTGTTAAGCATAGAAATATATTGAATTAAGAAACACTTCTGTGGGGGGATGGAATGGAAATAAAAGAACAAAGAAAACTACAAATAAAATTTCTGGTTTGAAAAGCATGGTCACCTACTTTTGAATGGGTTATAGCTAGTAACACATTGCTATGGTTTTTGTTATATTGAGTGCTTTTAAAATGGCTTTATTCTAAAAGGTCAATATTTACATTATACTGAAAATTACATCCCTTATCATTGTTTACAGTGATGAAAAGAAATTTTAATGTCCCTTTTAATGTGCAGGAGGGTATATAGCTTTTTAGAATTCTTTTAGCAGGTGTGTAAGAAAAAAATTAGGAGGCTACTGTCATATACCAATATGCCTTAAGAATACAAAAGACATTTCTGTCTAGAAATAACTGTGCTAAGTGGAGGAAATTTTTCAAGTTCTCAACTCTACAGAATATATTGCTACAACACAACCGAACCTTAGAGATCAACTTGTGCAGCTTCATTGTGAGAAAATTGGGCCCAGAAAAGGTAATAAGAGGGTCTCTTCACCCACTCTAATATCTTTGCCAACATCGTGATGTAGAGACCTCTTGCTGAGATGATTTGGCACAGCATCCTGCTATGTAGACAAGAATGTAAGGGCAAATATTACAGTATCAGAATGGTACATGTGAACATTGTAATGGAATTTTATTAAGAAATTTTATTTACTTAGCACCTCCAAGTTTATCATTTTTTGCTTAGGATAGATTAAAAGTTTGTCCCTGAACTTTCAGAATTTAACAGATATTAATATGGACCTATTTGACAGTCTGATCCTGGCATATAAACTCCTGAAGTATAAAAAACTGGCTACCGAAGATCATGGCCCTCAGATCCCAAAAGCTAGACTCGAAGGGGAAGCTGAGTGCTCTACCCGAGGTAAAGTGCTTAATATAATCATGACTAGGCTTTCTAAAAGAAAATATGGAGAGAAAATACCAAAGCAGTATTGTATTCATTTGTATCAGTTTATATTAGGGTAATAATGTTGTAGGTGATTTTTTTCTTTCTTTTTTTTTTTTTACAAATTTTGTTTAATGGGAAACAAACTCTGAATATTTCTGAAAATAACAGAAGATTGTTTTCAGAAATATTCAGAGTTTCTAAGTTTCTTCACATTCACAAAATTTGGGAAGTTTAGACTGAAAAGCAGTATCAGGAGGAGAAGATAAATAATTTTAGAGCTTTATTTTAAATAGAGATCTACTAAGGAATATAAGGACTGATAAGAAATAAATATCAAGGCATTTATGCCTTTATATTTTCTATTTAATACAATTATTTCATGTAATCAATTGAAAAAGAGATAAAGCCCCACCCTGTTGGGTTGTGACACATCAGACTTAGCCCCAGAGTAGTATCACTGTCAATGAGGCACAATCCAAACAGGCAAAAAAGGTTTCAGTGGAATTTCATTCCTTAGTTAAACCTCTGTAAAGACAGTAAAGGGCATCTATTTCTAGGCACTCAGCAAAATGTCAAAGTTAGTGCATCTTGTTTTCTCTTCTCTTCTCCAGTGCTCTCAAATTCCACATCCACCAGAGCCTTTCATTTGCCAAAACCAAGGTAAGAGGCCACAAAGAAAAGAAAAAAGAAATAAATACATAAATAAATAAAAACTTTCTCTGCAATCCCCAGTCTGAAACTGTTTCTTTCCCAACTCATTGATTTGCTGAGATTCAACCACTTTGCTGGGTCCTCCTCCCTTTGCCTTTCTCAAGCTGGTGATGAATATGGGTTGGATTGGGAGAGTGGGAGTGGGCTGCAAGTTACAAGATTCCTGAATCATCTTGCTTCATCTTTACCTTTATAAAATTTGTGAAAAATTAAACATTTACTCACAAAATCATAACAGATACACTGTATCATTTTCTGCAACATCAACAACAACAACAAAAAATCAAAATTTGTAGTGAACGTCCACTTTCTTTTTATTATTATACTTTAAGTTCTAGGGTACATGTGCACAACGTGAAGGTACTTCTCCACTTTCTTTTAAAAATGACACTGACAAAAACTCTCAGTCATTGAAACCCTGTGAAGTGTGTACTTCAGGGAAATCTGTGTTGATATGCATATGTGCCATGTCAGAATCACTCACTACAGGAATACAGATTGCAGTGTCTGCAGAAGCGTACAGAAGCCACATAGCACTGCTTGGAAAGATCCGTCAGCACCAGCCATTTGCTTTTTCTCATCTTTGCTTAGAAAATTTCTCTTCCAGCCACCACAAGTGGGATATCTCCTGCTCAGTGGTAAATCACTTTTATTTCATAAAATGGCCTCTTAGAGCAATTTTTAATCTATTTTACTACCATGATGATCTGCCTGATCGCGCTGATGTCTTCAAGGTGACAGCACCCACTGCATAATTCTCAGCCTCCTGGATCACACCACAGCCCCTCACTGCCTTCACTGCTGCAACATAGCAAAAAGCAAATCATTCTTGAATTGCTGAAAAAAAGTATGAATAAATTTAAAAAAACATTCAAAACAATTCCAAAAAAGCATGAATAAATTTTATAATACTTTCAAGACAATTTCATTGTTTGATATTTATTTTCTAGATAATTGATCTACATAATTTAACCATTGTTTCCTCCACCCAAATAAAACACAGAAAGAAGAAATGATATGAAAGGGATATAACTCTGGAGAAAGAAACACAGTCAAGACACTCTATAGATTGGCCCCTTGAAAATATATTTTCTCACTCTGCCTGAATTGTCACATTGAATTAGCCAGACTAGATAAAACTCCACTGTTGGAGATATTTTGGGTTAACATATATCTTCCTTTGAAGCACAAACAATCTTGGAGTCTTATGTTTAAATCAGCTTATTTTCATACTAAAAGGTGATTAGGGAGAGTTCATAAAAGATGGATTTTATTTGAGAGGTATGAAGGGTTTTTGTAGGGGAGAAACAGTAATATTGGAGCAAGGAGGCCTTCCATGAGAAGGGCAAGATCAAAGATTATACTTACAAACCTAGGAAAGCACTGAAGAGAGCGTCTAAAGAGGTTGGAAAGTATGAGTAGAGAGTTATGATACAAAAGATGCTCTGTGAGCATTATAATTTCACCCAGGGCAGTGTTTTGCCCTGGAAAAGAGAAGGAAATGTCTTCTAGCACTGAATACTACCCACAGACCCTCTTCATGGACGAGCCCTCCTCCCTGTCTAGCTTCTATTCAGTTACTCACTTAAGCAACATTTATTAATAATCCTCTGTTTATAAATTACAAGAAGAGTTAGATGGGGATTTGGAGGACTGGTGGATAAGCTAGCTATCATCTACAGCTCTACTTCATGGGGAAATGTGCACCAAGTACCCCAATATATGAACTCAACTTATTGTGAGAAATGCATATAAGAAACAAGTCAGAATATTTTTAGAAAGCATGCAGAAACAGGAAAAAATTTAGCTACTTATACGTATCTAAATAGAATGCATACATTTTATTGTCCTACTGAAACAATATATATCTTTTAGTCATTTATACAGTAATATAAATTAGTTTAACACAATTGATTTTTTCCTAATTCTTAAGCTGATACTATTGCCAGGAAGGGGAATTTTTATTTTGGTTTGAGATCTAGGCAGAAAACATCATTTTGTAGAGGTTGTACAGGCTGAGATACAGAGATGAAGAAAAACAAACAAACAAACAAACAAAAACTTAGAGCAGTTTAAATCTAAAGGTCTGCTGAAAACCCAGTAGGAACTCAAAAATGTTTTTGGACAAATAGGCTATATATGATCAACTCAGGAGTGAAACATTAAGTGGAGAGATATTTCTTCTCATTTGTATTTATTAGGGACTACTCTACGGAAAAAGAAGGGAAGATTGCTGGTTGATGAGTTTGAGAAGGTGCCACAATCCAGGATATCCTACCTCATATATTAACTCAGTCAGAACAAAAGATGCAGAGGGGAGAGGGTTCTTATGGAGTTATAAAAAGTAATTCAATACTAGCATTAAGTCTTTAAAGGAGTTTGTTGTTAAAAGGAATGAGGAACTGAGGCTTAAAATGACTCTACAAAATACATTTCACACCCTGAACTAGGCCCTCTATTTTAGACCAGTTGTACATCTCTCAGTTTGTCTCCATTTATAGACAGAAAAACACACTGAATTAGATCATTAACAAGACACACACAATGCACTGCCTTCTCAGTATAAGCAACCACAAAAATTCATTCTGGGGAAAAGTAAACCTGCCCTTCAACATTTCAGTTGTTGAAGGTTGTGCTGAATTAGATTGCAAAGATTACATAATGTCTCTGGGGGTTGCAGGCCTTTCATCCTCTCCGCTGGCATGAAAACTGCTAGGTTCTCTCAAACAGCACTAGAATTAATATGTGTGCATGTCCTATCACTTCGTTTATACAACACATCCTTGGCTTTTAAGAAATGAACTTGATTAGCCTTCCTCCAAGTAATGTTCTGTCATTGTCCAAGACTAGGGGAATAGGTTCTGACTCTAAGAGATTTTAATCCCTGTAAAGAAGAGCTCTTAAAACGATCAGAATTGTAGAATATCAGAGTTCAATAGATCTTAGAGTATTTTTTAGACTAAACCCCTCTTTTTATAGATGAAGCCACTGAAGATCAGAAAATTATTTGTCCAGAATCACACACCTAGCTAATAGAAGAAGAGACACCAGGTCTTTGCCTATTGAGATTCAGGTTTAGATACTTAAATACTAAAACTATGCTGTACAGTCTCCAGGGAACTCTTTAAAAGTGAAATTCCCATATGCCACTCCAGACAAATCATCAAAATCTCTGGGTGAGGAAACTTAGCTTCTGTATTTTTGTAAGTTTCCCAGGCAATTCTAATGTGGCACCAGTTTGGAAACCACTAGTCTAGGAAAAGTCTATCATCTTTGGCAAAGACAAACAAATACCTCCCTTTCTCTAGCATGTTCTTGGGTCTTGGTGTTCTTGTTCTTGGTGTTCTTGGACCTATTGTCCCAGGTCTAACTGTTGATAGAAACCCCTTTCACACTCAGAAATGTCCCGGTATGCATGTCCCAAGCTACATCCTATCTTTAATCTATCTAACTTTTAGGCATTGAAATGACATCTCCCATGGCAAATGCAAAAGTCCCCCTAAAGAGTTAAAAAGTTAAAGCTATGAGTCATGGTGCCAAAAAATAATACAATTTATCAGCTATTCTGGAATTCTCCCCCTAAGAAAGAGATATTTCTCTGTCTATATTGAATTTTGGCTTCCTAAGCTTAAGGTGACAATGTAGCCAGGTTTTCAAAGACTTTGGGAAGGCTAACTTCCTGGGATCTCCCTAAATTTAATATTACAGGAGTTCCCTACTTCCCTTAACAACAAATAGCAATTTATTAATGTTAGATGCAAGAGGAATAAAGGAATCCTGACACAAAACCAAGTTATTACGAACATGCCTATACCTGTGACATATCCAGAAAACTCATTCGTATCATTGAAGGAATTGTTAACTTCCTGCATGTTTTTTTAATCTCCATTTCTATTTGTTGTTATTGTTTATTTTAGTCAGGATGTTTTCAGTTTGAAATAACAGAAATGCAATTCAACTAGCATGTGGTAAAAATTAATTTATTGACTATGTAATAGGGAAGGAAAGGAATGGTCCCAGCATCAAACATTTTGCACCAACTAATACATTCAGGACCAGATCACCAAGATCCTTTCCCCTTGGAACATCACAGTGTACTCCATATAAATGTACAACTATTACATGTCAATTAAAAACAAAATTTTAAAAATTAGCCTTTTCCAGGCCAACACAGGCGGATCACGAGGTCAGGAGATCGAGACCATCCTGGCTAACACAGTGAAACCCCGTCTCTACTAAAAATACAAAAAAAATCAGCTGGGCGTGGTGGCGGGTGCCTGTAGTCCCAGCTACTCGGGAGGCTGAGGCAGGAGAATGGCATGAACCCGGGAGGCAAAGCTTGCAGTGAGCCGAGATTGCGCCACTGCACTCCAGCCTGGACGACAGAGCAAGACTCCGTCTCAAAAAAAAAAAATAATAATTAGCCTTTTCCTCACGTTTCAGCTCTGTGTCTTTCTAGGTGTGGGCCTCATTCTCTCGTATTGTTGCCTGGCTGTAGCCACATGATGAGTAGGATAGTTTCTAGTGGTCTTAGGTTCCTATCCTTCCAGTAAGGGGACCACAGAGGCAAGAAACAATTTTTCACCCTTGTCCCAATAGAAATATCCCAAGGAGTCTGATTGATTGACTGATGTCATTAAACTACCTCTCAACCAATGTATGCAGCCAGGATAATGAGTGCTTCAGTTGGCCACAACTGTTATTCCCATCCACTAATACTGGGGTATATAAGGAAGGGGCCTATTATATAAGTAGGAAGGTGCATATGGGAAAACTTGTTGTGCAGTTTAAAACAATAACTACCACATAATAATACCACCATCCTCATAGAGCCTCAAACAATAAACACTTCAATTCAATAGATTAGTAGAGAAAATCTCAAAACATATTTAGGGGTAGACCTGCTTGGTTCTAAATTAAAGGTAAGAGGAATGCTGGATGAAAAATATAAAGCTTATTCTTCTAAATGCACTGTTCCAAATTCACTGAAATGGAGTGAGAATGTCCTTTCTTCACATAAGCACCTGAACCTCTATTGGGAAGTTGCCATTAGAAATGCAGTTACATACGAGCAAAAAAGCAGCTGAAATCTCTCTTTTATTCTAATAGGATTCTGAGTGCAGATGGAGGAGCATTAAATTACACAGGAAGTCTAGAGAAGAATGAAATCCAGACCCAAGATGTCCTAACCCTTCCCTGACCCTTAAAAACAAAAACTGTGCAATTGGCACTTTAATGCTTTATATTCACTTATCAGGTGGTAGCAAGAATTTGTGGATTACTGAAATGGAGCCTGAAGAAAACAGGTCAAAAAAGAGAGGCATATGAATAGGTATTTAATTGTTTCTCTGATAAATTTTAGGATATATTTCTTAGACCTTTGCCTCTGAGTTGGAACTACATTCAAATGTGAAAAGAAATATTGATTGAACACAGCTGGTGAGCACTTTAATATCAGTCCAAGAGGATGAAGCAGGAGCCCGTGAACTCCTCTCCAGTATAATCTCTGTTTATTATCAGATGCTTTCATACATTCAATTCTGCTCCAGGAATGCCTTTCAACACTTTGTAAATAAGAAATAGTAAATGTAAATGAGTCCGTAATTAATTTACAAAGAATAAAATGGAGGCATGAAGTTGGTCTCCGTCTGAGAATTCCCATAAATTATCATGGAGTCTAAAAACCAATTGCTGAAGGAGGATATGGTCAATGCATTTGCAATGTTAGAGAAGGAAATATTTTTCCAAACTCAGCTGCTAACTACTGTACTCATTTCTATGCTTCAGGGAGCAACTTGTGATTCTTTAGATCAATATTTCTCCAAGTTTCAAGTGTTAGTATAAATGCACATTGTTGGCTATCACCCCATCTTTGCTGATTTAGTATCTGTGAAGAAAGGGCCTGTCCTAGAACCTTTATTTTAATAAGCATCCTCACATATTTCTTAAGCAAGCTAAACTTTAAGAACTACTGTTTTACTATTTATTAATTACCAGTACACTATTTTCCACCTCTAGTATATGATTTATTTTTCTCTTTATATTTAACTTTGAATAAAAACATTTGATCAGTATTGCCTTTTGCTCCTTAAGGAACTTAGGAAAGCATTCCTTAAGCACAATTCAAGGTATATCTAGCCTACCTGAGATATATAAACAAAAGTTCTCTATTATTCATTCAACAAATATTTACTGAATAATTATTTTGTGACAAACTCCACTCTCTGTACTGGAGACAGAACAATCACCAAATAGACAAAAATCACTGCCTCCACGGAATTTATATTCTAGGTGAAAGAGAGGTTTCTCATAAGACTTAAAAGATGAAACTATACAATATGTTAGATAATAATACTTTCTAAGGAAAAAAAATGAAACAGAATATAGCAATAGGTAGCACATAGGTGCCATGGTTTGAATGTATCCCCTCCAAAATTTATGTGTTAGAAACTTGTTCCCCAGTGCAGCAGTGTTGAGGCCTAATGAGAGCCATTTAGATCACGAAGCTTCTGCCATGCCACTGTAAAAAGTACTCATGGGAGTCGGTTTTCTTTTGCTTTTCTGCCATGTGAGGACACAACATTCCTTCTCTCTGGAGGAAGCAGTGTGTGAGGTACCATCTTGGAACCAGAGAGACCAGGATCTAACCTGACGGCACCTTAATCTTGAACTTCCCAGTATACAGGGCTGTGAAAGAATAAATTTCCATTCCTTATAAATTATCCAGTCTGTGGAATTCTGTTATAGCAACACAAAACAAACCAAGACAATAGGTGAAAGGAAAACAGTATTTGAAATTTTAGACAGGGCAGACAGGGAAGGTTCCACTAAAAAGGGAACATTTAATTTCAAGCCTTAGAAGGTAAAGAAGTGTGGATATTTGGGAAAGGAGAATTTCTGGCACAGAGACCAGCAAATGCAAAGATCCTGAAGGAGCAAAAGCATGAGTGGTATGTTAGATGAAGACGAAAGAGATCAGTGTGCTTGGAGCAAAGTGAATAAGAGAGCAGTGGAAAATAAGATCAGAGAGCTGGAGAAAGGCAGATCAAGTAGTATCTTACAGGTTCTTCTAAAGACTTTGGTTACATTATGAATGAGATGGGAAGCAATGGGGACTAAAGATTCTGAACACTGTTCTTTTTATTTAGAAAGCAAAAGTAAGAGAGGGAGTATAATAGCATGGCTTAGAATGCAAATCCCTGACTGTGTAGGATTTTACTTCCAGCAATACCTAGTTCAGTGCTTTGGGCCAAACCTGCTAAAGATAATAAAAAAGACTAGCTAATATTTTTTAACTTCCTAAATGCATTAAAGAACTAACAATGCAATTAGGAATTATCAAATTTAGGAGAAATTTGGAAGAAAACAGGAATCCAAAGAGATGAGCCTAACATTCAAAACCACCCCACCAGTGGGCATTTGTAAATCCAAAAAGGGATGATTAAGAGGTTGTGCAACACTTTTTACAACGTCACTTGAATAGGAACATATAAGTAGGGGTCAAAGTTGGGGAAAATAGAAAACTCCCTATTTAATTTGGGGCTCAGAAGGGCTGCAAACTGCATTCCATGAATAAGTGAACTGGAAATAATCAAAGAACTATACGGACTGCAGCATCTCTCTGCCATCAGATTTTCTGGGTAACACAGAATATCTCAAATCCTAAAATTAGATTTAGGAGATCCTAGATTAGTACTGCCACCAGGCACATAAAAGAAACAAGAGTAAATCTTCCCTGGAGGAATTCACATCATCTTAGGCCTCAAATTATTTCTATAAATAATTTTTTCAAATACACTATGCAGCACCTAATTAAAGATAACGAGAAACATGAGGAAACAAGATAAAATGAACAAGATCTGGTACAAATAACAGTCAGCAGAAACATCCATAACTTCTTCAGTTAGTAAAGTTGTCAGAAACAGAACATAAAACAATTACCATGTCTATGAAGTGAAGCTAAAAGGCCAACTTTTAAGTTTCCAAAATGAACTGGAAAGTGTAAAAAGTAAACATTGCTTATTTTAAAAAGAACTAATTTGATACTGAACATTCCCAACACAAAGAAATGATAAATGTTTGAGATGACGGAAATGCTAATTACCCTAATCTGATCACTATAAATTATATGTATGGAAACATCACTAGTACTCCCACGAATACGTACAATTATTACCTGTCAATTAATAAAAATAAAATAAAACAAACAAAAAGGAAATTCTACCATATTGGCCAGGCTGGTCTTGAACTCCTGACCTTGCAATCAGCTCCCCCCACCCCTCTTTGCCTCCCAGAGTGCTGGGATTACAGGAGTGAGCACAAAAAGGAAATTCTAAAACTGAAAGTACAAATAAGCTAAATTAATAACTCAGTGGATGAGTTTAAGAACAGATTAAAGAAAGATGGAAGATCAGTCAGGAAGAACTACTCACAATGATACATAGAGAGACAAAAATTTGAAAAATACAGTAAGGAGGGTTTGATTCATTGAGAAAACAATGAAAGATCTGGCATACATTTAATTGTAGTTGTAATAAAAGATAAGAGAGTGGGAGAAAAATATTTACATAATATTGGCTGACAATTTTCCAAAATTAATAAAAGAAGCAAGCCACAGCTTCAACAGGCTACAGGGCAGATTAAAGGAAATTTACACATAGATACATCATAGCAAAACATATAATCAAATAAAAAATGAACGACCTTAAAAGCATCCAAGGGAAAAATAAAATATAAATTATTTTCGAAAGAGCAACAGACTAACAGATGACTTTCCAAGAGCACCAATGAATGAAAACTTACAGTGTAAAATATCTTTAACATACCAGTAGAAACACAACTTTCCACTTAGATTTTTATACTCAGCAATATCATTCTTCAAAACTGAAAGTGAAATATATACATTTTCAGATAATAAAAAATTGATATTCAGTTAATTCAAAATCAGCTTCCAGTAATAGTAGGAGATAAGTGGCCCTGCAAACCTGCAGCAGATAGCAATTATAAAACATGAAAGACATTAAAAACAAAACTGCCTAAAGTTATTTAGAAGTATCTAAAAGCATAAATAAAAATACAAAAACTGCGTGGAAGAGCTAAGAATTGTGAGCTCACAATATAAAAACCACAGAGACCCAAATGCAGAATCTGAACTACTTAAATGCCTGATTGATAACTATTCGTATATTTTAAGGCTCCAGGAGACACCACAGAGAAGTAGGCAGAGGGAAGATAATGTGTATTCTAGAAAAATATAGTGATATTGAGCAGAATCTATGAATTGGATGCTTTTCTTGAAAAAGCATGTTCCCAGTTATGAAAAGTTCAAGTAACAGAAAACCTAAAGGTCAGAATACAGATCCCAAAGCAAACAAACCTACAAGAAATTACTTGTATCTTAGAACCATTCCATGCTCTTTTTGCCCTGTTCTGTCTTTGCACTGCTTTTAAAACCTGGTTTTCTGTGGGTTTTCCCTATGCTAAAAAACTTGGTAGTTAGTTAAGTATTTTGGCACATGTGCCACTCAATTCAGAGATAGTTATAACGTCTACAAAAATATTCAAAGAATTGGCCAGGCACGGTGGATCACGCCTATAATCCCAGCACTTTGGGAGGCCGGGGTGGGTGGATCACCTGAGATCAGGAGTTTGAGACCAACCTGGCCAACATGGTGAAACCCTATCTCTACTAAAAATACAAAAATTAGCTGGGCATGGTGGTGCATACCTGTAATCCCAGCTACTGGGGGGCTGAAACAGGAGGATCGCTTGAACCTGGAGGTGGAGGTTACAGTGAGTCAAGATGGTGCCACTGCACTCCAGCCTGGGCAACAGAGTAAGACTCCATCTCAAATTAAAAAAAAAAAAAAAAATTCAAAGAATTGAAGAAAAATATGGTGTCAATGAAAACAGGCATTTTATAGTTTTAACATTTATACTTCTTTGGCTTTAGAATTATTACTTAACAATTTTTATTTCAGTCAAGAAATAATATTTCTTAATATAACATAATATTATAATAATAGTAATATTATAATAAAATTATTATGGTATTATAAATATAATATTTATTTCAAACAAGAAATAAATATTATTGTTAAATAATAATTGTAAAGCTGAAGAAGTACAAATGATAAAACTAGAAAATCTCCTAGATGTACAAAACAACACATCAGAGATGCCAAAAACCACAGAGAATTAGTCAACTGAATTGGCTGAACTAGTCAAATAAGAAAAAAGGGAAGAATAAAAAGGTTAAAATTGATGAATTGAACTACATTAAAATTGAACTACTATTATAAATATAATATTTATTTCAAACAAGAAATAAATATTATTGTTAAATAATAATTGTAAAGCTGAAGAAGTACAAATGATAAAACTAGAAAATCTCCTAGATGTACAAAACAACACATCAGAGATGCCAAAAACCACAGAGAATTAGTCAACTGAATTGGCTGAACTAGTCAAATAAGAAAAAAGGGAAGAATAAAAAGGTTAAAATTGATGAATTGAACTACATTAAAATGAAGAACTTCTATTAATCAAAAACACTATTACTGAGTATTCTCACTTATAAACAACTCTAAACAACAAGAACACATGGACGCAAAGGGGAAAAACAGACACTGGAGCCTCCTTGAGGGTGGAGTTGGGGAGGAGACAGAGGATCAAACAGCTGACTATGGAGTATGATGCCTATCACCTGAGTGATGAAATAATCTGTACACCAAACCTCTGTGACATGCAGTTTACCTATATATAACAAATCTGCATGTATGCCCCTAAACCTAAAATAAAAATTAAATTAACAAAAAGATAAAAGAAATCTGTTGAGGATGTGGAGAAATTGGAACTCCTCCACACTGTTGGTGGGAAAAAAATGATGCGGCCACTATGAAAAACTGTGGAGATTTGTCAAAAGTTAAAAATGAGAATTATTATCCAGCAATCCCATTTCTGAGGACACATCTAAAGTATGCAGTGCAGGCCCTGGAAGAGATAGTTGCACACCTATGTTTATTGCTGCATTATTCATAAAAGCCACAAGGTGGAAGCAACCTAAATGTCCCTTGACATGAACAGTTAAAGAAAACGTGGCACATACATAGAATGGAATATTATTCAACCTTGTCACATTCTATGATAAAGATAAACCTTGAGAATATTGTATTAACGGAACTAAGCCAATAACAAAGTAATAAACACTGTAGGATTTTACTTATATGAAATAATCTTAAGTAGCCAGTCTCATAGAAACAGAAAGTAGAATGATGTTTGTCAAGGGTTAGGGATTGGGTAAAATGGGCAGTTGTTACTTAAAGCGTATTGAGTTTTAGTTTGCACGATATAAAAGTTCTAGAGATCTTTTGCATAACAATGTGAATATAGTTAACACTATTGAACTGTACCCTTTAAAAGATTTAAAATGGTAAATTTTATGTTGTGTGTATTTACCAAAATTAAACGCAAAAACATGTAACTAAAAAACGCTATAAAAGAGTAAAATGTGAGTCATAGAAAGAGAGAAAACATAACTGAAATCTCGTATCAGGACTACATTAAAAACTTCTGCAAACTAATATGAAGGAGAGACGACTATGGTAAAAAGCAAAAAAGAATGGACAGGAAACTTGAAAAGAGAATTCAAAAGAGACATCCAAATGACTCGTAAACAGAAAAAGATTCTCAACCTCATTAGTAACCAAGAAAATGCAAATTAAAGACAAAATATGTTCTCACTACATATTTATCAGAATGACTAAAATTAAAGCAATGAAAATTCTCACACTCTGCTGGTGGGAATATAAATTGGTCAAGAATTTGGAAAATTATTTGACATTAACTGCCAAAGTTGAACATACACAGATCCTATCCAGCAATTCAGCTTCTAAGTATGTCCCCTGCATGTGCAACAGGGGACATGTACCAAGTGTTCATAGTAACATATTTATAATAACCAAATATTGAAAACAACCTAAAGGTTCATAAAAGTGGAAGAATAAGTTGTAATATCCTCATTCAATTGAATACCAAAAAACAATGAAAACGAACAACTATAGAAACAATTAAGAGTAAATGAACTAAAATTCCAGAGACAGAATAGTCCTTCCTAGATGAGATGTTGATCATGATCGCCAGCTGTTTTCTTCTCTGGAGGCATTTGCTGATTTCTCTTCTGCTGGTTTCTTTCTGCTTACATTTTTGGCATTAAAATCTCTAGTTGAGACTTTGTTCTCAGCTCATACCAGGAATTGGCAGAGTTTTGGTGGCTTTGAGGAGCTCCTACAATAGACTAAAAAATACAAAAGCCCAATTTTTTGTAATTTTCTTTTCTTTTTTCTTTAAGAGACAAGGTCTCTCTCTGTCACTCTGGCTGAAGCACAGTGGCACTATCATAGCTCACTGCAGAGTCCTCAAATTCCTGGGATGAAGTAATCCTTCCACCTCAGCCTTTTGAGTAGCTAGCACTACAGGCGTGACACCATACCCAGCTAAGCTTTTTTATTTTTTGTAGAGACAGGGTCTCTCTGTATTGCCCAGGATTACCTCAAACTCCTGGCTTCCAGTGATCCTTCCACCTTGGCCTCTCAATGTGCTGGAATCACAGGCATGAGCTGCTGTGCCTAGCAATTTTCTTTTACTGTAGCATCCTGCTCTGATTTTAGTTTTAGAGTTTACTAGACTGGTAAGGTGAGTTGAAGAGTATTCATTCTTTTTATATTCTACAGAAAAGCTTTAAAGCATTGAAATTAACTCCTTTATGAAGGCTTGATAGAACTCACTAGTAAAACTGTTGGTGTCTAGTGTTTTCTTTCTGAGGGTATTTTTACTGCTTTAATTTCTTTAGTAGTTATGTGAGTACTAAAAATTCTTATTCTTGATTGAGTTTTGCTAAGTTATGCTTTTCTAGGAAATTGTTCATTTGTCTATGATTTTTTTATTCATTGGCATAAATTCGTTCAGAGATCTCTTGCTCTCTTCTAAACGTCTGTTAATTCTCCAGTGATACCATTTGTCTTTGATTTACCATTTTATTATGGATATTTTCAAACATACTCAAAAGCAGAGAGATTAAAGCAAACCAGGATAGTAAGTCACTTTATAACTATTTTCTATTTTTCTGTTTTGACTCTTTGGATCACTCTGCACCTGAGATTTTTCTTGGAGATTACATACTAGACTTTTGACTTTTAATCCAATCTATCTCTGTCTTCTAAGTGGAGAGCTCAGATTCTTCTTACCAATTCTTTTTTTCATAAGTTTAAGTTTCTAATTCCATTTTTTTCTATAGTTCTGAAGATTACATACTCTATTTCTATTCATTTACTGGTTAACTTTAAGATTTTAATATGCAAACTTCTTTGATCTAAAATTTTTCAACATTTCAAACTTTCTCCCAAATACAAATATTTTACATTTAACTCTTTTCATACCCCCTCATCATACATGTTAATTTTTCTAAATATTTATGTTCTATCACAATTTAACTACCCAAATCAAATATGGCATTTATACCATCCAATTTTTCTTCAGATTTACCTACATATTTCCCAGATATCTTGCTCACCAGTCCTTCTTGCATGTCTGAATTCCAACTTACTTTCTTCTTAGAGAACGTCATATAAATGTTGAGATATAATTTACATACTATATTAGTTTCCTAGGACTTCTATAACAGATTACCATAAGCTTAGTGACTTCGAACAGTAGAAATTTACTCTCTCACAGTTGCAGAGTCCAGAAGTTCAAAATCAAGTTGCTGTTAGGGCCAGCCTCCCTCCAGAGGCTCTATGGGAGAATCCTTGCTTGCCTCTTCTAGCTTCTGATGACTTCTAGCATTATTTGGCTTGTGGCAGCATAATTCCAAACTCTGCCTCCATCTTCACAATGGTCTTTTCTCTGTGTCTCTCAGTGTCTTTTCATTTTATAAGGACAGCAGTCACTGAATCTGAGGTGCTAAATCCAGAATAATTTCTTTAGATCTTTATCTAATTGCATCTGCAATGACCCTATTTCCAAATAAGGTCAGATTCTGGGATTCTAGGTGGGCATGAATTTTTGCAGGGACACTATTCAACCTCTACATGTGCTGTACAATTCACCAATTTGTACAGAGTAAAATGTAAAATTCATTTTTTTGTATATTTAGAATTCTGTAACCATCTCCACAATCAATTTCAGAACATTTTCGTTGTCCCCAATAGGAACCCTGTACTGTCGAATACATCTTTTAAACTTTTCTTTAGTGAGAAACTTAGTGGTTGCAAATTTTTTCAGTTTCCAAGTCTGAAATGTCTTTATTTTGTATTCATTCTTAAAAATAAACAAAAATTCATAATTGTAGGTTGACATTTATTTTCTCTCAGCAGTTTAAATAAAATTCCACCATTTTCTGGATCTGTTATTGCTATTGAGAAGTCTGCCATTAGTCTAATTGTCATTTCTTTGTAGCGTCTGTCCTCTTTCTTTGTTTCTAAAATCTTCCCTTTATTTTTAGACTTCTGCAGTTTCACTATGATATGTTCAAGTGTGATTAGAATTTGTTGTAATTATCAAATCTTTAGATTTGTATATTTCATCATATTTTAAAAATTAGCCATTATATTTTCACAAATTCCTTCTTTTTATTTTTTTTACTCTCCCCTTCTGGAGATAGACCCTGGTAGTGGGGAATCAGATTCCAGTTAGCTCAGCAGATTGCTCTGTTCTGGTCCCATTTTCAGCAGAGGGGTTGTACTGTACAATTCTGTGACTGACAGTCAAGCCAACTCAGAGAATCGTGCTATTAGTCACAGAAGACGCTGTGGAGAAGCATGAGTTCCTCAGTATAAAGCCATTTCCATGCCATCTGAGGGAAAATTCAAAGCCCATGCCTTACTGAGAATAGTGGGTACGTTAAGCCATCTTTCCAGATTAAGAACTGTGTTCCTATATTATAAATGAAGAGAAATGTTCCTTGGAACTATTGCTTGGCCTGTAGATAAATATTTGAGTTTAGCAACTGATCTCTATTGGTTTTTTTCCCTAATCTTCCAGAGTAAAAGCGTTATAGAAATCCCATCAATCATATTTTGCTGTTTCAAAGAAAACACACAATACTGAGCAATTATTGTAACTGATATCCCAGTATGTAATTCTAGTTAATTACTGCCAGTTATTATGGTTTTTTTTCACAATATTTATCTTTCAGTGAGCAAAACTCAGTCTCGGAATAAGACATTATCTTATTCATTATGCCAGAAATGAATTTCTAAAATACATTATTAAAATAAACTATTACAAATCCAACTGTCTAAATGGAAGCTGTGTCTTTGTCATAAAGCTTACTCAGGATACTTGGAAACTATAATTTGAAAAACAGAAATAAAATATGTCCCAGGGCTATGGTCCATTCGTCAGAACACGTCCACGTGCACACTTTAATTTGATCTCTCTACATAATAAAAGATATTTACATATGTTTGGCAGAAGTTCCTGCTGTATTAATGTGTTTTTCTTCTCTTTTTTCCAAGAAGGTAGACAGTGTCTTTCTAATATCCTCTCCTCAGTGTGGTGGCCACTGCCAGGCCTGCCCACGGAAAGCCCTTAAGTAGACTTAAATGGAAAACTCAGATAAGGAGAGACTGTCCCTGTGCTAGCAAAGCAACAATTTCACGGCCTGGAACCCAGATTTTTGGTCTGGTTCACATGCTTCCTAGAGAAGGTTAAGTATTACCTTTCAAGGCAATATGTTATTTCTGGGTGCTGATGTGGCTGGAAATACAAAGAACAGCAAGTTCATCCTCAACCTGGCAGGCATTCCCCTTTTCAGGGGCTGCCAAGACCCCTGAGATTGGCTGTGCCTCTGCCTGATATGAGGGGGAAAGCGAGGAGCTGCACCTACATATTTGTGTCCCTGTCTTTATGTGTTTCTGCTCTGCTACTGTGATGCTTCAGGAGTAAGCTGAGTCCAAGTTATAGTTCTTACCAATCCTCAAACCCAAATCAGATTCCATTGTCCAGTCCAGATGCTCAGGGATATTTGTAGGGCATGAAGCAAAAACTGCTCAAAGGTAATCTTTTGTGAAAGTCTATATCCATTGGAGATATTATGCTAGTTGTCCTGGGGTTTCTTTGAGGGTGAACGTGTGAGTCTGTGTCTTTGTTGGAGAGTGGGACATGGATGGTCTTGGACAACTGAATGGGAAGAAAGTTCTAGAAGATTTACATCTTGCTCCCTGGGAAGCCCAGGATGGGTAGCAAGCCCACAAAGGAGTTTTGCTCTACACATGGCACTAAAACACCAAACTATTGAATTTCAAGAATCTGGGGGTGTTTGTGCCATGAACAGCAACCACATAGGGCTAGAAATTTGAGACCCTGCCTTCCTTTCCTAAGCACCACATACATCCTCTGTATCATCCTAGATGCAGGAAAGAGCCGTGGTCAGGATTAATGCCTTATTTCTCATCCACTTCTCACAATAGAGAAACCAGGTCAGGGTTCAAGTTGATTTAGAGAAAATAAAGTAATGGATTATTTCCTCCAGATCTGACTATGTGGCTTATGATTAATACTATATACCATACATATTTACAATTTATCTTTCAAGCTGAGTAAAATTTCAAAAATATTATCTATCACTTACTCGTAGTATACACACATACACACACACACAAATGCACACATAGGTATGTACACACACAATGGAACACATTTTTCCTTATTCCATTTCTCTTTTGTGTGTTATTTTTCATTTTCCAAACTCCTAGACTTGTATGGTCTTCCTCCCCATGATTGTGATTCTCCTATGTTTTTCTCTTCTTTTGCAATATAATCCTTAACAATCTTTTGCAGATGCCTCTTTTCCACCCTGTCCTTCATCTTCACCTTCTTCACCTATCAAGAACCATTGATAACTGGCTCCACTATCATTATCTTTGGCTGTGGGATAGCGCTGTTGTGCCTCCCCCTTCTGCATTATTTTCTTTTCTTTTGAGGTGATACACTCTTCTTTCCTGCTTTGAAACTTTAAATATTTAACTGGTGGACTGAAAAGATGTAGACTTCTTTTGCAAGAAGCTTAGTAGCGAAATGAAAGAAACAGGCTGGGCGCAGTGGCTCACACCTGTAATCCGAGCACTTTGGGAGGCTGAGGCAGATGAATCACTTGAGGTTAGGGGTTCGAGACCAGCCTGACCAACATAGTGAAACCCCATCTCTACTAAATACCAAAAATTAGCCCTGCGTGTTGCGCACGACTGTAGTCCTAGCTACTCAGGAAGCTGAAGCAGGAGAATTGCCTGAACCTGAAAGGCAGAGGTTGCAGTGAGCCGAGATCATACCACTGCACTCCAGCCTGGGGGACAGAGCGAGACCCTGTCTCAAAAAAACAAACAAATAAATAAATAAGTATATAGTTCATTGTAATAGCAAATTGAGAAACAAGATATGTTCAGCACAGGAAAGACACGAAAATGCTTCTCCTCAGAAGCAAAGAAGTGAATAGAGCAGGACGCAGTGACTAAGAGAAAGAAATGGATAATTAAAGAGCCAATTCCTATGAGAGGCAAGAGGGACTAATATCAAGGGTAACTTGAAAAAGAAGGGACATTTTAAAATTAGAATAAAGATGAGAATTATTAAATATACAAAAAATACTAAATATACATTCTTAAATATACAGAAATATTAAATGTACAAAAAATGTGATGTAAAATTGAAGCAAGTTAATGGGGTTCCTATCACGCTTGTCTCACTGCTCTCAACAGAGTAGGAGATATTGTCACTGGCTAAGAATGAGCTCGGACCTTAGCAAGTGGAAAAGGTTTGAAATAACTGGGGAATTCTGAAGAAGTAACAAAATAATAACAGTAGCCACAACAATAAAGATAATAATGGCATTGTAATATAATTGTAGTCTTCTCTTTTGTCCCTCCAGTTAACCTCAACTTCTGTAATATCCTTCACTTCCTCCATTTGTATTCTTACTTTTAGGGTCTTTGTTCTGTCTGCTGCAAGCCTATTGGCCCCATTCGCTTTCCTCTTTCCATCCCTTGGTTCCTCTATACTCTTTTCCCTCTTTCTTTCCTCCTCTACTCACAAAGCCGAGTTCTACTGGTTCCTTTCATCTGCAAGAGCTTTCTTCTCCTTATGTTCTTGCTATACCTCACATTTAATTTCATCTTCATTTTTCCCCACATCCGTTCCAAAATCTGTAACTTCCTTGTATTAATTCCTGAAGCCAAATCTACTGATTTTTCCCTTCCTTTCCAGTCCCAAGGACTTTCTCTGTATTATTTGGTAGCCGTTTCCATCTCAGTTATTTTACTTTACCTTCCCTTTTCTACTGCTAGAGATAGGCCAGCTCTTCCTACCTCCTCTGCTCCTCCCAGGGCAACCATGAGCATTTTCATAGCTAGTTTTCCTTTCTCAGAGGTTATCACAGTCTCATCTTCTAAAGAAGATACTGTCGAGCTCTTTCTTCCATCCCAAAAGCTCAATACTTGACAAGTAGACAATTTCCCAAGCCACAGTAAAAGTATATTTTAACCTTAAACTTCTTCTGCCCTTGCCACAATAGCTTAATTCAAACTGGTTTCCCACCTTTTTTGAAACTAGTGATTTCTTTAAACGAACGCTAGCAGTTCTTATATTCAGGCTTTGCTTCCCAAAGATAAAGAACAACCTTCATACTTGGTTGACTAAGTGAATTGCTCCATAAATCCTCTAGCATTCTGTAATTTCCTCGCCCCTGAAACTGGAGAGGAAAAATATAAATCTAGCCTTCAACCCATTTGTGCTTGCTACCTGTGCTCTAACAGACTATTTTCTTAGCCAGATCTGTGGCAGAATACAGATGACCTCAGATTCTCCGGTACTCTTCTCATCAAGAGATGATTGGATCTATGTCCACATCCTTAGAATGTGAGTAAGTTCTGTTCTTGTTTTGACCAATAGCATGTGGAGGAAATGACGCTGTTTCAGTTTCTGGGCCCAGGCCTTAAAAGACTGACAGCTTCCACTTTCTTTCTATTGGAAGAGTCACTCTTGGCACCCTCAGCCACTGTAAAAATGTCAATCACCTGATAGAGAGACCAAGTGGAAAAGCCTGAGGCCACCTGGAAAAGAAGGGTTCAACTGAGCCTAGACTTCTAGCCGTACCTAGGAAGGCCTCAGACATGTTAGTAAAGCCTCCAGGCCAGATCAGCCACTCATAACACTGAGTAACCCCAGTCAATGCCATGTGGAGAAGAATCACCCAGCCACTTACCTATAAATTTCCAAACAACAAAGGCATATGTATGTGTAAAATTGCATATGTATTTGCATATGTATACATAATGTCTATATGCAAAACTATTATTGTCTGAAACCACAGTTTGGGGGATAATTTGTTATGTAATAATAGATGAAGGAGGAAGGTCTTATGGGCACACACAAAGGAATGCCACTCATGCACGAACAGATAAAGTTCATTCGTTCCTCAATGACCTTAGAATAGAGTATTATCCTCATTTCACAGATCGAGAAAATAGTAAGTGCAGTGTAGAATCCGTATAGTATAAGGTTAAGAGGGTGAAGTTTAGAATTAGAGCATCTGGTATCAAAGCCCGCCATTGTCACTTACCAGTTGTATAACTTTCTGAAACCGAATTGAGCTTCAGACAGTGTCCAAATGAGTATGTTACGTTGAGTTATATACCATTAAAAGTAGAAGGCATCTTATTCATTCTATTCGATAGCACAATAGGGTGACTATAGTCAATAATAGCTTAATTGTACATTTCAAAATAACTGAAACAGCGTAATTGGATTGTTTGTAACACAAAGAGTAAGTGCCTGAGGGGGCACATATCCCATTCTTTATAATGTGATTATTTCACATTGCATGCCCATATCAAAACATCTCAGGTACCCCATAAATATATATATATACTATAAAAAAACTAAAAATTAAAAATCTTGTAAAAAGTAGAAGGGATCTTCGGATCATCTAGTCTAGTGGTTTTAAAATCACGCTGCTTCAGAAACTTTTGTGTGAAATACAAAACCGAGGATGCATGCCAGTCACCTGGAGCCAGATTCCAGAACAAAGAGTAGCAGGAAAGGAAGACCCCTTCTGTGATACTCAAAAAAGTGTGTGGAGGGGGACGGGTGGAGGGTTGGCAAGGAGAATTCTTCATGCCCCATCTCCCGACAGGCCCCAGTGTGTGTTGTTCTCCTCCTCCGTGTGTCCATGTGTTCTCATCATTCAACTCATATTTGTAAGTAAGAAAATCTGGTGTTCAGTTTTCTGTTCCTGTGTTCATTTGCTGAGGATATGGCTTCCAATTCCATCCATGTGCCTGCAAAGGACATGATCTTGTTCTGTTTTATGGTTGCATAGTGTTCCATGGTATATATGTACCACATGTCTTTATCCATTCTATCATTGATGGGCATTTGGTTGATTCCATGTCTTTGCTATTGTTGCAGCACTATTCACAATCGGAATTTTCTTAAAAATTATTGCTGCTAAAACAAAATAAACTAAAATACTAATATTTATTATATCTATATTTTAAACTAGTACCCAAACTCCTAATTTCAAAAATGAGGAAAGTGTCAAGGGAAGTGACTTTTGCCTAGAATACTCTTGCCCAGAATACTTTTGCCCATTCTCTTCAGAAATTCCTGCTCATCCCTCAATTCTCAGACAAGACTTCAATTCCTTCAAAAATATTCCATCCACTTTGAATGTTCATTTCTGTGACTGTTTCTTTTTCAACTTTTTAATCAAAGTGCTCGCTGCTACATTTCACCAATTCTAAGATTCACAGTTTTCGTATTTTAATATTGCAAAAATGAGGGTGCATGATTTAATTGATAATATCACCAACGAGTCATGACACAGTTGTGTAAAAACCTTCTACTGGGACATCAGTAAAAGCTTCTGGTGACATCAAAAAAAGCATCAAAGCATCAGAGATTCATTAAAATGCAGGTTATTTGTGACACAATGATATGCTTAAATATTTGTTTCTTCTATTGGACTAGAAGCTACAAAAATGCAGCCGTGTCTTTCTCATTCATTGGTAAAGCTCCAATCTCTGACACATAATACATTCTCAGTGAGCATATATGGCATTGTCCAAGTAGATTTTACTTTCTATTCTCAGAATGAAGAAGTTGATAAAACATTTAAATACAAATGACAACAACAATTTTCTTTATAATTAAGTTCTTCATTTCCAATAAGCAAAAGTGTTTTTATACATTAGACACAATTACTTTAAGGTTATTTTAGTATTTGACAAAGATAAACACACTAGCGCGGAGAGACTGGTATCATCAAACACTGCAAGTGGTTTTGTAGATTGGTACCAACTTTTAGAAAGCAATTTTCCAAATTTTATTAATAAGGACTGTTAGTATTGTTTGTTAAAATCTGATTCTGATTAACTTAAGCAAAAAGAAAGATTAAAGGGATCACTGTTGAAGAAATAATTGAACTACCAAAGGGCTATTCTGTGTGAAAATCAAGGACGAAGGATGCATGCCAGAGTCACCTGGAACCAGATTGTGGAGCACAGTGCTGCTCACACAGAGTGGCAAGGGAGAAAGAGCCCTTCCGTGACACTCAAAACAGCGTGGAGGACATGGAGAATTCTCCTTTAGTGAATGCCAGCTAATAGAGAAGGAATGGTAAGAATTAGAAAATCACCATTTTATAAACCACAGTTTATAAATTGCTTCAGGCAGGAATCCTCAATTGTTACTACAACAATTCCTTGTGATCCTCTTGGAGAAGTCTATATTCATAGATCTAAAGTGTCATCCCCATAAATTCCTTACTAACTATAGAAAAAGAAAATATCTTTACAATGGGAAAGTGTGGCAGTAGCACCTTTAGCAGGTAATCAAACCTAGCTTCACCAGTAATGGGACACTAAATATTACTTACCTTTTGATATGATAGAAAAAGAAATACAAAACATTACCTATGGAGTATTTGTAACAAAAATGTTATTTTGCTTTTATAGTGAAAACAATTTAAGTAGAAAAGGAACTAAAAATGCACATTTCTCTTTACTTTAAAGTTGCACTAGTCATTACAATATGAAGATTTTCAGTAATTTTACATATTTCCTCCCTGAAAATACATTAACATCTGAAAATATTTGTCTTCTCTGGCACTTTTCCTCCAAATTCCGTTATTCATCATTATCTGCATATATGCTTTGGAAAAATGTTTGAAACAAAATCCAATTGGCACTAAACTAGCCACTTTTACTTTAATAAATAGCAGATAACTACATAATTTATTGATGTTAAATGTTCATCTCAAATTACAGTATTTATTTTAGAATGATAGATGTGTGTATTGCAGATTCAATGTCTAAATAGTTTGATAAAATTTTTTCTTAAAATGCACCACATGGAGCAATAACTAACCAAGTTATTTTGCACTAATATACCCACTGATAACAACTTAAAAAAAACTAAATTAAGTATAAAACATGTTTTTATGAGGCATCAAACAACTAACAAGCCAGTAATAAATTGCAGAGACAAAACCTAGGATTGAAAGAAAGCTCAGAGAGGTAAGTCTGACATTTGAGACTACTCTTTTCTTATAGGAGTCTGCTGACTTTAAAAGTGGCAGCTAAGAGTCTGAGAAGCTGAGCATAGCTTTGAGCAGACTACAGAGGCTGCTGGGACAGAAGTTGGGATTCTGGGATTTACCAAGGAAAGATAACCATGACAAAAATAAAACAGGGATTTGACTGGGACATGTAAGGGTTGCATCTGGGAGTTAGGGTGAACAAAAATTAGACCAGCACTAACAGAGACTGAAGCCCAGTTTTGAGTCATTACTGCACCTAACTGAATGAATGTTCAGCTAGGACTGCTAGTTCTGACTACTTGTCAGAAATAAAACTAAATCTCTAAAAGAAGATAACATCTCCCACAATCTTAAAATAGCTCTACAAATTTTTACTTATACTGTCTGGGACTCGATAAAAAATAACTGAACACATGAGAAGACAACAATTGATAATAAGAAACCAAAAGAAAAAAAGAAGGCAGACTCCAGATAATGGATTTATTAGATGTAGTTGAAAATAAGTATGAGTAGTGTTTTCAAGGAATTACAAGTTCAGACTAAGAATTTTAGTAAAAATTTTAAAACTATATAAAAAAGAATCCAATAAATGGATTTAAGAACATATTAGACAAAGGTAAAAAGAGAATTAGTGAACTGAAAAGTAAGTAAAATGTTTCTTATTTTAAATATAGAATATATGAAATACAGAGGCTCCCCAACCTACAATGGGGTTATGTCCCAATAAACGTATCATAAGTTAAAACAACTGTAAGTCAAAAATGCATTTAATACAACTAACATACTGAACATCATAGCATAATTTAGTCCACTATAAATGTGCTCAGAATACTCGCATTAACCCCACAGTTGGGCAAAATCATCTAACACAAAACCTATTTTATAATAAAGTCATGTTGAATACTGTACACAGTGTATTAATCAGTTCTTGTACTGCTATAAAGAAATACCTGAGACTGGGTAATTTATAAAGAAAAGAGGTTTATTGGCTCATGGTTCTTCAGGCTGTACAGGAAGCATGGCAGCATCTTCTTGGCTTCTGGGGAGGCCTCAGGAAACTTACAATTATGGCTGAAGGCAAAGTGGGAGCAGGTGTCTTACATGGCAAGAGCAGGACCACGAGAGAGTGGGGTGGTGCTACATACTTTTAAACAACTGGATCTTTCAATAACTCACTCACTCACTATCACAAGAACAGCACTGCGGGGATAGTGCTAAACCGTACCCATGATCCAATCACTTCTCACCAGACCCTCCAACATTGAGGATTACAATTCGACATGAGATTTGGGCAGGGACACAGATCCAAACCATATTACACAGATAAGCATTCTGTAGATATGATGGGATGCAAAAACACAACATTCAAAAAAAGCTGGGGATGCAGTACACACTTGTTCACCCTTTCTATCATATGGCTTACTGGGAGCCACAGCTTGCTGCCAATGCCCAGCAACATGAGAAAGTATCATACCACATATGACTAGACCAGTGTCGCTTTTACACCAATGTAAAGTCAAAAAACCATTAAGTCAAACCATCCTAAATTGGGGAGGATCTGTGTGTGTATCAGCAATGTCTACCTTATGATTATTTATAATTTCATTAAAAAGGGAGGAGCTAATCTAGCAGAAGCAATATTTGAAGACATAATGACTAAAAATTATCCAAAATTGACAAAATACATAAGGTCTTTAAAATAGAGCCTGGGAATACTCTAACTTTATTTACTTTAGTAAACTTATATGCTATTATTTTTATGTATTTTAAATTCCATATGTATTTCCAGCCCCAGAAAACATTATCTTCATTATAATTTTATTATTTATTCAGTTAATATTTATTTAAATGTACCCACATTATTTCTCCTCTCCACTACTCTTTATTTCTTTGCATATTTTCAAGTTTACATCTGAAATCACTTTTTTCAAAAAAGACTTTCTTTTGTATTTCCTTTGGGTGCTCTGCTGGTGATTAATTCTAATTTTTGTGTGCCTGAAAAGTCCTTATTTCCTCCTTACTTAGTTCCTTGTCAAGATTTAAGAATCCTTACAAATCCCAAGCAGGAAAATAAAAAAGAAAGCTAGACATATGTATATAAGTATAAAACTACAAGAAAATACATACAACATGAAAATCTTTAAAGCAGTAAGAAAAGGTCAGATTACCATCAAAGAAACAACAATGGGACTGGTAACTGATTTTTCAGTGAAAACAATGGTAGCCTGGAGGCAATGGAATGATATCTCCAAAATGCTTTCTTAAAAATGTGGACAACCTAGATAACCAACAAGTATATCCTTCAAAAGTGGATAGAGCTGGGCACAGTGGTGTGTGCCTATAGTCTCATCTACTGAGGAGGCAGTGGTGGGAGAATTCCTTGAGCCCAGGAGTTTGAGGCTGAAGTGTACTATAATCACACTTGTGAATAGCCACTGCACTCTATCCTGGGCAGCATAGCAAGATTTGTCTCAAAAGAGAAAAAGTAAAGAGGAAATAAGGACTTCTCAAACACACAAACACTAGAATTAATTACGAGCAAACCACCCAAAAAGAAATACTAAAGAAAGCCTTTCTTGAAAAAAAGTGATTCCAGATGGAAACTTGAAAATATGGGAAGATATAAACAGTAGTGGAGGAGATACATGTGAACATATTTAAATGATTATTAACTGAATAAATAATAAAATTAAGTAAAAATAATGCTCTATGGTGTTCCAAATACATAGGGAATTAAAGTACATAAAACAATAGCATATAAATTATGACTGAAGTAAGTGAAGTTAGAGTATTCCAAGGCTCTTGCATTGTTTAGAAAGTGGCAAAAGAACTAATTTATAATAGAAATTAATAATCAAAGATGTATATTGTGATCTCTAAGGTAACCACTAAAAGACCAGTAAAAGAATTTATAACTATAAAGATGGCAAAGGGAGAAATGGAATAATAGAAAAATAATTTATCAGAGAGAAGGCAAAAAAATTGAAAAAGAAAAATAGGACAGATGGGAAATGGGACAAAAAGTAAATTGTAATACAGTGAACTTAACCTCAAATAAATCAGTAATTATATTAAATATAAACAAAGTAAATATTCTAATTAAAAGATAAAGATTGTCAGAGTGGATTAAGAGGGGAAAAAACACTCTAAGCTACCTGCAAGAAACTAACCTTATATATAAATATATAGACATGTTAAAAGTAAAAGAATGGAAAAATATATACCATGCAAACACTAACAAAAAAAATTACTACAGGTAAAGAGGAAATTTAATAATGACAAAAGTTTCAATTCACTAAGAAGATACAATAATTCTAATTTTTATATACTTATTAAAAGGCCTCAAAATATATAAAACTATTAAATAATAAAAGGTTTTAGAAAATGCAGTTTATTAAAATCAGTCAAAAACTAGTGCCTTCTAAATTTTATCACTTTAGTAACAAAAAACTAACGGAAAAAAATCTTATTTAATATTTAAAAGAGAAGAAATACAACTTCTACCTTTTGCATCTTAAATTCATATATTGCAATCCATTCCCATCACACAAGTGACCTGAAGGAAAAAAATCCACAATGTGCCAGAATCTCCACAATGCTGCAACCATTTTATTTGCTTAAATATGACACCTTCAAAGGCATAGCTACTCTCTTTTCTTAATTTTAAGAATAAACATATATTTGTAGTCCATGATGTTTAGAATGAGTCCATTTTCATGAATTAAAAGAAAGTATATCTTGAATCTCCTACATGATTTTTCCTAAGCCAACACTGAACATCTCTATTTTTTATTTATTTATTTGTTTGTTTATTTATTTTGAGATCAGATCTCACCATGTTGACTAGACTGGTCTCCAACACCTGGCCTCAAGCAATCTCCCCATCTCGGCCTCCCAAAGTGCTGGGATTACAGGCGTGAGCCACCATGCCCGGCCACTGAACATCTTTAGTCAATAGTTTGTGTTAATTTGCCTACAAGTTTTATACTTATATAGATTATCTACATAAGTGAGGGTAATAGAACTATATGTCAACTATTATTACCAACAATCATATTTATTGATCTGTTTTAGTGTCCCAGTGCACCTTACAATTTCTTCCCAAACTCAATGTCTTGCTAGTCCCATACAGGATGTGGCAAGGCCAAATTGGCTACAGAGGGCCCAGACAGGGATCTGAGATTAATTAGAGTTTGGGGTAGGCAAGTAGTAGAATCCGGGGAGTTTCAGCTAATGCAGGGAAGTTGAGAAGCAGACACCCGAGCAGAGTCGAGAGTCTAGTCCGCAGGGTGAGCAAGGATAGAATGGCTAAATTGAAATGGTTATTGAGGATCCAAATCCACAGATGATTTTGTTCCCACTCTGTACAGGTAAACTTGGACCTACAGTCTTTCACCATTATAGTAAGCCCTGCCAATATAATAATTATTAGGACTACTTTATCCCCAAGAATGAAATATCTAGGAATTGAAAAAATTTGGAATTGGTATTTGTCAGAGTTTGAATTCTCAGTCCAGGTTTCAACTCCACTTCTGTAAACTTACTTTTTCAAATTCCTTTGTTATGTGTCTAACTTTTGGTATCTACATAACCTACATGATACTGGTTCTAAGAGGTTAAGTAAACTCCTGAGGTTTTGCATACAGGAAGGGAAAGATGTTTAACAAACTTAGACAAGAATTACCATGGTCCTACTGTTCCTGCCCAGTGGGAGACCTTTTTTAGTTCAGACTCAAACTGCAAATTACTTTCCCATCACAAAAATAAGTGAAATAAAGCCCCTCACATTGCAGCATGCATGTAGAATACAGAGGCAATAGACAGAGTATTAAAAAAGAAGCCGAAGCTGCAATCCAGTAAACAAAAAGAGAATCCATTTCCAAGAGAATAAAATGGAATAAGCAGAAGGCATTAAACAGGAAACACTGGATGGAAGCCACCTCCTTCAAAGACAATTGATAATGTCTCTATATTGACAATAAACTCAGAGCAATGATAGAATTTTTTAAAAACCCTTTTGTAATGGGTCATTAAGACACAGAATTAAGGATATAACTTTCCTAGCACAGATAGGCACAAGACAGGAGACATGTGCAAAACAACACAGACAACTCAAGAAAATAAAACAGGTCAGACAGAAGTCTTTAGCTTCTCTTGGTTAAACAATTCAACAATAAAAAGAAGAAGTGAACATTAATTTCTGGATTAGTTCATTATTCATGCCTTATGAACACCACAGAATACTTTTATATAGTTCTCATTTCAAAATATAGGCTTAACAATTTTCAGTTAATTTCTCCTATTGCTGCTAAAATTTTTCAAGTTAAAAACTCTCCAACCCCAGTATAGATAATTTATCAATACTAAATGGACCCACTTAGTTATTTTGACCAAGAGATTGCTGCCCAGAGAATCAAATGAGTTAAGGAATTTATCATACACATTGGGCTTTCATGGAGAACAGCAATACATTTCATGTTATTCAGGTGGATGCGTAAGGTTCTTCCAATTGCACACCAGACACTTGACCTCTGGCAACTAGGTGAATTCCAGTCTCCACAAAATGCTGATTTGAAGCTTTTTTAAAAATCTTTTTTTGAGCCCATATTCATCTCCAGCTACTTTTCCTTGACTGACTTTTCCTCTATACAAAATGTTGGTAAGTTGCCAGATTATAATAAGTTGAAGAGTCTGTGGGAGATGCAGAAAAAGATAGAGAACAGACAAGTCTCACTAGACATTTTGTATGAAGGAGGGCATTAAGACCAATCTGCTATGCTACAATTTGACAGTGGCTACATTCTTTTGCCTAAAGCCACACTAAGTGTCTCCTAAGACTCATCAATATAATTTCTTTTTTAATTTCATGTGCTCTTCAACTACTTATTCTGATATAGAAACTGTAGACTTTGGGAAAATGAAACTGCTGTCAAATCACAGCATAACAGGGAGGGAGGCAGGATCTTTCTCTTCTTTCATTGGCTTAATCCAGTATCAAGCCAGAAGCAAGGGAGCCTGGCTGATGTAATTCATAAAATTATATTCCCAGGGCACAGAGTAGCATGGAGAAGCACGGACAGACAAACAGAGAATAGCCATAATTCTTCCCCAGTTTTATCTTTAGTCTGACAACTCTCCTCAATAATAATTTTATTTTCTTCTGTCTGATCACTAAATGTTGGAATGTCATAGTCATTCTTAGGCTCTCCTGTCTTTTCACTCCACACTATACACAGGAGAGATCCTTCATACTTATGGTTGCAATTACCACCTACACACCAATGATCCACAAATGTGCAATTCCAATCCAGACCTCTCCCCTGAACTTGAGACCAAAATATCCAAGTGCCTCTTGGACATCTCCTGTTCAATGTTCCAAACTCAACATGTTCACAACCACCTTCATAATCTTCTCCTCTAAATGGGACCCCCTTCCAATGCTTCCCCTCCCTACAAATGACTGCACTAGTCAGAACATTCTGCAATCCCAGAATCATCTTCTTCACATTTCATATGCAATACATTAGTATGCACAATGGATCTGTCCTGAAAAATCTCTAAACTGATCCACTACTGTTTATATCCACTACCACCAAGGCACGAGGACCTTCATCTGCACCAAGAGTACTATTGCCCACCTCACTCCCACCACTACTCGACTCTGTATTCAACTTAATAGACAAAGTAATCTTTAAAAATACTCCTAAGTCTGGTCATTTCACTGCCTTGCTCTAAAGCCTTCAGTCATTTTTTAGTCTCTGATGAGAATTTTATCACCATCTACAAGGCTTCCTCCAGATTCTCTCCCTCCTTATTCATTCTCACTCTCTGTGCTCTTGTCATACTGCCATTAGTTCCTGAGAAAGGCTGAGCCTCTGCCTGCCAGAGAAGATCGTGCATGGCCCCCTTTGAATGAAATGCTCTGCTGTGGCCACCACCTTAATCCTTTGGCAACAGAATTGCAACTCACACTCCAGATCTTAGCTCAGACAAGTTGTAATTTTTCTAGGAGAAAGCCTTCTTGCTCCCTCCCTTCAAGCTAACAGGCTCCCTCATAGCACTGTGCACCTTTCCTTCTTAGAACTTACCTCATTTGTCGGTTTTAGTTTTTGTGTTGTTGCTGTCGTTGTTGTTTTGGAGACTGGGTCTCGCTCTGTTGCCCAGGCTGGAGTGCAGTGGTGTGATCACCACTTACTGCAGCCTTGAACTCCTGGGATCAATCAGTCTTCCCACCTCAGCCTCCCAAATAGCTAGGACTACAGGCACACACCACCATGTCTGGGGAATTTTTTGTATGTTTTGTGGAGACAGGGTTTCACCACATTGCCCAGGCTGGTCTCAAATTCCGGCGCTCAAGTGAACTGCCTGCCTTAGCCTCTCAAAGTGCTGAGATTACAGGTATTAGACACTGCACCCAGCCCTCATTTCTAATTTTAAATTTGTTGGGGGCTGATTATTTGATTAGTATTCCCTGTTCTCAGTAGACTGTAAGATCCATGTGAATAGGACCATGTCTACTTTGGCTTACAGTATTCACAGCACTGTGCCTAGCATATGGTATGTGATTGACAGGTATATCTGCTGAATGGAGGTGGGAATAGATGACTGGGTGAGTGAATAAATGAATGAATGGAAATAGTCAACATTAATCCTGCAGTTGGCAAGCACTGTCATTCCAGCTGGGAGGTCTTGGGTGGTGGCTAATAATACAAGAGACTGAGACATGAAGTAGAATGTAAAAACTGAATTTTTAATTATTTCAAGATTTGTGTAAATAAGAAACTCTATTCAAACAGTCCCTTGGGTGGGCCCTGCCTCAGGCATGCTGGGACCTCAGCACCCCAGGCAGAAGGAAAGAGGAAGAGCCCAGGGCCTATAGCACACATCAGTGCAGGGCCCACTGTAAGGTGAGGAGCTAAAGAAAACAGTCCAAGATGCTTAGGTTAACACTTGGGCGCTCAGAGTTGTCAGAGAGGTTAACACAGAGTTCAGTTCCTGTTAGAGCAGTCCTGCAGGGGTTTGCCATACCTGTCAGTGAGCTGTAAAGACTTTCCAATCAGATAATACGCACAAGAGCTTAGAGAGAAGACAGAAAGGAAACTAGTCAAACTGACTGTCTGATCAAACTGGCTGTCTTTACATGGGTGAGTGCTTTCGTTGCAGGGAAACCATTTGTGCATCTCAATGTTCCTCACACGGATGCCAGCATTCTTTTTTTCACTTCCAAAGTGTTTTCCAGCTCTCATGTAAATCTGGTGTATAATTCAGCAAAATTATTTTTAGGAAGATAACACACTGTCATCTTTGAACCTAAAGTGAATAAAAGTTTTAAAAACTTGTTTTGGAAATAATATAATGACTTCTCTGTATCTGAATATACCATGTAACTATGGGTGAAAGACAAAACCTGCAGCTAACAACTATAATTTGTAAGGTTGCATTGTTAGCCTGAGGAGCTGCCACGGATGTTTGGAACTAGGAATTTTTTAAACGCTGTGACAACTGGTATTCTTTAACATCAGATAAATTGATTTTATCTATCTACAAAAAATTATCAAGTCTCAGACTCCCTGGAAAGTTGTATTTTGTTTGTTGTTTGTGAAACTTTTCAAGTTTTTATTCATTTTTTATGTCTATGGTACTCCTACCTTGATGTGACCATTTACAGTTATTTGTAGAGCCTGACTGGATGCATACAGCATGCATACAGAGAGTGAAGGAAAGAAAGAACAGACCCAGGAAATGCCTTTCCTCAGAGGCATGATAATGCCAAGGCTCAGACTTGACTTTGCAGTTTTCCAAACTTGTCTCTGTTTCCATTAGCAACTGTGAAATACAACCAGCACAGTGTTTCACATTGAGACTGCTTTTGCCAGGAGGTTGCATAATTAGATTGAATGTGCTTAATCTCTCCTAGAGCTAAAACATGGAAAGATTTCATTTGATGAATTAGAAAAAAATAAACAGTGGAAAGTATTTAAAACTGAAGCATTTGTGGGTTTCTAACATCAATACATAATGTCTTTTCCTGGTTTGGTTTCAGAAGCTGCACACCAAAACTGCTACATCTAATGGTGAGGTTTGTAGAAAAATTTTTTGCGGTTGCTTCTTACAATGGGAGCCAGAATTAAAAAACGATTGCATCATAATATCGCTCATTAGAGAATCAGGGGAAGAAAACAAAGCTATCTCATTCAGTAAACGACCTATGATGCTGAGGCATTATGTTTGGCCTGATGGGGGAGAAGTGAACCAAAGTCGTGCCTCTATGAGCTTGCAACTGATTAAGAAAAATTTTAGTGTTAAAAATAATAAATAATGTAACTGTGACTATTTTGCATGTCTTAAGATTGTCAAACAAATTCCTTTGTGCTGACAAGGATTAGAGATTTCTTGCAAAAAAAGTCAGTTGAGCTGAACCTTAAAACAAATAAATAAATGCACAGAGGCAAGAAGCACAAATACCATCTAATTCCTGCCCTAGTCTAAAATTCCACTGCAACCATGATCAAAGTATCCATTTTGAAAACAAGTAGCTTTTCTGAGTGTTTTAAACTCTATTTATTTATTTTTTATTCTCTATTAGGTTTATTTTCTATTAAGTTCTATTTAAGTTTATTTTCTATTAAGTTTAAGTCAGTACCAGAACTGGTATTGACTCTAATCACCTAAACTAATACATAGATTCCCATCCTTTAAGGTAACTAAAGAGACTCGTTTTGTTTTCTTTTTAAATTTCACAGTCACATAGGTATATTTTTTGCTTTTATTTGTTTTACCACAGGTAAGGATTAAATCAGGCTGAAATTTGCTGGTTCTAAAAGCTTTACTTATCACACTTTCATCTGAAAATAGCTTCACCATCAAATACTTCCTCTTCCATATACCTAATGTGTAGTTACCTCCCACTAGATACCATTTCTGCCAAGAAGCTAAAAGGTCTTTACTCTCTTCAGACCTGTTCATCCCAACACAGTCTTTCCTAGACACACACACACACACACACACACACACACACACTCACACACACATTGTGGGAAAAGGAATAAAACTCTGCCCCCAGTTATCTCCTCATTGTCATGAAGCTATCCCCCGAAAGCTCATAGAATATTGCATTATGAAGAGTGACTGTGTGTTAACTTCACACATTCTGATAAGCTCAGACTTATAAAAGCACCTCCTGATGACTGACTCCTCTCTCTCTGTATATAATATAACTATAGAGTAGTCGCCCAATTTCTCTTGACTGCCTCAGATGTAGAGAACTCAACATGTTCCACATAAGCCTTTTTACAAGTACTAATTTATTCAGTTAGCTATCATTCAACAAACAACAGTATCTGTCATAATTTCATACTTTTTAATTTTGAAATAAGATTATCTGGGGGTGGGACCTAAAGCATCAAGATTTTGACAGCTCCCAGACATAACATTCAACCAAGGAAGCTCCAAGAGAATGGGATTGTTGTAGGAGTTACTAAGAAATTATTTTAGGCAGATAGAGAGGAAAAGGGGTCCTTGGGAAGTTTTCATTTTTAAAGCATCTCCAGAAGAGTTTCTTGTAAAGCCCTGGCTCTTAGAACCAGGCCGGCAACCTCTGATATGCAAATGCAGGCCATTAGAAACTGGGTCCACCCAACATTGCGATTCCGTGCCCTTCTTGCCCTTGCCCCACATGTGCCTGGAAGCATGGTCGCCCCCACATATCCCTGCGTGTGTGGAACATCATGGCGCCCTGATTTTGCATATTAAAAGGCTAGGGTGGGAGGGCCAGTTTTTTCCGCGGGCTACGTGAACGACATGCCTGGTCAAACCAATCCCCTGAGCCCTATGCAAATCAGACACCACCTCCTCCAGCCATGGAATACAGCTGGTTGATATTACCTGAACGTAGCGTTCTGTCTCTTGACTTTGGAGCCTCCCTCCCTCTGTCTCTGTGCAGGGGAGCTTCTTCTTTCTTTCTTCCCCCTTCTTTTTTGCCTGTTAAACTCCCTGCTCCTTAAAACTACTCCACGTGTGTCCATGTTGGTTTTTCTAATTCGACTCGAGAGGAAGAACCTGGTGTTCCTCCACTCATCGGAGCTGTATCAGGATCATGTCTGTCACTCTGTCTTGTTTGTTTAGCAGTCGACCACTAGCCCATGCACAATGCCTGGGCATGGGAGGTTCTTTTTAAAATGATTCATCAAATTGTCATTAATGAAACTGGTACATGGTTAATTAATAGAAATAGTTAATTGATTGAGGTGACAGAAAAAGAGTCTCAGTAGAGTGGGAACAATCATTTGAAAAGTCTCATAATTCTGATGACATAATCAACCTGCACTCTTCCACTGTCACAGCTGGGAATCACTAAATTGGACTACACAATGTTAGAACTGGAAGGGCCTTAGAGATGACTTGGTCGTTGGCTTTCAGCTTGGGATCTGCCAAGCCCTCGAGTTTCTCAGTGGGACCTCAAGGGTGGGTAAGGGGATGAGGGGAAGTCCAAGCCAGTGGGGACCCAGCTTCCATGTCATCTCTCCAACAGAGGAGCTTTGCTTTTATTCCTTCATTCAGCAACTACTTGCTGAGTATATACATTTCACCAGGTTTATGGTTATGCTAAGGATACAGGAATGAAAAAAACAATTGCCTTTCTTATAACTCACAATTGTACATGTTTTATTTGTTGAGTTCTATGTAAGATTTCTTCTGAAAAAGAGCTCTTCTCTGATAGCTAGATAGATATGTAAACAAACGAAAGGCCTACTTCTTCATTTTATAGATAAACTGAGATTAAATGAATTACAGAATTAACTGTCAAAAACATGTCAGAACCAAGACCGAACTCTACTTCCTCTATCACCAAGCCCAGTGGTCTATCCATATGACATTTCACACTTTAGAAGTAGTGGTTTCATGAAAGAAGTGAGACTACATACAAGAACAGATCCTTACCATCTCCCTCATGGAGTTTAGAGTCCCGTAAAAATGGAACTGCCAGTAGCTCAGTATATTGGTCAGCATAACTGGTTGCAAGTACCTAAAACACCAACTCAAACTAGATTGAACCATACAGAGAACTTATTGATTCATGTAACTGAAAAGTCCAGAAAGAGGTACAGTTTCAGAAGATTGATCCAATGATTCATACAATATGACTAGAACGTAGTTGCTTCCTCTTGTTCCTCAGCAATATTTCCTTAGCAATGGCTCCATTGCCAACAGGCATTCTCCTTGAAGTCTCAAGAAGGTGTCCAGGCTACATGTTTTCAGTAGAAAAGAGAAAATCTGCTTACCAAAACTGGAATCCCAGAACATAATCTTATTGATCTGAATTCATCTGTACCTATCTGGGCTAATATGCTGATGGGCTTAAGGTGACTGAGAGCTCTGAATCTGCTTGTATCTGAATCTAACTGAGCAACTCAGCCAATGAGAACTCTAATGAGAAATCTAAACTTTTAGAGTTTATTAAACATTCAAACATGAACACTAAAACATAATAGTGCTAGTGTTTCCGGGTATGTTTTTCTTTGCTACAATATTACATATTGTTCAAATTTTTAGAAGATAATATTTAAATGACGAGTGTAAAAAGTTTGCAATACACATTTGACTCTTGTACATCCAAAGATGCTTTGTCTTGGTTATACGGTGGTTGATAAATAAAAACTGTAGGCTTATTCACAACCTTTCCTCAAACTTATGTACTTGAGCTGAGTGCTAAGTAGCCACAAACAAAATATGCTATTCTTGCTTATAAGTACAATTTTAAAAGTAAAAGGTGGCACACTTGGTGTGAATGCTCAGTTGTTGCTTTTAATTGTAAATACATTTGGAGTTATATTTTTTGTGTTGACATGAAACAATGTGTTTTCATGAAGCTAACATTAAGTTTACACTGACCCAATGATAGCATCTGCCATCTCGTCTTCTGAAATTATAACATTTCTGAGATTGTATGAATTGGTAGAAATTATTTTATGTGTATGTGTACAATCATAAGTGATTTTTAAATTTTACTTTCTCCATTATATTTCTTAGGCTTCTCTTAAGCCAACAGTTCAAATTTGAGAAAAAAGTAGTATCATTAGCTACTCATAATATTTGTGAAGATATTTATTTATATGATGGAAATTATAAAGAAGATAACCCATCTTCATTTATTCCTATCTCCTAGTCAAACTTTTTTTCACAATTTTTTTTTGGTTTGGCATTGTCACATAATGACTGAAAAAGTGCCTCTTATGATCTTCACGCCTGATAAATGAATGAGTGACTGGATACACTGTAGAGTGCCAGAGTATTTAGGGAAGCCTAGCACAATCTATGGAAGACTGTACCCAGGAATGTTTGTTCACTATTTGGTTGACTCTATGGTGAAGATGTAATAATAGTTGACATTGCAAACACGATGTGCTTTGCATGTTTTCACACATTCAAATCTTCACAATAACCTTATGAGGTATTATCTTAATTTCACAGATGAGGGTTAGTTAACACGAAGAGGCTAATTTTCTCACATGCCTCTTCTAAATGTCTGTCTTTATTCTCATCTGTCTAATCTGTCTAGTATGATTCTCTCAAAGGACAGAAAATTGGTTCTCAACCCTGCTCCTCATGAGGTAAACAGGATATATTTTTAAATAATGATTATCTTAAAATACAAAAGACCAGTGATAGAAACTACAGGTGAAGATGAGGAGCAACTGCAATTTCCATCTTTAACAAATAGGAATGTAAATAGGTCCAACCATGTTGGGAAAATTTAATCTAACAAATTATTTGGCATATGGTAAGTAAATGGGCAGATTACCTCCATTGCTTTGATTTGCATTTATTTTGACTGTGAATAATGTCTGGTTCTGAATAGCTCTTGGGAACTACCAGACACTCCTGCTAGCACCCCAGAAAAGTGGGCCTTCAACCCTCTCACTGCTGACACAGCTGACACTCCCTTGATCCAACTTCTTTTCAGTCTTCCCTGCTCTGAGATGCCTTATTTTCTGTTTTCTGCCCTAAGCTCCTCCAGACCTGATACTCAGTGCTACTATGACCTTTCCTTTCCTTCTGTTACTTGTGCTTTCCCTCCAACTGACTGGCCTCAGTGGTTCTGGGTGAACTTTCTCCTACGCCCCTACCTGGGCCCAACTCATTCATGGTCAGTGTTTCCCTGGGATCAACCCATGGGTCCTGGTCTCTCTTCTCAGAACAGCCTAGAGATAGTTGAGTTTCACAGTAATTTCTTGGCAGAACTTCTCTAGTAAGAAGTATCATCTGCAGGTTTTATGTGAGACCTGGACATATATGCTGATAGTTGGTGCAAAAGTAGTCGCGGTTTCAGACCCTGAATTTTAAATTATTATAACTAGGCTCAAATACATCTTTATTAATCAAAATACAAACTATTACAATTAAAACATTTTTGCCAATGAGAAATAGGTTGTTTATTCCTGTAGCATAAAAATCCATGCTTAGGGATTCAACGAACTCTTGGAAAGCATTTTCTGCATCCTGCTGGTTGTTGAAGCATTTTCCCTGAAAAATGTTGTCAAGATGCTTGAAGAAGTGGTTGGAGAAAGGTCAGGTGAATATGGCGCGTGAGGCAAAGCTTCATAGCCCAATTTATTCAACTTTTGAAGCACTGGTTGTGCCAACGTATGGTCAGGCGTTGTCCTGGAGAAAAATTGGGCCCTTTCTGTTGACCAATGCTAGCTGCAGGCTTTGCAGTTTTTGGTGCATCTCATCAATTTGCTGAGCATACTTCTCAGATGTAATGGTTCCACCAGGATTCCGAAAGCTGTAGTGAATGAGACCGGCAGCAGACCACCAAACAGTGACCATGATCTTTCTTTGGTAAAAGTTTGGTGTTGGGAAGTGCTTTGAAGCTTCTTCTTAGTCCAACCACTGAACTGATCATTGCTGGTTGTCGTATAAAATCTACTTTCGTCACACGTCATAATCCGATTGAGAAATAGTTCATTGTTGCTGTGTAAAATAAGAGAAGATGACACTTCAAAATGACAATTTTTTAAAATTTTCGGTCAGCTCATGGGGCATCCCTTTATTGAGCTTTTTCACCTTTCTAATTTCCTTCAAATGCCAAATGACGGTAGAATGCTCAACATTGAATTCTTCAGGCACTTCTCCTGTAGTTGTAAGAGGATCAGCTTTGATTATTGTTCTCAGTTGGTCATTGTCAACTTCCGATGGCCGGCCACTATGCTCTTCATCTTCAAGGCTCTCGTCTCTTTCACTAAACTTCTTGAACCACCGCTGCACTGTGTGTTAGCAATTCCTGGGCCAAATGTGATGTTGATGTTGCAAGTTGTCTCCACTGCTTTACGACCCATTTTGAACTTGAATAAGAAAATCGCTTGAATTTGCTTTTTGTTGTTGCGGGAAGTCAGGGACCCCGAATGGAGGGACCGGCTGAAGCCATGGCAGAAGAACGTGGATTGTGAAGATTTCATGGACATTTATTAGATCCCCAAATTAATACTTTTATAATTTCTTTTTTTTTTTTTTTTGTTTTTGTTTTTTTTTTTGAGACGGAGTCTCGCTCTGTCGCCCAGGCTAGAGTGCAGTGGCGCAATCTCGGCTCACTGCAAGCTCCGCCTCCCGGGTTCACGCCATTCTCCTGCCTCAGCCTCTCCAAGTAGCTGGGACTACAGGCGCCTGCCACCGCGCCCGGCTAATTTTTTGTATTTTTTAGTAGAGACGGGGTTTCACCGTGGTCTCGATCTCCTGACCTCGTGATCTGCCCGCCTCGGCCTCCCAAAGTGCTGGGATTACAAGGGTGAGCCACCGCGCCCGGCCTACTTTTATAATTTCTTATGCCTGTCTTTACTGCAATCTCCGAACATAAATTGTGACGATTTCATGGACACTTATCACTTCCCCAATCAATACCCTTTTGATTTCCTATGCCTGTCTTTACTTTAATCTCTTAATCCCGTCATTTTCGTAAGCTGAGGAGGATGTCGCCTCTGCACCCTGTGATGATTGCATTAACTGCACAAATTGTTTGTAGAGCATGTGTGTTTGAACAATATGAAATCTGGGCACCTTGAAAAAAGAACAGGATGACGGCAATGTTTAGGGAACAAGAGAGATAACCTTAAACTCTGACCACCAGTGAGCCGGGCAGAACAGAGCCATATTTCTCTTCTTTCAAAAGCAAATGAGAGAAATATCACTGAATTCTTTTTCTCAGCAAGGAATATCCCTGAGAAAGAGAATGCATCCCTGAGGGTGGGCCTCTAAAATGGCCCCCTTGGGTGCAGCCATCTTTTATGGTCGAACTGTAGGGATGAAATAAGCCCCAGTCTCCCATAGCGCTCCCAGGCTTATTAGGATGAAGAAATTCCCACCTAATATTTGGTCAGACCGGTTGTCTGCTCTCAAACCCTGTCTCCTGATAAGATGTTATCAATGACAATGCATGCCAAAACTTCATTAGCAATTTTAATTTCGCCCCCGTCCTGTGGTCCTGTGATCTCGCCCTGCCTCCATTTGCCTTGTGATATTCTATTACCTTGTGAAGCACATGATCTCTGTGACCCACACCCTATTCGTACACTCCCTCCCTTTTGAAAATCACTAATAAAAACTAGCTGGTTTTGCGGCTTGTGGGGCATCACGGAACCTACCGGCATGTGATGTCTCCCCCGGACACCCAGCTTTAAAATTTCTCTCTTTTGTACTCTGTCCCTTTATTTCCCAAACGGAATTTGCTTTTTGTATAACATCATTTCCATAGTCTAAAATAAACATAAAATAAACAGCAAGTAATAAGTTATTAGCAAAAAAAGCCATAATTCCCATTTATTTAAGAATGTATTCCCTTATCAAATGACAAATTCCAACAATGCAAAAACCGCAATTTCTTTTGCATTCACCTAATATTTTGGGTCTACCACAATCCTTGCTCAACATAAAACACTCAAAATGTGTTTAATTGTATTAAACACTGATCAGAAGCATGCATAAGTCAATTTTTAAATGTTTCTCAAAAAAACGGATTTGCTATTTTTACATGAAAACACATCTTGAAAACAACCCCATCAACAAGTGGGCGAAGGATATGAACAGACACTTCTCAAAAGAAGACATTTATGCAGCCAAAAGACACATGAAAAAAATGCTCATCATCACTGGCCATCAGAGAAATGCAAATCAAAATCACAATGAGATACCATCTCACACCAGTTAGAATGGCCATCATTAAAAAGTCAGGAAAACAACAGGTGCTGGGGAGGATGTGGAGAAATAGGAACACTTTTACACTGTTGGTGGGACTGTAAACTAGTTCAACCATTTGGAAGCCAGTGTGGCGATTCCTCAGGGATCTAGAACTAGAAATACCATTTGATGCAGCCATCCCATTACTGGGTATATACCCAAAGGATTATAAATCATGCTGCTATAAAGACACGTGCACACGTATGTTTATTGTGGCACTATTCACAATAGCAAAGACTTGGAACCAACCCAAATGTCCATCAATGATAGACTGGATTAAGAAAATGTGGCACATATACACCATGGAATACTATGCAGCCATAAAAAAGGATGAGTTCATGTCCTTTGTAGGGATATGGATGAAGCTGGAAACCATCATTCTCAGCAAACTATCGCAAGGACACAAAACCAAACACCACATGTTCTCACTCATAGGTGGGAATTGAACAATGAGAACACATGGACACAGGAAGGGGAACATCACACACTGGGGCTTGTTGTGGGGTGGGGGGAGGGGGGAGGGGTAGCATTAGGAGATCTACCTAATGTTAAATGACGAGTTAATGGGTGCAGCACACCAATATGGCACATGTATACATATGTAACAAACCTGCACGTTGTGCACATGTACTCTAAAACTTAAAGTATAATAAAAATTAAAAAAAAGAAAATACATCCTGGATGATGTATGTAAATACAAATTACTTGAAGCTGTTTTTTTTCCATTTGAATAAGTGTCACAAAAGTGTCAAACAGAAAAGCTGTAAATAAACAGTTTTATAGGAGCAGATTGAGGGAAGTATAAGAATTTTCTGTTTAACAAAAGAAAAGCAAGATAAAAATACCTTATAAGGTAGATAATGATGTTATCAAGCTATTTATTTCTTAAACTTGTTTATAGTAACTGATGCAAAAAAAGAAGAGGAAAAGAGCTGAAGTCTTTAAGATGTCATTATAAAGTATTACTTTATAATACAGCGTTAAAGATAATCTTTAAAGGAACACACAAGAGCCAGGTCACATTGCTGATACAAAGCTTTCCCCGATGGACCCTTTCTGCCAAAATCCATGTGTGCTTTGATGTCCAAAATAAAACTTGTGTATAAAACCCACCTTTCTATGCACTAAACTCAGGGCCTTTGAAAGATATTTTGTTCTTCTATAGACCACACAAGATTTGTATCATTTTTCTTCTATTCCTAGTGCAGAGATAATTATTTTCTTCCCAGCTGTTAAGTTTCCATTCATGTACATGAGGTATGTGTGGTTCATTTTAGGATTCTCAACCTCCTAAAAAATAGTGGTTGCTGCATGTATTAGTCCATTCTCACTCTGCTATAAAGAAATACATGAGACTGGTGATTTATAAAGAAAAGAGGTTTTCATTGGTTCCTGGTTCCTCAGGCTATACAGTAAGCATGGCAGCATTTGCTTCTGGGGAGGCCTTAGGGAGCTTTTACTTGTGGTGGAAGGCAAAGCAAGCAGGAGCAGGTGTCTTACAAGGCAGGAGCAGGACCAAGAGAGAGAAGGGAGAGGTGTTACATACTTTTAAACAACCAGATCCCACGGTAACTCATTCCTAAGCCATTCATGAGAACTCCGCTCACATGATCCAATCACCTTCCACCAAGCCCCACCTCCAACACTGGGGATTAGAATTCAATATGAGATTTGGTGGGGACACAGATCTAAACCATATCACTGCATGTCACAACGTGTCACACTGTGGAATAAATATATATATTTAATTAAGTGTATTAATTAATGCTTTTTTGGTTGTGACAGAATTCAATTTGGCATATGCAAAGAAAAAAATCAGGTAGGGGGAGGGTAGAGTAAAAATTAATTTCCTCATGAGACTCAATAGGTCAATGGTACCTACCTGACAGGATTAGATTGGCCTTAGAGAGTGACTGCATTTAGGAACCCAACCTTGTCTATGTGGTTCTCTCCGTTCCTTGATTTTGCTTCTCTTTGTATATACTGACTTTATTTTCTCCTACTATAGATGGCTTTCTCCTTGCAGCATTGGAAGGAAAAGGATGGCTGTAGACAGCTCCAGGTTTATATTATTCTACTCAGTTCACTAAGAGAAAAGAGACATATTGTTTCTTCCAGTGTCCACATATAAAATTCTATGGCAGTATGACAGAATCGAGCAGTTCTTGATTGGCAGACACACAAGAAATGCATGGAGTGGAGGACTAACAGTTCACCAAATGAAAGGGAGATGCCATGACCCAAAGATGTGGGTGAGAGATAATAGCCGGATAAAAACAACAGATGTTGATAAGCAGTGTGGCAGATGCTTTTGGTGTCCACTCCATATCCACTTGATCCATCTCTGAGCTCCAGTCACTGCGGTAGATGGTTTCTGGCACACTGGTA